>NC_142284.1:34799011-35113654 GCF_965620075.1 Prunus avium
TCCTGCGGTGGCAACGGCCGTCGTTCAGACCGTGACTGCGGCCATCACTCCGGACATGGTAAGCGGTCGTCATTCCGGTTATAGTAGAAACCATCACTTCAGCCTTGATAAAGGCCGTCGCTCCGGCCATGGGTGCAATCTGAGTATTCGGCCGCACAGATTCTGCCATGTCGAGGTCATCGTCCCAGATCTTCTCGCCCTCATCAAACTGCCAAGTCATCTGGACCAGGCCAAATTGCCTAGTCATGCGACTCAGCAGGTTTGGCTCCCTGGTTTGGAGGAAGCTGCAATAAGGATCATTAAGACAGTTGGTAATAAGGGAGGGCGAAGCCCAGGCCGAAACCCAGGAGTCAAAAAAAGGGTTCTAGAGCGATTGAAGCAAGAAAAAGGCTTGCTGGATAATAATGTTAAGTTTGGGGAACGAGGGTGAAGTAACTGGGGAAGGACAGTATGAACCTTCAAAGCAAAAAAAAAAAGAGTTCAGGAAGCCTGGGAGTGTGAAGGAAAATACGAAGGAGTTTGGGTTTTTATACTAGCACTGGAGCTCAAAGCGGAGGTTTGATCTCGAAAGATGAAACGGCCTGACAGCGCACTCAGAGCACGCGAAGTTATGACAGTGACCGTCGTTTCATTTGATGAGGCGACGCGACGCCCTGGGCAATGATGGTCTGCGCGACGTGCTTGAGGCATTAAATGCGCGGAATGCGTCGACTGGCCTGCGCATTTAATGCCCCAGTTGTCAATCACTTCAGAAAGGAATGCAAATGGTCCATCCCTTGGAATCCATTCGGCCCCTACCCATGCCGAGGCCGAAGAATCCAGGGATGTGGGGGCAATGTTTGTGCCCGATAAATCACGGCCACGAGCTGGCCGAGGGAACCCTTTCTTTCGGCCCTGGCACTTGTTCGCAGAGGCTGGAACGCAGCGTTTCGCCAGGGCATTTTCGCATTCCTTAAAGAATAAAAGAAGAAATGCTAAGGCATGATCATCTCGGCCTCAAGCATAGGCCGAGGCTGAGGCCGAACAAAATTGCGGCCAAGACATTAAAGGCAAATCATCACGTGACAACAGGGTCCCAGGCTTCATTTAATGAAGTAGTGCCTGGTTAATGCAGCAACACCCATTGGCCACAAAGTAGCATTTAATGCATGAGGGAAGGTGGGAAGTGACTGAAGTCAGGATTTGGTGATGAAGATCAGAGTGATTAGACGTGGACATTCTCACAAGGATTCTGACAGCTTGAGATGTTGGTTCACCAGCTATCCAGGCAATAAATGCGTCTCCACGGCCAGAGGTTCAAAACCCACGATTGGGCGCGGCGGCCGAGATTCACCAGGATTTCTGGGGTCTCATCACCATACTTCACGATCCCAAATGTCGATTGGATTGCCCACTTGCGCTAATCAGACTCCACTATGCGTAATTTCAGCCTCGATTACTCATCCAGGGACTCTTCCTATAAATACAAGACTCGAGCTACATTCAAAGGGTTCAAACACCAAAACAAGCCTCCCACGGAGCAACTTATTTTTTCTGTAATGCACTTTCAATATCTTTACTTGCTTTCCTAGGAGTAGTGTTAGGTTGTAAGCAGAATCCATTCATCAATATATCATACGACCCTTGATTTTCAAGGCGCCGGAGCACCATCTCTGTTTGTTCGTTCACTCACCCCATATATCATAGGACCGTCGCTCCCTGAGCAGCGCGCCGGAGCACTGCCCAAAATCCACCACCAACACCATCACTCGACGGCCTTGTAGTTCAGGCCGTGAACCTAATAGCCGAGACCAGTTCCTCTCTCGGCTACAATCGTTTGACCAGGAAGACAGATCAAACAGGCGCACCATTCACCCATCCAACACTCACCTGAACATCAACGCACGGTAAACCGTGCTGGCACGCCCGCGCACAACCGCACCGCACCCAAAAGCAGGAAACCCCGTGTTAACGCACATCCCCTCGGCCCGCACCGAAGTTCGTTTCGAAAATGGAGTGGTTAGTGTATTGCATACTTTTAGCAATTGGATTTCACTCAAAACTCACCAAATGACTCGTCCCACCAAATTATATTGTTGCCCTAGTTTTGGGCTCGATTCAAACTCAATAGGTGTAAAAAATTGGACAATTCAAGTTGAAATGCAGTTTGTTCTTTAAATGGATTGGTTGGTGTATTGCGTAGTTTTAGCAATTGGATTTCACTCAAAACTCCCCGAATGACTCCTCCGACCATGTTATGATGTTGGCCAAGTTTTGGGCTCGATCCGAAATAGTAGATGTAAGAAATTGGACAATTCAAGTTCGTACGAAGTTCGTTCCTTAAATGGAGTGGTTAGTGTATTGCGTAATTTTAGCAGTTGGATTTCACTCAAAACTCTCCAAATGACTCCTCCCACCATATTATGATGTTGGCCAAGTTTTGGGCTCGATCCGAAATTAATTGGTGTAAGAAATTGGACAATTCAATTTCGGACGAAGTTCGTTCCTCAACACCAAACACAAGCCTCCCACGGAGCAAATTATATTTTCCTGTCATTTATCTTCTTGTAATTCACTTTCAATACCTTTACTTGCTTTCTTAAGAGTAGTGACAGCTTGTAGGAAAATTCATCCATAAATATATCATACGACCCTTGATTTTCAAGGCGCCGGAGCACCACCCTTGTTGCTCTTCCATTCATCCCATATATCATACGACCGCTGCTATCTAGCAACGCGCCGGAGCACCACCTAAAAATCCACCAGTAACACTACCATTAATGGCCTTATAGCTCAGGCCGTGAACCTGACAGCCAAGGTCAGTTCCTCTCTCGGCCACAATCGTTTGATCAAAAGTCAAACTCAAACAGGCGCACAACCCCACTATTCATCCAATCACATCACCCTCAAACGCACGGTAGACCGTGCTGGCACGCCCGCGCACAACTGTACCGCACCAAAAGAAGGACGCCACGTTTCGATGCAAATCCCCTCAGCCTGGAGCACCAAGCCGTGAGATTTGCGAAGCCAACACTTTTGGCACGCCCAGTGGGACCCTTTTGTAGTAATCACTACTATCAAAACCTTATGGTGGAAACTAGGTCATAGGCAAAGCTCAAGAACAAGAGAACCGAAATGACTTCTAAGACCCTGGAGTCAACCTCCCCGATAATGACAGCCGAGACCGAACAAATGGTCAGCATCTCGGCCAGCGTGCCAATGACGACGGCCTGCGTGGCCGAATCCATGCAAGAGCGATCTCAGATGGAAAATCTGATGGCTAGGTAGGCCTACAGGATACACTACTACAAAAAGGGCAAAAGACGACCAGTAAACAACGACGGTAGATAAAAAAACCGTCGTTGTTTTTTAAAAGACGACGGTAATAGAAACCCGTCGTAGAAACATACTTTAAACACCTAAAAAATGGCACACGTATAGATATTTTGAAACCACGACGCACCAAATTAAAAAAGCGTCGTCTTATTACAAAGGTATTTTCAGAGTTAAAATCTGAACCTAAAAACAACGACTGCATCTATGAAATCACCGCCGTAGAAAGTAAAGACGACGATATAAAAATAAGACGCCGTGTTAATTAATTAATAAACACGACCCAATTTTCTTAGTTAGCGACGCATAAATTCAAAGGAATCTACGACGGTTAATTACAAAAAAAATCGCCGCTTTAAATTAAGTTACCACGACTGTAAATATAAATTTATCGACTTTTTAATTATAATATACTACGACGGTATCCATAACTCTACTGTCGCATAATTGTACTAACCACGACGGTTTGTTAAATTAACGACGTACAAATTTTATGCAATTATTCGTCTATCATTACCAGAATGAACTCTGTTCCTCATCATAATCGAACCAGAATGAACAAAGGCAATGTTTTAGAAGTGGATGATGTGCCAATTACTCTCACAAGGAGTTTGAGGGCAAGAAGCTTGTCTCAGCCGCCAAGGAAGGTCTCAAGCTTGATGAGAGTGAAGACGAGGCAAAGAAGAAGGAAGAGTTGAAGGAGAAGTTTGAGGGACTCTGCAAGGTTGTGAAGGATGTTTTGGGTGACAGAGTGGAGAAGTTTGTGGTGTCTGACCGTCTGACCGTGCTGGACTGCCAACATGGAAAGAATCAGGAAGGCTCAGGCCTTGAGGGATAACAGAGCGGCTGGGTACATGTCGAGCAAGAAGACCATGGAGATCAACCCAGAGAACCCCATCATGGAGGAGCTGAGAAAGAGGGCTGATGCAGACCTTGTTCTCCTTCTGTGCAGAAAGACAATATTTAGATGATGTGTGCGTGTTTGTGTCTTTCAGATACACAAACGCGCCCACACATCAACATCCAAACTGAAAAATGAAAGCGAGATGAGACAGAGAGGTGATGTGCCTCCAGAGAATTGAGAAAAAGTTGAAACCCTAATTGAAAAATGAAGACGACAGAAAGACAGAAAACCCATTATTTATAAACAAATCTTATATACCACGTCGGTGTTTTAAAATATAGACGTTTATATATAACATACACGTCCTTTAAATTTAAAATAAGGTCGTATAAATTATTTAACAACGACGCTATATAAAAACGACGTTGTAATTTTTTGGAAAATTAATTTATTGTGTAATTAAAAAAATTACACGTCGGTATGAGTAATTAAAACGACGTGGTATTAATTTTTAACGTCGTTATTATTGAATATAAGGTCGTTTGGTAAATTGGAAAATGACGATTCATCTTTTTTGAAGAAACATGCGTCGTGTAATTCGATTTCAAAACGTCGTTTCATTAAAACATACCGTCGTTGAAAGTAATATTATAGGGCAGTGTTAACAATAGCGCCGTATAATGTATCATACTAGGGCGCATACTATTAATAGCGTCGTTGTTATGAAAAGGTTTTTTTTTTTTATTTTAAACTTTTCGCCTTCCTGACCCATACTTGCATTGGTTCCAAACCCGAGAAAAACTTTCAAGCTTTTCTCATTTTTCATTCTCCAAGAACTGTTTCAAACTTTCAAGCTTATCTCCTCTTCGTCTTCATCTCTGAACTGAAACACCAAACTCCAGAAGAAAGCTTTCATCGCAAGCAAAGGGTAAGCATTTCTGGAAGGATTTTTGTTCCTGTTTTGCATGCGCATATCATTTTCTTTTTTTTAAATCTTTTTACATTTTTTCTTTCCAAGTTTGATAAAATTTGCAGACAAAGACGAAAAGTTTCCAAGTTTGAACACTACTCTGGTTCTTTTACTTCAACTAAATAAGACGACGGTGGCTTATTATTTACGTGGTTAGATTTATAGACCACGACGGTTCGTCAGTCACCCTAGCGTCGTGTGAAAGTGTTCGTCGTTGTTTTTTAAAATGATATCCTTTTTTTGTTTTTGATTTTTAAGGATATCATTTTAAGTTTCCAAGCTTTCATCGCATGTTTGATTTCTCTGAACAATGGTTTTTGTTTCGAAAATCTTTTTAATTATTTTTCTGCTGAAAATATTTTACGTTGTTCCTAATTTGTTTTTGTGGTATAGACGGCGGTATATTAATATTTACGTCGTTTTATTTTCAATACCACGGCGAATGTTTATTATTAACGCCGTTGTAATATTTAATACTCTGTTTTTATTATATCATAAGACGTCGGTTGTTTATTATTGACGTCGTTGTAATATTTTATCACGTCGGTGATTAATTACCGTCGTGTAAAATTATTATTACGTCGTTTGTTTTGTTCTTACGTCGTTTGAAATATTATAATACGTCGTAGTTTATAAATAATCGTCGTGGTTTTTCTTAATTTCACTGATATATTTTCACTTGCAGGTTTAATTTGTCTGTAACCATGGTTTCTCAATCCCAAAGTAAGGAGTCTGGTTTGAAAAAAAATGAATCCTCGAAGAAGGAGCTTAGAGTTGTAAATCCTCAAACCAAGGCCTCGAAGAAGATGAAGCTTGTTTCATCTTCTGAGACAGAACCAGCCAGCACGGCAACTATTTCTGAGGAGGCAAAGTCAGGTCGGGGTATGAGCACAATGCCCCGTGTTGTGCAGAGAAAAATTCAGAAAATCAAGCCTGTTGTTGAGTACAATGAAGAAGGGAAACCTTATGGCCGTGCACATAATGAGATGCAGTCCTACATTGGTGTGTTGGCACGCTCCAGAGTCCCACTTGTGGACAAGAAATGGGTTCAAATATCCAAGGATATAAAAGAGCAGATTTGGGAAGCCGTTGACATGGCTTTTGTGGTTGGTAAAGGGGGCAAGCAAATGGTGCTATCTTCTGCCGCCAAGAAATGGAAAGATTTCAAGTCCACACTAACGAGGTTTCATATCCTTCCATTCATCAAGGAGCAGGATAGATTAAGGCAGCCCCCTGAAACATACAAATTCATAGAGAAAGCTCAATGGGATGCCTTTGTAGCTTCAAGGTTATCTAAAGAATTTGAGGCTGTGCATGAAGAACAATCACAGAGGAGGGAGAAACTCGAGTACAATCATCGATTGTCTCGAAAAGGATATGTTGGTTTTAAGGAGGACTTGAAGGAAATCATGCCTGGGGTAGATATTGATCGATCTACCTTATGGAAAAAAGCAAGAGAAGACAAACATGGTAACATCCCGGATCCAAAGACTGCAGAGAAAGCAAAATTAATTGTAAGCCTACTCACTCTATTTTAAAAATTTTATTACGTCTGCTGTTATATTTTTCCGTCGTGTGAAAAGTTTTACTACGTCGAAATATTTTAAAAGGCGACGTTAAAGGTCTGAATCTGGAATCCATGCTCTGTTTTTTGTAATTATAACATAAGACGTCGGTGTATTATTATTGACGTCGTGTTAATATATTAATAACGTCGGTATTTAGTTAGCGTCGTCTTAAATATTATATTACGTCGATTGTTATGTTATTGAGTCATGTGAAATATTATATTACGTCTATTTTTTATAAATAACCGTCGTTTGTTTCCTTATTCTGACTTTTTATTATGTCTTTTTGTTAGGATGATTTGCAAAAGCAAGTCTCTGAAGGCACAATTTCTCTGTCAGGATCCAATGATGTTTTGACAATGGCTTTGGGTCCCGAGCATCCAGGAAGAGTTAGAGGTGTAGGGGCTGGGGTTTCCCCTAAGCAATACTTCAACTTACCTAGACAACAGAAGGTTAGGTTTGCTGATCAATTGAAGGAAAGTGTAAGACTTGTCCTTCAAGAAGAGACTTTGAAAATGGAGGCTAGATCAAGGGAAGAGAGTTTAAAGATGGAGGCTAGGACGAAGCAATTGGTAGAAGCTGAGAGGGAAAATTTGCTAAGTCAGCTTTCAAAAATCATCCCCAATTTTGATCCAAGCCTGCTGAAACTGAATACATTGTCCCAAATCCAAGGGCAAAGTCCCAAAAATCCAATGTCTGACAAAGCAAGCTGTTCTGGGGCACTTGATGTTAGAGCCCTACAATATGAGGAGGATACTGCCAAGAATGGGGAACAGCAGGAGGAAATGGTAACGTCTTTGAACTTTGAATTTTCTGTTTCTCTGTTTATATTTACTGTCGTCTGTTAATGTTTACCACGACGGTTTATTTATTTGTTTTAATTTTTCTACAATGTCATTTATATATTTCTTTATTTCTTATAACAGAAATCAGGGGAAGTTGAAAAGAGAGTAGAAGGAAAGATACTTGAGATAGTTGAACAGGTAAATTCTCATAACTTTGCTTTTTTCAATTTTTTTTTTCAATAAAGGAATTACCACGACGTTTAATGAATGTTACACATCTGCAATTATTTAATTGAATGTTTAAATTGTTGTACAAGCTTAGATACCGTCGTAGTATATGAAATACCACGACGTTTATTATTTACCGTCGTGTGATTAAATATACACGTCTGTAATTATTAAATACCGTCGTTTGTTATTATTACCACGACGGTTTAATTTAATTGTTTTACTTTTTTTTTTTTGCCCTTTTTGTACTATGTCTTATATATATTGAGTTTATTTCTTATAACAGAAATCTGGGGATCGTGAAAAGATTGAAGAAAAGAAAGATGAAAAGGTAAATTCTCTTAACTTTGCCTTTTTCATTTCTTTTTCAAGTTTCAGACGTCTATATTTTCTTTCAACTGTCGTTTGTTTTAATTGAATGTTTAAATTATTGTACAATCTTTCTAATATATATATCTCTTTATTTATTAAAACAGCAATCCAGTGTTGGAGAAAAGAAAATTGAAAAGGTAAATTCATTAATTATGAATTTTGCATTTGAATTAGACGTCGGTTTTATTTAAACGACGTAATAAAGTATTCATTACGACGGTATTTTGTTACCGTCGTGTAACTCATTTTAAGACGACGTTTTGTTATTTAAACCGTCGTTGTTATTTATTTACCACGTCACTTATGTTGCTTTATTTGTTCAAACAGAGTACTGAAGTACCAGATTATACAAAGCTGGAGTTGCCATCTTCTTTACAATCCCTTTGTAGTTATGTTGAATCGACACTAAAGCCTCAGGAGAAGGCTATGAGCTTTATGATTGAGAAGGAGGTGTTTGGCATAGATCGTAACACCTTCGTCTTGCATGAAGATATTACCCAATTTGCTGGCATGGAAGAAATTGGGGCTACTGTCGTTGCAATATATATGAGGTTTGTCCTTATCAAATATTCATTTGACACTCTCCTTTTGTTTAAAAAAAAAAACACTCATGGTTTCAATTCATATATTTAGGTGCCTGTTTGATCATCTGAAAGCTGCAAATATGGTGAATATGGTTGGCTTTATAGACCCTGCTCTAGTTAGTGCTGACGCTGGTTCATTAACTGAAAGATCACGTCTCGTAGCCAATCGTCTTCAAAAAACAGATGGTGAACAGATTTTCCTGATGCCTTACAATCCAGGGTTAGTCTCCAAAACAAAAAACAGGATTTTGTTTGTATGATGCTCTGCATATAACACTATTTAACCTTTATATTTATTTTGTGCAGCCGTCATTGGGTCTTGATCATTGTAAGAGCAAAGAAGGAAACCGTATATTTTCTGGATCCACTGCCTGGAAATCGGTTTGTGGATGAGGACGGGAAAAACATTGTGAACTCTGCTCTAAAAATGTATAATACACACATAGGTAGAGTAGGCCGTAAAACACCTCTCTGGAAAACTCTGCCCGGCACTCCAAAGCAACCAAGCAGTGTAGAATGCGGGTATTATGTCATGCGCTTTATGAGAGACATCATAAAGGATACTTCCCTGGAATTTGAGAAGATGGTAAGAAGACAATTTTCAGATTTATTTTTATGTGGGTTTTTATATTATCAACGACGGTAAATTAAAAATACCGTCGTTGAATATATATACTATGTCGGTGAATGAATAATAGCGTCGTCTGTGAGATTAATCTTTGTTTATGGACTGCAGTTTGCCAAAGGAAAGGATCAAGCGCCATACCCCCAAGCTGCCATTGAAGAAGTTAGGAAAGAATGGGCAGAGTTTGTGTGTGTTCATATGGAGTAGAGGAATTTTAGCATACTTAAACATTTTTATAAAATGTACAAATTTTGTTAGAATTAGACAAGTTTTTGTACAAAATTGGTTAGAATTCCCAAGTTTTTGTTGAAATCAACGTCCCTGTAAATTTGTTGAGGTTTTCATGTTGTGAAAAACCGTAGTTTGTTCAAAAAGACATTGTATACACATAACAACGTCACAGTTTTTAAAAAAGCGACGTAAGAGGTTTTTCAAACGACGCTCTTGGTTCTATAGACGACGTTGTTTTTTTGATATTAGACGGCGAGAAGTTAATAGTTGTGGTCGTGGAAAATATTTTGTACGTCGTTTTATGTGCAAAAATGGTCATGGTTTAGAATTTAAACGACGTTTTGTTTTAAAATTAAGTCGTTTATAATAATTTAAAACGTCGTTAATTTATTATCGCCGACGTGGTTTGTGGGTTTTATTCATAATATTTTATTCCATTTCATTCAAATATTCATAATAAATTGAAAATAAATCCAAAAAATGCAACGTCAACTCCTATGAAGTCATTGAGATATTTTCTTCCCCCTTAAGCTTTAAAAAATTAAGTTTGAGTTATACAAATTTAAAATTAAAACCAAAAAGAGAAATGTTTTCATGAGTCACAATATCACTTATACTTTCATGGTTTAGGGTTTATATAAATTTAGAAAAGGGATTAGGGTTTAGGGTTTTATGGAAGAGATATTTTAGGACATAAAACCCTAATCCCTTTGGAGAAATTATTTTTAAAAAAAAAATATATATATATAATTGTTGTTTTATTTATTAGGGTTTAGGGTTTAGGTTATATTTGTCTATTAGGGTTTAACGACGGTATTTTGGTTTTGCGTCGTAAGTATATTTACAACGACGTCATTTTTAAAATAAGCGTCATGTTTAGGTTGAACTTTTAACGACGATTGTGTTTTTGTTTCCGTCGATGTTTTTAAAAAAGCGCGCTTTCTAAAAATTTCACCTCGACCTAAAATTTTCAGATTTCGCTCTAACTCTTATACAAGTTGCCAAAATTTCTGTGTCCTAAAACATTTCGCTCCGCTCTCTCACTTCAACTCTAATTCAAAGTTGGTCTCTCCGTCGAATCCAAGTTGGCCAAGTTTACAACTCCGTCGAATCCAAGTTGGTCATAAGCTGTGAGCTCTGCCTACCTGTAAGTGCAAACCCTAATCTCATGCTTGTAAATTCATTGAATGATATTCAATTATGTGGTAAAGGGTTTTGTGATGTTTTAATGTTGTCGACGGTATGGGTTAATGGATTTAATGTTTATTGTTTTCATGAATCGGGTTTAGGGTTTAATGTTGTCGGATCTTTTAATACTCTCTGTTATTATGAATCGGGAATGGATTTAATGTTTTCATGCTTAGTATATGTTGGTTTCGTGCTTAGTATTAATGTATATGTTGTGTTCTGAATATATTCTGGGTTCTTGAAAATAAACTGGGATTTCGAAATCTTTTTTATGCATACGACGACGCTTGTTTTAACAAACCGTCGTCTATAAAAATATACCACGACGCTTGTTTTAACTACCGTCGTGGTTCAAGTTCGTGGGCGTCTGTTTCTTGCTAGCATTAGACGACGTTTTTTTAAAACCCGTCGTCTATATATGTGTAAAACGTCTGTTGTTGTTAAAAAACCGTCGTCTGTTTACTATATTATTTGCTATTAAAACCTTATATAATCTGCTATAGTGATAGTCATTGCTTGTCTTTTCACCTTATATATGTTGTGTTTTGAATATATTTTGGGTTCTTGAAAATAAACTGGGATTTCGATATCTTTTTATGCATACGACGACGGTTTTTTTTAACAAACCGTCGTTTGTAAATATATACCACGACGCAGTTTTTAACTACCGTCGTGGTTCAAGTTCGCTGGCGTCGTTTCTTGCTAGCATTAGACGACGTTTCTTTTCAAAACCGTCGTCTATATATGTGTAATACGTCTGTTGTTGTTTAAAAACCGTCGTCTGTTTACTCTATTATTTGCTATTAAAACCTTATATAATCTGCTATAAGTGATAGTCATTGCTTGTCTTTTCACCTTATTATAGATAATAGGATATAGTGTCGGAGATGGATAAGTCATGGATGCACTCGGATAGAAGATCGAAGGCATATGAGTTAGGGGTGGAAGCATTTTTGCAATTTTCTGTAGAAAATCTTCTAACTACAACGCATATCCGTTGTCCATGTGTTAAATGTGCGAATTTGAAATTGTTTGGGGTTGGAATTATAAGGGATCACTTATACTTTAATGGAGTTGACCAAAGCTATAAGAATTGGACATTTCATGGAGAACCTTGGGAACCAATTGCAACTAGTAATGCTAGTAGAAATGTTGAAGAAGATGATGACCATAGTAGGTACAGTTTTGTGTCTGAAGAAATAGAGATGGATGATAATGATTTTGGTGATTTTGGATCCGATCCTTATGAGTTTGCTAATGTGATTGGGGATGGAGATCAACCATTGTACCCTGGTTGTAGAAAGTACACCAAGTTATCGGCATTAGTGAAGTTGTATAATTTGAAGGCAAAACATGGGATGAGTGATGTATGTTTTACAGAATTATTGATACTTCAGGGCGAGTTGCTTCCAGAAGGAAATACAATACCGGCCTCTTTGTATGAGGCAAAAAAGACTTTGTGTGCATTGGGGCTGAGTTATGAGAAAATCCACGCATGCCCCAATGATTGCATCTTGTATAGGAAGGAGTATGAAGATTCAACTAATTGTCCTACTTGTGGTATCTCAAGGTGGAAGGAAACCAAAGATGGATTCTTGAAAGAGGGTGTGGCAGCGAAGGTGTTGTGGTATTTTCCTCCAATTCCAAGGTTTAAAAGGATGTTTCAATCACATGAGACAGCTAAGAATTTGACTTGGCATGCTGCTAGAAAATCAATTGACGGTCAGATGTCTCATCCGGCGGATTCCCCGTCTTGGAAACTTGTTGATGATAAATGGCCCGAGTTTGGTAATGAGCCGAGAAACTTGAGATTGGCTCTTTCATCTGATGGATTCAATCCCCACAGTTCTCTAAGTAGCAGATATAGTTGCTGGCCAGTTATCTTAGTTACATATAATCTCCCACCATGGCTGTGCATGAAACGAAAGTTCATGATGTTGACTTTATTGATTTCCGGTCCTAAACAACCCGGAAATGATATAGACGTCTACTTGGAGCCTTTGATTGATGATTTAAAATCTTTGTGGGATGGGATTAGAGGAGTGTATGATGCACACATAGGAGAATATTTTACACTCAGAGCTGCATTACTGTGGACCATTAATGATTTTCCCGCCTATGGAAACTTATCTGGTTGTGTTGTTAAAGGATATAAAGCTTGTCCAATATGCGGCGATGATACACCTAGTCATAGGTTGAAAAATGGCCACAAAATTTGTTACATTGGGCATAGAAAATGGTTACCAATTAATCATCCATATAGAAGGCAACGTGCAGCTTTTAATGGGAAACCTGAATATGGCACGCCTTTGGAGCCATTAAGGGGAGAAGAAGTGTTGCATATGGTTGAAGATATTAATTACATATGGGGATCGAAAAAAGGGGGAGGTGGAGGTGAAAATGATGGTGACAGAATTTGTTGGAAGAAGAAGTCAAAATTCTTTGATCTTGAGTATTGGAAATACCTTCCAGTGAGGCATGTCCTCGATGTTATGCACATTGAGAAGAATGTTTGTGATAGTATCATTGGTACATTGCTGGAGATCCCTGGAAAAAATAAAGATGGGATTGCTGCTCGGTTAGATTTATTGAACATGGGGGTCAAAACTGATTTGCAACCCGAGTATGGAGAAAGAAGTACTTGTTTGCCTCCAGGGCCTTGGAATTTGTCAAGAGCAGAGAAGAGAGCGGTTTGCAATTCTTTCTATGGTATGAAGGTCCCTGAAGGTTATTCTTCAAATATAAAAAATCTTGTATCTTTACAAGATTCAAGACTTCTTGGCCTTAAATCACATGATTGTCATACCTTAATGCAGCAATTGCTCCCTGTGGCAATTCGTTCTGTTTTGGAGAAGCCTGCAAGGTATGCAATAACTCGTTTGTGCTTCTTCTTCAATGCTATATGTGCAAAGATGGTTGATGTTTCCAAGCTAGATAAGTTGGAAGAAGATGTAGTAGTTACTTTGTGTTTGCTTGAAAAATACTTTCCACCTTCATTCTTCGATATCATGGTTCATCTAGTAGTACATCTTGTTAGAGAAGTTCGTCTATGTGGGCCAGTTTATTTTAGATGGATGTATCCGTTCGAAAGATATATGAAAGTTCTAAAGGGGTATGTTCAGAACCGTACTCATCCCGAAGGTTGCATTGCGGAGCGTTATATAGCTGAAGAAGCTGTAGAATATTGCACTGAACATTTATCTGATATTAGTACAATTGGAGTGCCATCAAATCAGAAGATAGGAGTTTCAAAGCCATTATCAGGTTGCACAGTGAGCTTAGTTGATCGGGACCTGTTGAACCAAGCACATCTATATGTCTTGGAGAATACGGAGGAAGTTCTACCTTATATCGAGTATGAGTTTTATTCCTTAAGTTTCCATTTTAAATTATTCCTTATGTTTATCTTATATGTTTGGGACCGTAATGCTTGAATTTTTCGTGTCATGTAGGGAACATATGATCCACATCAAGGCCGCTTATCCAAAATTTAGAAAGAGAACAAAGTGGCTGCAAGATAAGCACAATAGCACTTTCATTCAATGGCTACACTTCAAGGTATATGTTATTCAATAACATATTGGACTTTTAATTTTCTTCTTTCTATGTTAGATTGAATTAAGATATGATTAATTTGCAGGTTCAAAGTGAACTTGATGAGGGAGGCAATCATGGGGTATCAGAAAATTTAAGGTGGCTAGCAGCTGGTCCAAACATGGCAGTGCCATTATATAGGAGCTATCTTATTAAAGGTGTTAAATTTAACATCAAGGCACAAGATGATGTGCGGACAGTTCAAAATAGTGGAGTTTATTTACTTGCACATACCATGCAAGTTGCTAGTGCCAAGGATAAAAACCCAATTCTCTCAAATATGGGTTTTGATGGTGTCATTCAAGAAATTTGGGACCTTGACTACCAAAAGTTTACAATCCCAGTCTTTAGGTGCGATTGGATAGATAGTACTTCCGGCCTTGTAGTCGACGAACTTGGATTTACCCTTGTAGATTTGAGTAAAATTGGACATAGGAATGACCAATTTGTTTTGGCTTCTCAAGTCAAACAAGTATTTTTTGTTGACGACCCGATGCATCATGGTTGGTCGGTAGTGTTATCAGCGCCTAATAGAGAATATAATGATGATGTTATTGGTGATGATGTCTTAGGTGATGTGAGAATTGAGTGTGAGCCATTTACTAGAGGGATGCCAAATGTTGACACATTTGATGAACTAGTGGGTGAGTTTGGGAGTCAAAATATTCGAGATGGGTGTGAAGATATATGGATTGAATGATGCTCTTGTAATTTATGAAATTATTTATGCCCTAAACAGCACTACTGTATGACATTAATTTTGCAATAAATTGTAATGTGTTTTCTTCACTTTCATTATGCAGGTTTTGGACACAAAACAATCCGTACATAAAATACTGGTTCAGTATTATAAAACGACGGTCCTTATAAAACTGTGAAAAACAGACGTCTGTTGCCATAAAATTGTCAATCAAAAATGATGTTTTGGAGCATTCAACGACGGCATTGAATTAACCGACGTCTAAAAGCGAACTAAAAGTGAAAAAAGACGACGTTATTGTGAAACAGTTATTAACGATATCACGTCGGAGAAGGATAAAGAGCCGACATGTAATTACAAATAACATGACTTCAGTACAATAATACCGACGTCTTGGATGGATTAGACGACTATTATTTTACGAAAGACGACGTATAAATAGAGAAACACGGCTGTCTTTTACATGATCACGACGTTGTATATCACATACTACGTCGTTTATAGAAATAAATATGTCGTAAGTCATGAGCCTAACATATTTTCCACGTCGGTTATGTAAATATATAAGACGTAGTAAATATTAATAACGTCGTATTTTATTTATTTAAAGACGTAGTATATACATACACACGACTGCGTTTGTATAAAATAGGTCGTCTATTCTTCTAAATGAAAATTTTTTGGTTCATTTTTCAGTATACAGACGTCGGTTGTTTTTGTAAATGACGTTGTTTATTATAACAACGACGGTGATTTACCTTAACCGCTATTTCCACGTCAATATTAATGGAAAAAGTGAAGTAACAATACTATTTCACGACGGTTATATAAATATATTCGACGTCGTATGATTTAATAACGTCATATTTTATTTATTTAAAGACGTAGTGTTTTCTTTTACACGACGAATGTTGTATAAAATAAGTCGTCTATTCTTCTCCATGACAATTTTTTGGTTCATTTTTCAGTGTACAGACGTCGGTTTTTTTTTGTAAATGACGTTATTTGTTATAACAACGACGGTGATTTACCCTAACCGCTATTTCCACGTCAATATTAATGTAAAAAACGAAGTGGCATTACTATTGCACGACGGTTATATAAATACATTGGACGTCGTATGATTTAATAACGTCATATTTTATTTATTTAAAGACGTATTGTATTCTTTTACACGACGGAGGTTGTATAAAATAGGTCGTCTATTCTTCTCCAGGACAATTTTTTGGTTCATTTTTCAGTATACAGACGTCGGTTGTTTGGTTGTTAATGACGTTGTTTGTTATAACAACGACGGTGATTTCGCGTCGTGGTTTTACTTTGCAAAAGACGTCGATCGATTTTACGACGGTTTGAAAACCAAATTCACGACGGTGAATTCCCGTCGTCTTTTGCCTTTTTTGTAGTAGTGATAGAGACGTCCTTTATGGCCGCAATGGATAGAATTTCATCAGATCTACGAACTCTCTTTCAAGAAAGGTTGCCGATTGCTTCACCCACGACGCCCCCTGGAGTCGGACAGAGAGATCAGGGGCGCGAGAGGTTTGAGCCCTACGATGAGGGTAGCAGTCTCGGCGCTGCTGGCCGCATACCGGTGTCAAGCTACGGTCAGCATTCTCAGTCGCCGATAAATAGCTGGGGGCAGTCCCAGCAGACATGGGCAAATCCCGGCCCTACCTGTCTAGCAGAAATGCCGCACGGCCACATCCAGACAGCTGTACCGATAGGGCAGAATAGCCCCACGCACTCCACTGTCCAGTAGCTCGGCCCTATCCATACTCTGGCCGTCCAAGCGCAGCCCGGCCCAAGTAACGCGACCGCGGTGTCGTTGCAGCAGTACGGTCAAAATGGTTTGGCCATTACGCAACCGTTACAAGGGCCGATATTCCCGTTGGGCTCCCAGCTTCAGCACGGCTCGACCGTCCCAACGGCGACCCAGACGCACTTGGTTTCTCATGGCCAGAGTGGTCCAATCCGATAGAATCAGGTGGTCACACCACTACGGCAGGTAGACCATGCACACCCTGGCCAAGCCCACAACGCTTACCAAGTGCAGTTCGGCTCAGCCACCACGGCCGAAACCCTCATTCAAGTGGCCTAGCAGACAAGTCCACAAAACGATGCGCAACAGGTCCAGCGGCCATTTGCGGCCCAGCCGGAGCCGCCACCCAGGGTCTTCGAGTCGAAGATGTTCGGCGGATGATCGAGGATGACTTAGCTCAAAGGCGACCGGAGGCACCAAGGTATACCAAGCCATACCCACCAGAGTTTGACCATACCCCTCTTCCCCGGAATTATCGGTTGCCTGAACTCATGCTGTTTTCCGGGGATGGGCAGACCTCATCCATCGAACACGTAGGCCGTTTCACCGCCCAGTGTGGAGTGGCTGACTCGGACGCCCAAAAGCTCCGACTGTTCGTTCATTCCTTGATCGGTGCGGCGTTCTCCTGGTTTATAAATCTTCTGCCGAATTCAGTAAGGGACTGGTCTGATATGGAGAGGATATTCCATGAACACTTCTACCAGACCAACCAGGAGATAACTGTTGCCGAGCTGGCGAGAATGAGCCAGGCGACAGACGAATCGCCTCGTAATCACTTGCAGCGGTTCAAGACGTGCAGGAATTGGTGCCGAACTAATTTACCAGAGAGGGAGTTCGTCAAAATGGCCTAGGAGGGGCTGGAATTCTAATACCAGAAAAAGTTCCAGGGGATCGAATTCCGGGACATGCATGACTTGATCAACAAGGTAGACAGATACGCATCCTTGTTGAGGGAGGAAATGCAGAAGAAAACGGCTTCGAAGGGGACTTACTACAAAAATCCCATCGTCGGCTATGCCGAGGTAGACGGCTCCGTCAAGGTCGAGAACGGCGAGATTGAGGTGAGCTCGGCTGAAGTCAGCATAGACAAACCATTCATCTGCAAGGAACTTGTCGAGACCGACAACAGCCAAACAAAGATTCCCGACGCCAAGTTTGCGTCCCGGGAGATGAAGGCCTACACCTTTGATCTGACAACGGCCGAGGCTATCTTTGATTTACTATTGGCCGAGAAGAAGGTTAAATTGTCTTTTGGTCACAAAGTTCCAAAGGCAGAGGAGCTCAAAGGGAAGACGTTCTGCAAATACCACAGCTCTTGGTCCCACAATACTAACAACTGTATCGTCCTGCGGGACGTTATCCAGAAACTAATAGATTAAAAGAAGCTCCAGTTCTCGGAGAAGCCTGCCATGAAGGTTGACACCGAGCCGTTCCCTCCACCTGTCATCAATATGGTCAATGCCCAGTTCCGGGTCGAATACAGGGAAGTTCATTGGCCCAGTAAGGCCACGGCAGGAAGCTCGACGTCAACTCACAACCGCACCGCACCAAAAGAAGGATGCCACGTGTCGACGCAGATCCCCTCGGCCCGGAGCACCAGGCCGTGAAATTTGAGAAGCCAACAATTGGATTTCACTCAAAACTCACCAAACGAATCCTCACACCATATTATGATGTTGCCCAAGTTTTGTTTTCGTGAAACAGTTCAATCAAAGTGTATAACTCTCACAGAGGCAAATCATCACGTAAATCAACCTTATGGACATGGCACGAAGAACCTTGGGAATGGACTACTAATGCTAGTAGAAACGTGGAAGAAGATGAGCAAAGTAGGTTCAGTTTTGTTTCTGAAGAATTGGGGATGGATGATAATGATTTAGGCGATATTGGATTTAATCCTTATGAGTTTGCCAATGTGATTGGGGATGGAGATCAACCCTTGTACCCTGGTTGCAATAAGTACACGATGTTGTCGGCTTTGGTGAAGTTATATAATTTGAAAGAAAAACATGGGATGAGTGATGTTTGTTTTACAGAATTATTGAAATTCAAAGAGATTTGTTTCCATAAGGAAATACACTACCTTCCTCTATGTACGAGGCAAAAAAGACATTGTCTGCTTTAACGATGAGTTATGAGAAAATCCACACATGTCCCAATGACTGCATCTTGTATAGAAAGGATTATGAAGTTTCAACTAATTGTCCTATTTGTGGTATCTCAAGGTGGAAGGAAGGCAAAGATTCTATCTTGAAAGAAGGTGTGCCAGCGAAGGTGGTGTGGTATTTTCCTCCAATTCAAAGGTTTAAACGGATGTTTCAATCACATAAGACAACTAAGAGTTTGACTTGGCATGCTGCAAGAAAATCAGTTGACTGTCATATGTCTCATCCAGCGGGTTCCCCGTCTTGGAAACTTGTTGATGATAAATGGCCCGAGTTTGGTAAAGAGATGAGAAACTTGAGATTAACTCTCTCATCTGATGAATTCAATCCCCACAGTTCTTTAAGTAGTAGATACAGTTGTTGGCCAGTTATCTTAGTTACATATAATCTCCCATCATGGCTATGCATGAAACGGAAGTTCATGATGTTGACGTTATTGATTTCCGGTCCTAAACAGCCGGAAATGATATAGACGTCTACTTAGAGCCTTTGATTGATGATTTAAAATCTTTGTGGGATGGGATTAGAGGAGTGTATGATGTGCACATAGGAGAATACTTTACACTCAGAGGTGTATTATTGTGGACAATTAATCATTTTCTTGCCTATGAGAACTTATCTGGTTGTGTCGTTAAATGATATAAAGCTTGTCCAATATGCGGCGATGATACCCCTAGTCACAGGTTGAAAAATGGCCACAAGGTTTGTTACATTGGGCATAGAAATGGGTTACAAATCAATCATCCATATCGGAGGCAACATGCAGCTTTTAATGGGAAACCTGAATATGGCACGCCTCCCGAGCCATTAACCGGAGAAGAAGTTCTGCACATGTTTGAAGATATTAATTACATATGGGGCTCGAAAAATGGGGGAAGTGTTGGTGAGAATGATGGTGACAAAGTTTGTTGGAAGAAGAAATCAAAATTCTTTGATCTCGAGTATTGGAAATACCTTCATGTGAGGCATGTCCTAGATGTAATGCATATTGATAAGAATGTTTGCGATAGTATCATTGGTACATTGCTGGAGATCCCTGGAAAAAATAAAGATGGGATTGCTGCTCTGTTAGATTTATTGAACATGGGGGTCAAAACTGATTTGCAACCAGAGTACGGAGAAAATCTTGTATGCTTGCAATATTAAAAATCTTGTATCTTTAAAAGATTCAAGACTTCTTAGACTTAAATCTCATGATTGTCATACCTTGATGCAACAATTGCTCCCTGTGGTAATTTGTTCTGCTTTGGAGAAGCCTGCAAGGTATGCAATAACTCGATTATGCTTCTTCTTCAATGCCATATGTGCACAGACGATATATGTTTCCAAGCTAGATAAGTTGGAAGAAGATGGAGTAGTTACTTTGTGTTTGTTTGAGAAGTACTTTCTCCCTTCATTCTTTGATATCATGGTTCATCTAGTAGTACATCTTGTGAGAGAAGTTCGTCTATGTGGGCCAGTATATTTTAGATGGATGTATTCGTTTGAAAGATATATGAAAGTGCTAAAGGGGTATGTTCAGAACCTTACTCGTCCTGAAGGTTGCATTGCTGAGCGGTATATAGCTGAAGAAGCTGTAGAGTTTTGTACCGAGCATTTATCTGATGTTAGTACAGTTGGAGTGCCTTCAAGCCAGAAAATGGGAGTTTCGAAGCCATTATCAAGTTGCACAGTAAGCTTAGTTGATCGAGACTTGTTGAACCAGGTACATCTATATGTTATGGAGAATACGGAGGAAGTCCTACCTTATATCGAGTACGCATGAGTTTTATTTTTAGTATATATGGAGCCATTTTAAATATTATTATTTATTATGTTTATCTTATACACAAGGGAACGTAATTCTTGATTTTTTCGTGTCAATGTAGGGAACATACGATCCACATCAAGACCACATATCCAAAATTTAGAAAGAGAACAAAGTGGCTGCAAGATAAGCACAATAACACTTTTATTCAATGGTTACACTTGAAGGTATATATGTTATTGAATGACATATTCAACTTTTAATTTTCTTCCTTTCTATATGTTAGATTGAGTTAAGATATATATGATTAATTTGTAGGTTCAAAGTGAACTTAATGGGGAAGAGCATAATGGCGTATCATAAAATTTGAGGTTCCAAGCATGGCAGTGCCATCATATAGGAGCTATCTTATTATTGGTGTTAAATTTAACACCACGGCACAAGATGATGTGCGAACTGTCCAAAATAGTGGAGTTAATTTACTCGCACATACTATGCAAGTTGCTAGTGCCAAGGATAAAAACCCTATTGTCTCCAATATGGGTTTTGATGGTGTTATTCAAGAAATTTGGGACCTTGACTACCAAAAGTTTAGAATCCTAGTCTTGAGGTGTGATTGGATAAATAACACTTCGGGCCTTGTAGTCGACAAACTTGGATTTACCCTTATAGATCTGAGTAAAATTGGACATAGGAATGACCAATTTGTTATGGCTTCTCAAGTCAAACAAGTATTCTATGTTGACGACCCAATGCATCATGGTTGGTCGGTAGTGTTATCAATGCCTAATAGAGAATATTATTGGTGATGATGTGCTAGGTGATATTAGAATTGAGTGTGAGCCATTTACTAGAGGGATACCAAATGTAGACACATTTGATGACCTAGTGGGTGAGTTTGGGAGTGAAAATATTATAAATGGGTGTGAAGATATATAGATTGATTGATTGTTGTAATGTATGACATTAGTTATTTAGTTAATTGTATGACATTAGTTATTAACTCTGTACATCATTTTAATTCTGATCACATTTTCATTATTCAGGCTTTGGGAACGACAACTTAAAAATTTTAAAAACTGGGTTAAACGTGCAAAGTACAACGGTCCAGTAAAAAAATTGGAAAAAGAGACGTGTAAAATAAAACCAACGTCGGGTTCCTAAAAACGTCGTAAAAAGAATATACAAAAGACTGTAAACAAAAATCCCTGCCATTTGAAATTGAAAACACGTCGGTTTATTGAAATGTTATAAACTTTAGCATCCAACTACAAAACAAAGACCGCCGTATATTCTGAGTCACACGACGGTGGAGAACTCCAACCGACGATTTTGTTAAACCCTACCGTCGTCTAAAGAGAGAAAAAAGGCAGCTCAGTTCCATTAACTGTCATGACAGATTTTCTGCACGTCGGTTATTCTAAAACAACGGACGTCTCAGAGAATACACACGTCAAGGGGGTTAAACAAGAGCCTTTTAAAAGGACAACCATGTCATCATGTATCCCAAACCGACGTGGTAAGTGATTACAGCGTCGTGCATTTAGCTCCTCATGACGTAGTAAAGGACATAAACACGTCCTTTATTTTAAAGCCAACGACGTTGAAAAAGTAATGCACGTCGGTTAATTTCCTGTCCACGCCTTCAATATCCTTTGTAACGTCAGCCTTTGAAAAAAACCGTCATGGGTATTCCTTGTTACGTCATTATTAAGTAATATTGTGTCATTTTAAACTTTTCAGACGTCGTTTCTGCAGAAAAAGCTACGTCTAACTCTGTCAAAGGGGCTTCTTTGTGTAATTTAAACGGCGTTTTCTCGCAAAAAACAGACGTCGAATTTTGTTAACACATCGTTGTTCTCCCTACTATGCGACGTGGATAATCTCATAAGCGACGGTTCTGCCAGATGCAAGATGCGGTTAATACTTTTTATGACGGTTACTGAGAGACAACTGACATGTAATATGCTTTAAACGTCTGGTGGTTTGTGTGCTCGATGTCCTTTCTCTTTTAGACGTCGGTTCTTTGGTTTATTTAACGTAATATAAGTTAACCACAACGGTTTCTAGGTTATCCAAGTCTGTTTTCCTTCAATTAGGGACGTGGATAACTATCTGTACGTCGGTTCTTGTTTTGATCTTGACATGTAACACTCTTTAGACGCCTCAGTTTTCATAAAACCATCGTCTAATGTTGTCCAAGATTTCAGTTTAGGCTATATTTATAGTACTTACACTTCGGTTCGGAATAGTTCTGGATGTTGAATGTTTTAACAACGTCGGGTAATAGCCGTCGTTGTTGTCTGTACAAAAGATGGCGGTCGATTTCACGTCGGTTTGAAAATCTTCTAGACGATGGTGGTTTCCCGTCGTCTATTTCGATTTTTGTAGTAGTGGCGGCTACAAAAGATGCAGAGTCTTTAAATAAAGTTGGCCAGAAAAATCCAGATTGATGAATCTTGGCCGTAGTCTTGGTAGTGTCAAAATGCCCACCACTCGCAAGGGCATGGCTGTGATTTAGGATGCTATGTTGCTCAACTTCAGGGACACATCTATGAATAATTTAAACCGGGCAATGCTTGTACAAATATGGGTCATCCCAAAAATAATGTTTCACAAGTGAAAAGAATTTTTTCTTCTGTTGAAAATTTAAATCAAATAAAATTGTATCACAAACCAAATAATTCACAAAATCGGCGTACCAAGAGATGGAAATTTCTTGGAGTGCAAAGAGTTGCTCATCAGTGAAAGTATCATTGAGGAGTACGATGTCTTCTTCTCCTTCCTCACGCACTAAGCTGGACAAATGATCGAAAACAACATTTTTCAAGCCTTTCTTATCTCGAATTTCGAGATCAAATTCTTGCAAAACGAGTACCTAGCGGATAACTCGTGGTTTTGCATCCTTCTTGGAGAGTAGACATTTGAGAGCCGAATGATCTGTATAACAATGACCTTGGACCCAATAAGATAAGATCAGAATTTATCAAGAGCGAACACAATAGCGAGCAATTCTTTTCCCATAGTGGAATAATTCAATTAGAAAATTAGTAAAATACCCATTCCTAACCATAGTTCTATAAAGAAACCCTACACCACTCAATGTATATAAACACACCCAAAAAAAACCCAAAACTGACAGCTGTTACAATTTTTTAGTTTAATTAGTTAAATGAAATACCTTTATTATCCTTTTAGTATTAAAATAGTTTTTTTGAAAAATTTTGGCCACTCTCTCTTTCGTCTCTCTCCGTTCACAGAAAACAGGCCGATTAGTTTTGGCCAGCGATCTTGGTGCTCCAGCCACAGCTAGACGCGTGACTGGTCGGAAAATGACAGGAGGAGGCCGGCGAACCACGCTTGAGCCCAGCCCCGGAGAGCCCGGCCCCCTTTCGTCGTCGCGAGCTCCAGGAACCTTCGAGGGTTTCGAGTTTTCCGACACCTTTTTGGGTGGTTCCGGCGACCGTTGTCGCCGATCCAGGTATGGATTTCAATCCTTTCCTCATGCTATTGCTGATAGTATAGTTATTTGGAATCAATTGTAGCTTTTGAGAGCGTGAAAGGACAACCATGTCATCATGTATCCCAAACCGACGTGGTAAGTGATTACAGCATCGTGCATTTAGCTCCTCATGACGTTGTAAAGGACATAAACACGTCCTTTATTTCACTCAAAACTCACAAAATAACTCCTCCCACCATATTATGATGTTGCTCATGTTTTAGGCTCAATCCGAAATCAATAGGTGTAAGAAATTGGTCAATTCAAGTTCGTACGAAGTTCGTACTGTAAATGGAGTGGTTAGTGTATTGCATACTTTTAGCAATTGGATTTCACTAAAACCTCACCGAATGAAACTCCCCCCATATTATGATGTTGGCCAAGTTTTGCGCTCGATCCGAAACCAATAGGTTTAAGAAATTGGACAATTCAAGATCAAACGCAGTTCATTCCGTAAAGGGGTAGTTAGTGTATTGCAAAATTTTAGCAATTGGATTTCACTCAAAACTTACCAAATGACTCCTCCCACCATATTATGTTGTTGCTCAAGTGTTGGGTTCGATTCGAACTCAATAGGTGTAAGAAATTGGACATTTCAAGTTCATACGCAGTTTGTTCCTCAAATGGGGTGGTTAGTGTATTACATACTTTTAGCACTTGGATTTGACTCAAAACTCACCAAATGAATCCTCCCACTATATGATGTTGTTGCGCAAGTTTTGGGATCGATCCAAAATCAATAGGTGTAACAAATTGGACAGTTCAAGTTCGTACGAAGTTCTTTCTGTACATGGAGTGGTTAGTGTATTGCATACTTTTAGCAATTGGATTTCACTCAAAACTCATCCAATGAATTCTCCCACCATATTACGATGTTGCCCCAGTTTTGGGCGCGATTCAAACTCAATAGGTTTAAGAAATTGGATAATTCAAGGTCAAACGCAGTTTGTTCCTTAAATGGAGTGGTTGGTGGATTGCGTAGTTTTAGCAACTAGATTTCACTCAAAACTCACCGAATGACACTCCACACATATTATGATGTTGGCCTAGTTTTGGGCTCGATCCGAAATTAATTGGAGCAAGAAATTGGAGAATTCAAGTTCGTACGAAGTTCGTTCCTCAAATGGAGTGGGTGTAAGAAATTGGACCATTCAAGTTCGTACGAAGTTCGTTCCGTAAATGGAGTGGTTAGTGTATTGCAAACCTTTAGCAATTGGATTTCACTCAAAACTCACCAAATGAATCCTCCAACCATATTTTGATGTTGCTCAAGTTTTGGGCTCGATCCGAAATCAATTGGTGTAAGAAATTGGACAATTCAAGTTCGTACGAAGTTCATTTCGTAAATGGACTGGTTAGTGTATTGGATACTTTAGGGTATAGTGGTGGTGTTGATGGTGGGTTTTAGGCGGTGCTCCGGCATGTTGCTCAGAGAGCGACGGTCGTATGATATATGGGGTGGATGAAAGAGTAACGGAGATGGTACTTCGGCACCTTGAAGATCAAGGGTCGTATGATATATTGATGAATGAATTTTCCTTACAATCTATCACTACTCCTAGGAAAGCAAGTAAAGGTATTGAAAGTGCATTACAAGAAATGAAAGACAGGAAAATATAATTTGCTCCGTGGGAGGCTTTTGGTTTGGTGTTTGAACCCTTTGAATGTTGTTCGAGCTTGGTATTTATAGGAAGAGCTCTGGAGGAGTAATCGAGGCTGAAAATCTGCATGGTGGAGCCTGATCAGAGCAAGTGGGTAGCCAAATCGGCATTTGGGATTGTGAAGCATGGTGGTGTGACCCCATAAATCCCGGTAAATCTCGGCCGCCGCCCTGTTCGTGGGTTCTGCACCCTTGGGCGTGGAGACGCATTTAATGCTCTGATAGCTGGTGACCTAATCTCTCAAGCTATAAGAATATTTGTGAGAATGTTTGCGCCTAACCACTCTGATTTCCATCACCAAACCCTGACTTCAGTCACTTCCCGTTTTCCCTCGTGCATTAAATGCTTTCTTGCAGCTAGTGGGTTTGCTGCAATAAACAGAGGCGTTACTTCATTAAATGAGGTGTGGGACCCTGTTGCCCACGTGGCGATCTAACCTCAATCTCTTTTGGCCGTATCTCTTACGCCCTTCGGCCTCGGCCTATAATACAGCGGTCGCAAGGCCGAGAGGATCCTGCCTTCGCAGCTTTTCTTTTGTTTTTAGGTTGCCTAACGAACCGCCACGTTTCAGTTTATGGGTTGGTGCGAGGGCCGAGAGGAAGTCCTTTCGGTCAGTTTACGATTGAGATTTATTAGGCACAAACAGAATCCCCCCACCATATTATGATGTTGCCCAAGTTTTGGGCGTGATTCGAACTCAATAGGTGTAAGAAATTGGACAATTCAAGTTCAAACGTAGTTTGTTCCTTAAATGGAGTAGGTGGTGTATTGCGTAGTTTTTGCAATTGGATTTCACTCAAAACTCATCGAATGACACCTCCCACCATATTATGACGTTGGCCAAGTTTTGGGATCAATCCGAAATTAATTGGCATAACAAATTGGACAATTCAAGTTCGTACGAAGTTCGTTCCTCAAATGGAGTTGTTAGTGTATTTCATACTTTTAGCAATTGGATTTCACTCAAAACTCACCAAATGAATCCTCCCACCATATTATGATGTTACCCAAGTTTTGGGCGCGATTCGAAATCAATAGGCGAAAGAAATTGGACAATTCAAGTTCAAACGCAGTTTGTTCCTTAAATGGAGTAGTTGGTGTATTGCGTAGTTTTTGCAATTGGATTTCACTCAAAACTCATCGAATGACCCCTCCCACCATATTATGATGTTGGCCAAGTTTTGAGATCAATCCGAACTCAATAGGTGTAAGAAATTGGACAATTCAAGTTCAAACGCAGTTCGTTTCGTAAAGGGGTAGTTAGTGTATTGCAAACTTTTAGCAATTGGATTTCACTCAAAACTCACCAAATGACTCCTCCCACCATATTATGTTGTTGCTCAAGTTTTGGGCTCGATTCGAACTCAATAGGTGTAAGAAATTGGACATTTCAAGTTCATACGCAGTTTGTTCCTTAAATTGAGTAGTTGGTGTATTGTGTAGTTTTAGCAATTGGGATTCGCGACTGGTCATTTTGAAGCGGAGTTGAAAAGCTGGAGAGACGGTATCCACGACCGGTCGTAATGTATCCGCGATTGGTCGCAAGGTATCTAAGACCGGTCGCTCCAGTCGAGCTGAGTTGGTTTCCAACGTGTTTTCAACTACTTTTTCGGTGGCTATCGCTTTCCACAAGATTGCAGGGGATTAATGGGTCACTTCTGAGGTAAAAGAAGGTTGACTACCTGCTGGATAGTTGGGAGAGCACTCATTGCTAATTGGTTGTCTTGCTTCAAAGAATTCCCTCTCCATTTTCTGGTTTAGTGGGAGGTGGCTGAAGTGGGATTAGATTACTTACTTGATCTGACCTTTAGTCTAAGTGGGTGACTAAAAGAAGGAACGTGGAGGACAAGATGATGCGTTATCTCATGTCCATTGGTCTGTGTAGGTAATGGGGAATGAAGCAAGACATTATAAGATGAGAAAGCAAGTTGAAGACAAAGTGTGGTTAATCTCAAGGAGTGGTCAAGTAGCTGGGAGCTAGTGTGTCCAAAGGAGATTAAACTCACCAAGGGAGAACGTGAGGGGGAGCAATTAGTTCAAGTTAAGAGCTGAGTTGGGGTCTTGAGAGTATAGACACCAAGGAGAGAAACACCAAGGTTGTGAGAGTGTTCACAAGTGCATCAAAGTGTTGAGCAAGGGGTGAGAGAGAAAAGAGAGCTTGGGAGAGAATAGAGATCTAAGGGGGTTTCTTTGTAAACCAAAGTTGTAACTTATTCTTTCATTAGTGAATTTCTCAAGGGGATCACCAAGAGGATGTAGGCAATTGCTGAACCCCTATAAATTCTTGTGTCACTTTGTGCTTGGTTGGTTTCTCAAGTGTGTGAGTGTGTGATTCATCCATTATTGTGTTTGTCACAAAATCCATCAACAACAAGATCATTAGGGGAGTGAGTGAAAGTCTTGTCCATTTTCACAACAAGTGGTATCAAAGCTATGTTGGAGTAGCAAAGTGCTAGTGTGTTGAAGATGGCAGGTGACAAGGAAGCTGAAGGTGGAAGTAGCTCTATGCATCAGAGGGTACCACAATCTGTCAGCATGAAGGTGGAGTTGAAACCTTTGATAGGGAAGGAGAACTTCACGCTTTGGCAAAGGAGGATGAAGTCAACCCTTACACAACAAAATCTCTGTGTTGTCTTGGGAGGCAAGGAGAAGAAGCCGGTTACCATGACAGATGCGGAGTGGGGTGTGCTAGACGAGTTGGCTAGAGGAGCCATCGAGAACTTCATCTCCGATGAGGTGCTCATCAACGTGATGAAAGACACAGCGAAGCAAACATGGGAGAAGCTCGAAGAGATGTTTGCAGGAAAGTCGCTGTCCAACAAGCTCTTCCTCAAGGAAGAACTCCTAAATCTTCGGATGGCAGAGGAAGGAAATCTAATGGAGCATTTGAGCAGCTTCAATAGATGTGTTGCTGACTTGCAAAGAATGGAAGTGTTGTATAATACGGAGGATAAGGCACTCATGTTTCTTACATCCTTACCTCCGTCTCATAAGCATTTCCGAACGACGCTTATGTTTGGGAAGAGTACCTTGAATTTTGAGGAGGTGGTGCAAGATGTGATGACGCATCACAGGATGTCTCAACGTTCGGAGGAGAACTCTCAAGATGCTAGTTTGTTCGCAAGGAACCGTTCAAGCAAGCATGAAGGCAAGAGAAGCAACGGGAGGAATGCTAAGTCCAAGGACAATGAAGGATGCTTCGAGTGTGGATCTATGGATCCACAAAGGTGAAGTCAAGACAAGGGATGAGGAAGAGAATGTTGTTGAAGAGAAGCTTCTTGCTAAGGTGGTCATGGAGGAGACTCCATTTGAGGCGGAGCTTGACACAAGGGTTGAAGAAGGAGGGCAATAACAACAAACTCACAGAGGGGTTCTACTTGAGGTGGAACCATCATCAATTGCAAGGTCCAGGCCCAAGAAATTCATCAAACCATCCCTAGGTTTTGGATGGATGGACCAAGAAGTTCCAGCCACGTTTCGAAGTGCTATAGGGAGCATGAAGCGGGAAAGTTGGAGAGGTGCATTGATGAAAAGGGATGTGTTCTTAAATCCAAGAGCAAGGTTGGCTAAGTGGGGATTTATTGAACAAAGGTTAGGTATGCGGTTTGCATATCAAGGCATGTCCAATATTCAAGGTTCCGGGAAGGCAAGGAGCAAGGAATTTGGCATGGGGGATCTCTCTTCTGCACAAGAGGTCCAGGTTACTCAAGTTTAGGCTTGGGTGGAGCACCTTCCACCAAAGGTGCATTGAGGCAAGAGGTGTATTGCCATGGTGGAGCTCTTGGAAATTACTAGAACGATTTCTAAGAGGTTGAAGAGGTTCTAGAGGTCAACAATGGTTCACAGGTGATTAAATCGTTCGCCAAGGTGGAGATTGTTGTGAAATGGCTCACATTTAAGGATGCAGGTGTCTCAGGACGCAACCGGTCGCAAGGGATTCGCGACCAGTCATTTTGAAGCAGAGTCGAAAAGCTGGAGAAATGGTATCCGCGACCAGTCGCGGATACATTGCGATGGCTCACATTTAAGGATGCAGGTGTCTCAGGACGTGACCGGTCGCAAAGGAAAAGCGACCGGTCGTTTTTGCACAGATTCAAAAAGCTGGAGAAATGGTATCCGCGACCGGTCGCAATGTATCCGTGACTGGTCGCAAGGTATCCGCGACCGGTCACTCCAGTCGAGCTGAGTTGATTTCCTACGTGTTTTCAACTACTTGTTTAGTGGCTATCGCTTTCCACAAGATTGCAGGGGATTAATGGGTCACTTCTGAGGTAAAAGAAGGTTGACTACATGCTGGATAGTTGGGAGAGCACTCATTGCTATTTGGTTATCTTGCTTCAAAGAATTCCCTCTCCATTTTCTGGTTTAGTGGGAGGTGGCTGAAGTGGGATTTGATTACTTACATGATCTCACCTTTAGTCTAAGTGGGTGACTAAAAGAAGGAACGTGGAGGACAAGATGATGCCTTATCTCCTGTCCATTGGTCTGTGTAGGTAATGGGGAATGAAGCAAGACATTATAAGATGAGAAAGCAAGTTGAAAACAAAGTGTGGTTAATCTCAAGGAGTGGTCAAGTAGCTGGGAGCTAGTGTGTCCAAAGGAGATTAAACTCACCAAGGGAGAACGTGTGGGGGAGCAATCAGTTCAAGTTAAGAGCTGAGCTCTTGGAAATTACTAGAACGATTTCTAAGAGTTTGAAAACGTTCTAAAGGTCAACAATGGTTCACGGGTGATTAAATGGTTCGACAAGGTGGAGATTGTTGTGAAATGGCTCACATTTAAGGATGCAGGTGTCTCAGGACGCGACCAGTCGCAAGGGATTCGCAACTGGTCGTTTTGAAGCAGAGTCGAAAAGCTGGAGAAATGGTATCTGCGACCGTTCGCAATGTATCTGCGACCGGTCATAATGTATCCGAGACCGGTCTCAAGGTATCCGTGACCAGTCGCTCCAGTCGAGCTGAGTTTGTTTCCTACGTGTTTTCAACTACTTTTTCGGTGGCTATCACTTTCCACAAGATTGCAGGGGATTAATGGGTCACTTATGAGGTAAAACAAGGTTGACTACCTGCTGGATAGTTGGGAGAGCACTCATTGCTAATTGGTTGTCTTGCTTCAAAGAATCCCCTCTCCATTTTCTGGTTTAGTGGGAGGTGGCTGAAGTGGGATTAGATTACTTACATGATCTGACCTTTAGTCTAAGTGGGTGACTAAAAGAAGGAACGTGGAGGACAAAATGATACCTTATCTCATGTCCATTGGTCTGTGTAGGTAATGGGGAATGAAGCAAGACAATATAAGATGAGAAAGCAAGTTGAAGACAAAGTGTGGTTAATCTCGAGGAGTGGTCAAGTAGCTGGGAGCTAGTGTGTCCAAAGGAGATTAAACTCACCAAGGGAGAACGTGAGGGGGAGCAATCAGTTCAAGTTAAGAGCTGAGTTGGGGTCTTGAGAGTTTAGACACCAAGGAGAGAAACACCGAGGTTGTGAGAGTGTTCACGAGTGCATCAAAGTGTTGAGCAAGGGGTGAGAGAGAAAAGAGAGCTTGGGAGAGAATAGAGTTCTGAGGGGGTTTCCTTGTAAACCAAAGTTGTAACTTATTCTTTCATTAGTGAATTTCTCAAGGGGATCACCAAGAGGATGTAGGCAATTGCTGAACCTCTATAAATTCTTGTGTCACTTTGGGCTTGGTGGGTTTCTCAAGTGTGTGAGTGTGTGATTCATCCATTATTATGTTCGTCACAAAGTCCATCAACAACAAGATCATTAGGGGAGTGAGTGAAAGTCTTGTCCATTTTCACAACAATTCAATCCTCAAATGGAGTGCTACCTGTGTTGCATACTTTTAGCAATTTGATTTCACTCAAAACTCACCAAATGACTCCTCCCACCATATTATGTTGTTGCCCTAGTTTTGGGCGTGATAAGAACTCTATAGGTGTAAGGAATTGGACAATTCAAGTTCAAACGAAGTTTGTTCCTTAAATGGAGTGGTTGGTGGATTGCGTAGTTTGAGCAACTGGATTTCACTCAAAACTCACCGAATGACACTCCTCCCATATTATGATGTTGGCAAGGTTTTGGGCTAGATCCGAAATTAATTGGTGTAAGAAATTGGACAAGTCCAGTTCGTACGAAGTTCGTTCCTCAAATGGTGTTGTTAGTGTATTGCTTACTTTTAGCAATTTGATTTCACTAAAAACTCACCAAACGACTCCTCCCACCATATTATGATGTTGGCCAAGTTTTGGGCTCGATCCGAAATCAATAGGTGTAAGAAATTGGACAATTCAAGTTCGTACGAAGTTCGTTCCGTAAATGGAGTGGTTAGTGTATTGCATACTTCCAGCAATAGGATTTCACTCAAAACTCACCAAATGAATCCTCCCACCATATTGTGATGTTGCCCAAGTTTTGGGCGCGATTCGAAATCAATAGGTGTAACAAATTGGACAGTTCCAGTTCAAACGCAGTTTGTTCCTTAAAAGGAGTAGTTGGTGTATTGCGTAGTTTTTGCAATTGGATTTCACTCAACACTCACCGAATGACACCTCCCACCATATTATGATGTTGGCCAAGTTTTGGGCTCGATCCGAAATCAATAGGTGTAAGAAATTGGACAATTCAAGTTCAAACGCAGTTCGTTCCGTAAAGGGGTAGTTAGTGTATTGCAAACTTTTAGCAATTGGATTTCCCTCAAAACTCACCAAACGACTCCTCCCACCATATTATGTTGTTTCTTACGTTTTGGGCTCGATTCGAACCCAATAGGTGAAAGAAATTGGACATTTCAAGTTCATACGCAGTTTGTTCCTTAAATGGAGTAGTTGGTGTATGTGTAGTGTTAGCAACTGGATTTCACTCAAAACTCACCGAATGACACTCATCCCATATTATGATGTTGGCCAGGTTTTGGGCTCGATCCGAAATTAATTTGTGTAAAAAGTTGGAAAATTTTAATTCGTACAAAGATCGTTCCTCAAATGGAGTTGTTAGTGTATTGCATACTTTTAGCAATTGGATTTCACTCAAAGCTCACCAAATGAATCCTCCCACCATATTATGATGTTGCCCAAGTTTTGGGCATGATTCGAAATCAATAGGTGTAAGAAATTGGACGGTTTGAGTTCAAGCGCAGTTTGTTCCTTAAAAGGAGTAGTTGGTGTATTGCGTAGTTTTTGCAATTGGATTTCACTCAACACTCACCGAATGACACCTCCCACCATATTATGATGTTGGCCAAGTTTTGGGCTCGATCCGAAATCAATAGGTGTAAGAAATTGGACAATTCAAGTTCAAACGCAGTTCGTTCCGTAAAGGGGTAGTTAGTGTATTGCAAACTTTTAGCAATTGGATTTCACTCAAAATTCACCAAATGACTCCTCCCACCATATTATGATATTGCCCAAGTTTTAGGCGCAATTCGAAATCAATAGGTGTAAGAAATTGGACTATTCAAGTTCAAACGCAATTTGTTCCGTAAATGGAGTGGTTGGTGGATTGCTTAATTTTTGCATCAGGATTTCACTCAAAAGTCACCGAATGACACTTCCCCCATATTATGATGTTGGCCAAGTTTTGGGCTCGATCCGAAATTAATTGGTGTAAGAAATTGGACAAGTCTAGTTCGTACGAAGTTGTTTCCTCAAATGGGGTTGTTAGTGTATTGCTTACTTTTAGCAATTTGATTTCACTAAAAACCCACCAAACGACTCCTCCCACCATATTATGATGTTGGCCAAGTTTTGGGCTCGATCGAAATCAATAGGTGTAAGAAATTGGACAATTCAAGTTTGGACGAAGTTCGTTCCGTAAACGAAGTGGTTAGTGTATTGCATACTTTTAGCAATTGGATTTCACTCAAAACTCACCAAATGAATCCTCCCACCATATTATGATGTTGCCCAAGTTTTAGGCGCGATTCAAAATAAATAGGTGTAAGAAATTGGACAATTCAAGTTAAAACGCAGTTTGTTCCTTAAATTGAGTGGTTGGTGGATTGCGTAGTTTTTGCAACAGGATTTCACTCAAAAGTCACCGAATGACACTCCCCCCATATTGTGATGTCAGCCAAGTTTTGGGATCGATATGAAATTAATTAGTGTAAGAAATTGGACAAGTCCAGTTCGTACGAAGTTCTTTCCTCAAATGGGGTTGTTAGTGTATTGCTTACTTTTAGCAATTTGATTTCACTGAAAACGCACCAAACGACTCCTCCCACCATATTATGATGTTGGCCAAGTTTTGGGCTCGATCTGAAATCAATTGGTGTAAGAAATTGGACAATTCAAGTTGGTACGAAGTTCGTTCTGTAAACGGATTAGTTAGTGTCTTGCGTACTTTTAGCAATTGGATTTCACTCAAAACTCACCAAATGAATCCTCCCACCATATTATGATGTTGCCCAAGTTTTAGGGACGATTCAAAATCAATAGGTGTAAGAAATTGGACAATTCAAGTTCAAACGCAATGTGTTCCTTAAATGGAGTGGTTGGTGGATTGCGTAGTTTTTGCAATTGGATTTCACTCAAAACTCACCGAATGACACCTCCCACCATATTATGATGTTGGCCAAGTTTTGGGCTCGATCCGAAATCAATAGGTGTAAGAAATTGGACTATTCAAGTTCAAACGCAGTTCATTCCGTAAAAGGGGTAGTTTGTGTATTGCAAACTTTTAGCAATTGGATTTCACTCAAAACTCACGAAATGACTCCTCCCACCATATTATGATGTTGCCCAAGTTTTAGGCGCGATTCGAACTCAATAGGTGTAAGAAAAATTGAACATTTCAAGTTCAAACGTAGTTTGTTCCTTAAATGGAGGTGTCGGTGTATTGGTTATTTTTAGCAATAGTATTTCACTCAAAACTCACCAATGAAACCTCCCACCATATTATGATGTTGGCATAGTTTTGGTTTCGATCCAAAATTAATTGGTGCAACAACTTGGACAATTCACGTTCGTACGAAGTTTGTTCCTCAAATGGAGTAGTTACTGTATTGCATACTTGTAGTAATTGGATTTCACTCAAAACTCACCAAATGAATCCTCCAACCATAGTACGATGTTGACCCAGTTTTAGGCGCGATTCGAACTCAATAGGTGTAAGAAATTGGACAATCCAAGTTCAAACGCAGTTCGTTCCGTAAATGGGTAGTTAGTGTATTGCAAACTTTTAGCAATTGGATTTCACATAAAACTCACCAAATGAGTCCTCCCACCATATTATGTTGTTGCTCAAGTTTTGGGCTCGATTCAAAATTAATTGATGTAAGAAATTGGACAATTCAAGTTCGTACAAAGTTTGTTCCTCAAATGGAGTGGTTAGTGTATTGCATACGTTTAGCAATTGGAATTCACTCAAAACTCACCAAATGACTCCTCCCACCATATTATGTTGTTGCCCTAGTTTTGGGCACGATTCGAAATCAATAGGTGTAAGAAATTGGACAATTCAAGTTCAAACGCAGTTTGTTCCTTAAATGGAGCAGTCGGTGTATTGCGTAGTTTTTGCAGTTGGATTTCACTCAAAACTGACTGAATGACACCTCCCACCATATTATGATGTTGGCCAAGTTTTGGGCTCGATCCGGAATTAATAGGTGTAAGAAATTGGACTATTCAAGTTCAAATGCAGTTCATTTCGTAAAGGGGTAGTTTGTGTATTGCAAACTTTTAGCAATTGGATTTCACTCAAAACTCACGAAATGACTCCTCCCACCATATTATGTTGTTGCTCAAGTTTTGGGCTCGATTCCAACTCAATAGGTGTAAGAAATTGGACATTTCAAGTTCAAACGCAGTTTGTTCCTTAAATGGTGTTGTTGGTGTATTGCGTAGTTTTAGCAAATGGATTTCTCTCAAAACTCACAGAATGACACCTCCCACCACATTATGTTGTTAGCCTAGTTTTGGGCTCAACCCGAAATTAATTGGTTAAAGAAATTGGACAATTCAAGTGCGTACGAAGTTCGTTCCTCAAATGGAGTGGTTAGTGTATTACATACTTTTAGCAATTGGATTTCACTGAAAACTCACCAAATGGATCCTCCCACCATATTATGATGTTGCCCAAGTTTTGGGCGTGATTCGAAATCAATAGGTGTAAGAAATTGGACAGTTCAAGTTCAAACGCAGTTTGTTCCTTAAATGGAGTGGTTGGTGGATTGCGTAGTTTTAGCAACTGGATTTCACTCAAAAGTCACGGAATGACACTCCCCCCCCCCCTAATTACGATGTTGGCCAGGTTTTGGGCTCGATCCGAAATTAATTGGTGTAAGAAATTGCACAAGTCCAGTTCGTACGAAGTTCGTTCCTCAAATGGAGTGGTTAGTGTATTGCATAGTTTTAGCAATTTGATTTCCCTGAACAGTCACCAAACGACTCCTCCTACCGTATAATGATGTTGGCCAAGTTTTGGTCTCGGTCCGAATTCAATAGGTGTAAGAACTGGGACAATTCTAGTTCGTACGAAGTTTTTTCCTTAAATGCATTGGGTGGTGTATTGCGTAGTTTAAGCAATTGGATTTCACTCAAAACTCACCCAATGACACCTCCCGTCATATTTCGACATTCGCCAAGTTTTGGGATCGATCCGAAGTCAACAGGTGTAAGAAAGTGGACAATTCAAGTTCGTACGAAGTTCGTTCCTTAAATGGAGTGGTTAGTGTATTGCATACTTTTAGCAATTGGATTTCGCTCAAAACTCACCAAATGAATCCTCCCACCATATTATGATGTTGCCCAAGTTTTGGGCGCGATTCGAAATCAATAGGTGTAAGAAATTGGACAATTCAAGTTCAAACGCAGTTTGTTCCTTAAATGGAGCAGTTGGTGTATTGCCTAGTTTTTACAATTGGATTTCACTCAAAACTCACCGAATGACACCTCCCCCCATATTATGATGTTGGCCAAGTTTTGGGCTCGATCCAAAATCAATAGGTGTAAGAAATTGGACTATTCAAGTTCAAACGCAGTTCATTCCGTAAAGTGGTAGTTTGTGTATTGTAAAATTTTAGCAATTGGATTTCACTCAAAACTCATGAAATGACTCCTCCCACCATATTATGTTGTTGCTCAAGTTTTGGGCTCAATTTGAACTGAATAGGTGTACGAAATTGGACATTTCAAGTTCATACGCAGTTTGTTCCTTAAATGGAGTAATTGGTGTATTGCGTAGTTTTAGCAATTTGATTTCACTCAAAACTCCCCGAATGACACCTCCCACCATATTACGATGTTGGCCTAGTTTTGGGCTCAATCTGAAATTAATTGGTGTAAGAAATTGGACAATTCAAGTTCGTACGAAGTTCGTTCCTCGAATGGAGTGGTTAGTGTATTGCATACTTTTAGCAATTGGATTTCACTCAAAGCTCACCAAATGACTCCTCCCACCATATTATGTTGTTGCCCAAGTTTTGGGCGCGATTCGAACTCAATTGGTGTAAGAAATTGGACAATTCACGTTCAAACGCAGTTTGTTCCTTAAATGGAGTGGTTCGTGGATTGCTTAGTTTTAGCAACTGGATTTCACTCAAAACTCACCGAATGACACCTCCCACCATATTATAATGTTGGCCAAGTTTTGGGCTTGATGCGTATTAAATAGGTGTAAGAAATTGGACAATTCAAGTTCAAACGTAGTTCGTTCTGTAAAGGGGTTGTTAGTGTATGGCAAACTTTTAGCCATTGGATTTCACTCAAAACTCACCAAATGACTCCTCCCACCATATTATGTTGTTGCTCAAGTTTTGGGCTCGATTCGAAATCAAAAGGTGTAAGAAATTGGACAATTCAAGTTCGTACGAAGTTTGTTCCTTAAATGGAGTCGTTAGTGTATTGCATACTTTTAGCAATTGGATTTTACTCAAAACACACCAAATGAATCCTCCCACCATATTTTGATGTTACCCAAGTTTTAGGCGCGATCCGAAATCAATAGTTGTAAGAAATTGGATAATTCAAGTTCGTAAGAAGTTCGTTCCGTAATTGCAGTGGTTGGTGTATTTCATACTTGTAGAAATTGGATTTCATTAAAAACTCACCAAATGACTCCTCCCACCATATTATAGCTTTGCCCAGGTTTTGGACTCGATCCGAAGTCAATAGGTGTAAGAAATTGGACAATTCAAGTTCGTACGAAGTTCGTTCCGTAAATGGAGTGGTTGGTGTATTTCGAACTTGTAGGAATTGGATTTCACTCAAAACTCACTGAATGACTCCTCCCACCATATGATGTTGTTGGCCAAGTTTCGGGCTCGATCCGAAATCAATAGGTGTAAGAAATTGGACAATTCAAGTTCGTACGAAGTTCTTTCCTTAAATGGTGTGGTTGGTGTATTACGTAGTTTTATTGATTGGATTTCACTAAAAACTCACCGAATGACACCACCCACCAGATTATGATGTTGGCCAGGTTTCGGGCTCGATCCGAAATCAATAGGTGTAAGAAATTGGAGAATTCAAATTCGTAAATGGAGTGGTTGGTGTACTTCATACTTTCAGAAATTGGATTTGATTAAAAACTCACCAAATGACTCCTCCCATCATATTATGATGTTGGCCAAGTTTTGGGCTCGATCCGAAATCAACAGTTTTAAGAAATTGGACAATTCAAGTTTGTACGAAATTCGTTACTTTAACGGAGTGGTTGGTGTATTGCGTAGTTTTAGCGAGTGGACTTCCCTCAAAACTCACCGAATGACACCTCCCACCATATTATGATGTTGGCCATGTTTTGGGCTCGATCCAAAATCAGTAGGTTTATGAAATTGTACAACTCAAGTTCGTACGAAGTTCATTCCTTAAATGGTGTGGTTGGTGTGTTGCGTAGTTTTAGCAAATGGATTTCACTCAAAACACACCCAACGACACCTCCCACCATATTATGATGTTGGCCAAGTTTTGGGCCTGATCCGAAATCAATAGGTGTAAGAAATTGTACAATTCAAGTTCGTACGAAGTTGGTTCTGTAAATGGAGTGGTAAGTGTATTGCATACTTTCAGCAATTGGATTTCACTCAAAACTCACCAAATGAATCCTCCCTCCATATTATGGGTTTGCCCAAGTTTTGGGCTCGATCCGAAGTGGTAAGTGTATTGCATACTTTCAGCAATTGGACAATTCAAGTTCGTACGAAGTCCGTTACTCTAATGGAATGGTTGGTGTATAGCGACGTTTTAACGATTGGATTTCACTCAAAACTCACCAAATGACTCCTCCCACCGAATTATGATGTTGGCCAAGTTCCGAGCTCGATCCAAAATCAAGAGATGAAAGAAATCGGACAATTCAAGTTCGTACGAAGTTCGTTCCGTAAATGAGGTGGTTGGTGTATTTCATACTTTCAGCAATTGGATTTCACTCAAAACTCACCGAATCACTCCTCCCACCATATTATGATGTTGGCCAAGTTTTGGGCACGATCTGAAATAAATCGGAGTAAGAAATTGGACAATTCAAGCTTGTACGATTTTTGTTTCGTAAATGGAGTGTTCCGTGTATTTCATACTTTTACCAATTGGATTTCATTCAAAACTCGCCAAATGACTCCTCCCACCATATTACGAAGTTGCCCAAGTTTTGGGCTCGATCCGAAATCAATAGGTGTAAGAAATTGGAAAATTCATATTCGTACGAAGTTCATTCCGTAAATGGAGTGGTTCGTGTATTTTATACGTTTACGAATTGGATTTCACTCAAAACTCACCAAATGACACCTCCCACCATATTATGATGTTGGCCAAGTTTCGGGCTCGATCCGAAATCAATAGGTGTAAGAAATTGGACAGTTCAAGTCCGTACGAAGTTCGTTCCTTAAATGGAGGGGTTAGTGTATAGCGTAGTTTTAGCAATCGGATTTCACTCAAAACTCACCGAATGACACCTCCCACCATATTATGATGTTGGCCAAGATTTGGGCTCGTTCCGAAATCAATAGGTGTAAGAACTTGGACAATTCAAGTTCAAAGGCAGTTCGTTCCTAATTAGAGTGGTTGGTGTATTGCGTAGTTCTAGCCATTGGATTTCACTCAAAACTCACAAAATGACTTGTCCCACCACATTATGATGTTGCCTAAGTTTTGGGCTCCATTCGAAATCTATAGGTGTATGAAATTGGACAATTCAAGTTCGTACGAAGTTCGTTCAGTAAATGGATTGGTTAGTGTATTTCATACTTTTAGCAATTCGATTTTACTCAAAACTCACCAAATGAGTCCTCCCACCGTATTATGATGTGGGCCAAGCTTTGGGCTCAATCCGAAATCAATAGGTGTAAGAAATTGGACAATTCAAGTTCGTACGAAGTTCGTTCCATAAATGGAGTGGTTGGTGTATTTCATAATTTTAGCAATTGGATTTTACTCTAAACTCACCGAATGACTCCTCCCTCCATATTATGATGTTGCCGAAGTTTTGGGCTCGATCCGAAATCAATAGGTGTAAGAAATTGGACAATTCAAGTTCGTACGAAGGTCGTTCCTTAAACGGAAGGGTTAGGGTATTGCATACTTTTGGCAATTGGATTTCACTCAAAACTCCCCAAATGACTCCTCCCACTGTATTATGATATTGGCCACGTTTTGGGCTCAGTCCAAACACAATAGGTGTAAGAAATGGGACAATTCAAGTTCGTACGACGTTCGTTCCTGTAACGGAGTGGTTGGTGTATTGCGTAGTTTTAGTAATTGGATTTCACTCAAAACTCACCGAATGACAGCTCCCACCGTATTATGATGTTGGCCAAGTTTCGGGCTCGATCCGAAGTCAATAGGTGTATGAAATTAGACAATACAAGTTCGTAGGAAGTTCGTTCCTTAACTGGAGGGGTTAGTGTATTGCGCACTTGTAGCAATTGGATTTCACTCAAAACTCACCAAATGAAACCTCCCACCATATTATGATGTTGGCCAAGTTTCGGGCTCGATCCGAAATCAATAGGTGTATGATATTGGCAATTCAAGTTCGTACGAAGTTCGTTACTTTAATGGAGTGGTCGCTATATTGCGTAGTTTTAGCGATTGGATTTCACTCAAGACTCACCAAATGACACCTCCCACCGTATTATGATGTTAGCCAAGCTTTTGGCTTGATCCGAAATCAATAGGTGTAAGAAATTGGACAATTCAAGTGCGTACGAAGTTCGTTCCGTAAATGGAGTGGTTGAGGTATTTCATACTTTTACCAATTGGATTTTACTCAAAACTCACCAAATGAGTCCTCCCACCGTATTATGATGTTCGCCAAGCTTTGGGCTAGATCCGAAATCAATAGGTGTAAGAAATTGGACAATTCAAGTTCGTAGGAAGTTTGTTCCGTAAATGGAGTGGTTGGTGTATTTCATACTTGTAGCAATTGGATTTTACTCAAAACTCACCGAATGACTCCTCCCACCATATTATGATGTTGCCCAAGTTTTGGGGTCGATCCGAAATCAATAGGTGTAAGAAATGGGAAAATTCAAGTTCGTACGAAGTTCGTTCCTGTAATGGAGTGGTTGGTGTATTGCGTAGTTTTAGCAATTGGATTTCACTCAAAACTCCCCAGATGACAGCTCCCACCGTATTTTGATGTTGGCCAAGTTTCGGGCTCGATCCGAAATCAATAGGTGTATGAAATTGGACAATTCAAGTTCGTACGAAGTTCGTTACTTTAATGGAGTGGTTGGTGTATTGCGTTGTTTTAGCGATTGGATTTCACTCAAAACTCACCAAATGACACCTCCCACCTATTATGATGTTGGCCAAGTTTTGGGCTCGATCCGAAACCAATAGGTGTAAGAAATTGGACAATTCAAGTTCGTACGAAGTTCGTTACTTTAACGGAGTGGTTGTGTATTGGGTAGTTTTAGCGATTGGATTTCACTCAAAACTCACCAAATGACACCTCCCACCATATTATGATGTTGGCCAAGTTTCGGGCTCGATCCGAAATCAATAGGTGTATGAAATTGGACAATTCAAGTTCGTACGAAGTTCGTTACTTTAATGGAGTGGTTGGTGTATTGCGTTGTTTTAGCGATTGGATTTCACTCAAAACTCACCAAATGACACCTCCCACCTATTATGATGTTGGCCAAGCTTTTGGCTCGATCCAAAATCAATAGGTGCAAGAAATTGGACGATTCAAGTTCGTACGAAGTTCGTTCCGTAAATGGAGTGGTTGGTGTATTTCATACTTTTAGCAATTGGATTTTACTCAAAACTCACCGAATGACTCCTCCCACCATATGATGATGTTGCCGAAGTTTTGGGCTCGATCCGAAATCAATAGTTGTAAGAAATTGGACAATTCAAGTTCGTACGAAGGTCGTTCCTTAAACGGAAGGGTTAGTGTGTTGCGTACTTTTGGCAATTGGATTTCACTCAAAACTCGCGAAATGAGACCTCCCACCGTATTATAATGTTGGCCACGTTTTGGGCTCAGTCCAAACACAATAGGTGTAAGAAGTGGGACAATTCAAGTTCGTACGAAGTTCGTTCCTGTAATGGAGTGGTTAGTGTATTGCGTAGTTTTAGCGATTGGATTTAACTCAAAACTCACCAAATGACCCCTTCCACCATATTATGATGTTGGCCATGCTTTGGGCTCGATCTAAAATCAATAGGTGTAAGAAATTGGACAATTCAAGTTCGTACGAAGTTCGTTCCGTAAATGTAGTGGTTGGTGTATTTCATACTTTTAGCAATTGGATTTTACTCAAAACTCACCGAATGACTCCTCCCACCATATTATGATGCTGCCCATGTTTTGGGCTCGATCCGAAATCAATACGTGTAAGAAACTGGACAATTCAAGTTCGTAAGAAGTTCGTTCCTTAAACGGAAGCATTAGTGTATCGCGTACTTTTGGAAATTGAATTTCACTCAAAACTCACCAAATGACACCTCCCACCGTATTATGATGTTGGCCAAGATGTGGGCTCGATCCGAAATTAATAGGTTTAAGAAGTGGGACAATTCAAGTTCGTACGAAGTTCGTTCCTGTAATGGAGTGGTTGGTGTATTTCATACTTTTAGCAATTGGATTTCACTCAAAACTCACCGAATGACAGCTCCCACCGTATTCTGATGTTGGCCAAGTTTCGGGCTCGATCTGAAGTCAATTGGTGTAAGAAATTGGAAATGGAGGGGTTAGTGTATTGCGTACTTTTAGCAATTGGACTCAAAACTCACCAAATGACACCTCCCACCATATTATAATGTTGGCCAAGTTTCGGGCTCGATCGGACAGCAATAGGTGTAAGAAATTGGACAATTCAAGTTCGTACGATGTTCGTAACTTTAATGGAGTGGTTGGTGTATTGCGTAGTTTTAGTGATTGCATTTCACTCAAAATTCACTGAATGACACCTCCCACCGTATTATGATGTTGGCCACGTTTTGGGCTTAGTCCAAACACAATAGGTGTAAGAAATTGGGCAATTCAAGTTCGTACGAAGTTCATTTCGTAAATGGAGTGGTTGGTGTATTTCATACTTTTAGCAATTGGATTTCACTCAAAACTCACCGAATCACTCCTCCCACCATATAAGGATGTTGCCCAAGTTTTGGGCTCGATACTAAATTGGACAATTCAAATTCCTACGAAGTTCGTTCCGTAAATGGAGTGGTCGGCGTATTTCACACTTTAAGCAATTGGATTTCACTCAAAACTCACGGAATGACTCCTCCCACCATATTATGATGTTGCCCAAGTTTTGGGCTCGATCCGAAATTAATAGGTGTAAGAAATTGGACAATTCAAGTTCGTACAAAGTTCGTTCCTTAAATGGAGTGGTTAGTGACAGGACCCAACCCAAATTCCACTTTAGAATCCGAGTCAAACCCTGTGCGTGTTCGACACCTTACGGTTGCCGGGCACAATTGACCAAATTGCCCTTCTAACTAAAATTCAATGAAAATCAAGTGTCTGCCGAAAATTCGGCAGAGTCTCCCCTGTAAATTGAACATTTCCCAAAAATTACCACCTTTAAAACAGGCATATATATTTATATATAACCCAACTGCCAGCATGTATCGAATTAAATCCAGAAATCAAGCATCAATTCAATTTCTTAGAACATTCAATTCAATTTCTTAGAATAAATCTTTTCGCTAACAACATTCAATTCAATTTCTTAGAACATCCCCAGAACAATGTTAGATTTCATAATAACTTCGCCGGACTACCTTTGATTTATTTGACCACGCGGCTGCACCTATTAACTCTAGGCTGCCTACGTACCCTTAACGAGGGATCAAGCCACACGTAGTTCTTCCAAATATTCGTATCAATCATATACTGAATATAAATATGTCATACACTGAACCCCCTTTATATTAGTTTAAGAATATCTCAGAACTGAAACTCTCTCCACCCAGGCGTACCCCCATTCCTGTTCCGTCAATTCCTTATAATCCGTCAATTCCATCCTCGCAGGCCTCGGTAACACGAGGTTAATCCGAGTCGCATTCCTCGCAGGCCTCGGTGACACCAAGTCCACCTGAGCTGCAATCCTCGCAGGCCTCGGAGATACCATTTCTATCCTGCCGCAACCCTCGTGGGCCTCGGTGACACCAAGTCAACCTGAGCCGCAATCCTCGCAGGCCTCGGAGATACTATTTCTATCCGAGCCACAAACCTCACAGGTCTCGGAGATACCACTTCTATACGATCCGCAATCCTCGCAAGGCTCAGGGAATCATTGGTCAGCCTGAGCCACATTCCTCGCACCACACGATTCAGGGGTTCCTGGAACATGTGGGGCATCATTTATGAATGACACTGTTTCAAGTAACTAGGGGGTTCCGTTGTGATGGGTTTGAAAAACCATACCCCAAACTTATATCAATACTTTCCTTTATTTTATAATCTATTTCCTGGCCTTATATCAATTTCCTGATAAATTGATTCAGATCACTCATTCCTAGTCAGGACTTGTTTACATGGTCCTTCTAACCCTTCTCAAAGGATATAACTGCCTCGAAAGACTCACGGTCAACCGAGGGGCCAAACCGCCTAAACTTGGTCAACCGAGCCCGCGGGGCCCATGACCTCCTATCACAAATATGAGAGTCCCTAAAGGTTCCAATTTGCCTAGGACACATGTCTCGAAAGTTTAGTCTCGATCGGACGGTCGGATTAATCACGATCGGACGGTTACTATAAACCTCGCCCTAGGGTTTGCGTTTTTATCATCCGTCGAATCCTATACGATCCTGGAAATGTCTAGATCAACATATATGGAATTCACTACGATCCAACGGTTCAAACGTATCGAACCCGGATATCGCACAATAGGCGAGATCCGTTCGTGGTTCAAACGTTATCCAAATTGAAATTCACAAATTCCTATGCGCTTGTGAGGACACGAGGATCGTTCTAGGACCAAAAGTGATCCCCGATACCTGGCCCACGGCCGACAGCGTGTGAGTGTACATAGTAAATTCCGGCGGCTAGAAATTCTCCAAACCGTCGGCCCAAACTCCTACCCTAGGTAAAACACCTAATGTGGAACCACTTTTGTTCTTTGACCTACCCCAAAAAGTGACTGGAAATGGCCTAAATTTCGATCCCAAAACCGGCCAAAATCCAATTCGAGATTCAACCTATTAACGCTAGAAATCTTTCAAATTCTACCCAACCATCAGCTAGAGCTCAAAAAATAGGTGCAAAAGCATACCTTATTCGACCGGTTTGGTGGCCGTTGGAGGGAGAAACGGCCGGCGAAAGTTGAAGCAAAATCTGTCCAAAACCGCCTATTGCGTGGCTGATTCCGGCGACTACGGTTGCGCATCGAGGCGGTGAAGGGCTGGGACTGGAAGCGGGAAGTGGGGTGATTCGTTTGGGACTGGTCTTGCTTGGAACGGAAGCCGGAGCTGGGAGAAATCACCATATGAAGTTGGCTGGTCGAGCTTCCTAAGTGAGGAAATTCTGGGTTTTTAAAAAAAAACTGAACTTCAAAATATTTACGGTTATGCCACTGGCATATTCTTGATCGCCATTTCTTCGTTACAACTCCAATTCGAGCCCACTATGTGTCTACGGACTCATCTCGACGTGCTCTAGGCAACGGTCCAATCAGAATTTCCAAAATGACCTTTTTGCCCCTTTAATATTCAATAATACTTTAATTTCCAAAAACCTTAATTAATTCAAATCATTTTATTTGATTATTTATTTCCACTTCTTTCCTCATTTAAACTTATTTCCTCTTATTTTAATTATTTAATTATTTCAACTCTTCAATCATTTAAATAAATCCCGGGGGTAAAACTGTATTTTTCTTGAATAATTTAATATTTAACTATTAATTTAGGACCGGGTCGTTACAATCTACCCCCCTTATAAAATTTCATCCTCGAAATTTCATATGTCAGTAAATGAGTATGGATACTGGCCCCGCATCTTCTACTCGGGTTCCCAAGTAACCTCCTCCTCAACTTGGTATGACGGGAACTTAACTTCCCACATTTTCCGGAACCTCCCCATGATAAAGCTTCAAACTGAGGGTCACTCAACTTCAAAACATTCCATAGGCTGGCCTTTAAAACATGAATATCACCAAAATGCAAACTTAAATGTCGAGACTCTAGTACCTTTCCCGACTTTTGTTCGTTGTTAAAGACTCTAGTCCCTTGATCAAATCCTGATGAAACCAAATCCGGATCCTGTCGTGTTCCAAAGAAAAGGGGCCAAGCAAGTGACTGACATGAGGGAAATTATAAATTATGCAATCAAATTGTAATCTAATCAGAAAACGGTATTGGTTCATATTATGAACATCCACTTCATGTGATACCATACATCCCTTTTATAATCAGGCAAAAGCTCCCGTTTCACCCATTCCTATGGAGACTTTCTCTGACAATTTCGCTCCTGTAATTTCTTTTATGAAATGATCCAACCTTTGAAAGCTCCTGACAATTTTTATCTCATCTCAATGGATTCAATATTTCCAGCTTTCCTCTTTCATTAAAATTGACAGACGATGTTGCCGACATAATTCTTTGAAAAGAATTCCATAAAGGATCTTTTATCAATTTGTAATCATCATCCACCTCACCATGGTTATAAGCAACTTGAATGATGCACGCCTACTGTAGAGGATACTGTGAGTATCTTCCAAACCTTCCTTAAGTACTCTCTGAAATACTCCTTCGGCACCCTTCCATGCCCTAGAGGTGCAATTAAATGTCTCGAAAATTATGTATTCCTATGTGATTTGCTTACTTTAACTATCTTCAACGAAGTTCACCATTTAATCATTTGAAACTGTTGAATCAACATCAACTCTAACCATTGATGGCCAAATCTAAATTGTCTTTGGTGACAGCGTTTTATTGATTAGAAAAGTTCCCCTCCATGTATTTCTTACTGATGTAGTCTCCTTTAAGTAAATTCTTCGGACATGGTAACACCAAATCCTCACATAAGAATCTAATTTCATCTACCCATCTAGACAATACTCACTAATGATGTCTTCAACCTTTACAGTTGACAAATCTACTACTAAGCTCTCTATCTTAAAACCACCCTAGGTACCCAAATATAATAAATATTGCCTTTGGTATTTCTCCACGAGTCTTAGGGGTACCGGGACCTTGGGAGCGAGGAATGCGGACCAGGCTGACTAAATGTCTCCTGGATCCAGCGAGGATTGCGGCTCGGGTCGACTTTATGTTACCGAGACCTGCGAGGATGTGTCACAAATGTGACACGAGGAATTGACAGTTATTTGTGGGATTAAACGGAAATAAAGGAATTAACGGAAATAAAATGGGCACGCCTAGGGTGGTAGACTAAATTTCATTTACAATGTCTTTAGCGGAAGGATGTTTTTAATAAGTGTGTGAATGGTTATTTAATATAGATATGAATGCGTGTTGTTCAGGTTGAAACAATGGGAGGTCACATTGGTTGTGGTGCCCTGAAATAGGAAACTTGTTGTTTGAGGTGATTAAGGTAAGCAAATCACATGGAAGTATGTACCTTTTGAGGTCTTTAAGGGCACTTCTATGTCATGGAGGGGCGCTAAAAGAGTATGTCATGGAGTTAATTATGGAAGATCGAGAAGGTAATCATGGCGAGATGGATGAAGATTACAATTCGGTAAAGATGATCCTTTCTGGTATTTCTCTCGAATAATCAAATTGGTAATACCGTTTGTGAATTCTAAAGAAAGAAAGAAAATTTTAGCAAGTCAAAGAATTCTGACTTCCCTTAGTGGGAGAGCCAGAGAGAATCAATCACGAATGGAAGCGTTTAGTTTTCAGAGGAAGACTAAGCATTACATCCGCTATTAAAGGATATTCTTAGTTGGAGAAGGAGATTTCTCCTTCTCTGTTCGTTTGGTCAGAGCTGTGGTTTGGTTGTAAATATGGTTGTGACTTTTCTTGACTCTAGAGGGTCTTTGATGCTGAAGTATTCGAAAGGCTTGAGTTATGTGGAATAATTAGAGGCAAGGGGATGTATAGTATTGCATAAGGTGGGGGTTCACAGCATAAGCCATCACCCTTTTCTCATCAAATTACGCTTTGATTGCATGCCGATTAGTTGCTTGGCTCCTCTGTTTATGAATGCAACAGGTTCTAAATTTGGTTTCATCAGGATTTGATTAGGGGACTTGAGTCCTTAACAGCGAACAAAAGTCGGGAGAGGTACTAGAGTCGCGGCATTTAAGTTTGCGTTTAGGTGATATTCATGTTTTAAAGGCCAGCATTTGGAATGTTTTGAAACCGAGTGAACCTCAAATCGAAGTTTCATCTCGTAGAGATATAGGAAGCCCGAGAAGTTGAGTTCCCGTTATGTCAAGTCAAGGAGGGTACCACTTGGGAACTCGAGGACCTGATGCGAGTCTAATATCCTTACCTCTTCGAGTGACAGATATGAAATTTCGAGGATGAAATTTTTATAACGGGGGTAGATTATAAAAACCCGATCTTAAAAGACAATTATACCCCTAGAATATTTTATTAGGTTTCAAGTTGAATTTTTGATTGGGAAGGAATTTGAAAATTTCGATTGGACCATTGCGTAGATCACATCGAAACGAGTCCGTAGACACGTAGTGGGCTCAAATCAGAGTTGTAACGAAGAAATTTCGATCAAAAGAAGTTCAGTGGCACAATCGTAAATAGTTCAAAGTTCAGACTTTTTTAAAACCTAGATTCTGCTGTTTCACGATTTTGGGGAGGACCAGCCATTTTCAAACTTTGATTTCTCCTCCGTCCAGCCACCAAATCAAGTGACACAATTTGCAATCTCTTCGTCTTTCTCTCCCCTTTCCATTTATATCCATATCCGGCCTTGATTCCAAGTGAATCCACCAGAAAATCGAGCCAAAGTTGAGCCAAAAACGAGCCCAAACTGCTGTGCGAAAATCAGCAGGGTTTCGTGCTCTTTTCCGGCAGTTTCCTGCCACCGTCTCCAGCAAGTGAGGCATGGTTTCTCATCTACTTTTCGAGCTCTAGCTGATGGTTGGATAGGATTGGATCAATTTCAAGCGTAGATAACCCAAATCATGACTTGAAATTTGGCCGGATTTCGGGATGAAATTCCGGTCACTTCCGGCCATTTTTCGGGGTAGGTCCAAACAAAAGTGACTCCAAATGAGGTTTTGAACCTAGGGTAGGAATCTTGGCAAGTGGTTTGGAGTATTTCCGGCTGCCAGAATTTGATCTGCACACCCACGCCCTGCCGGCGCGTAGGTACTTTCGGAGTCCAATATGGTTAACGTTTGATCCCCGAACAGATCTCACCTATTGTGCGATTTTCGGGTTCGATAAGTTTGAACCGTTAGATCGCAGTTAATTTCACATATGTTGATCTAGACAATTCTAGGATCGTGTAGGATTTGACGGATCATGAATCGGAGTGCCGGATACTCCAAAATTGCCAATCCTAGGATAAAATAACCGTAAATGTCGGATCGTGCGATCGTGATCAATCCGACAGTCCGATTTGGACCAAACTTGCAGGACATGGTTATTAAAATACGTAGAACCTATAAAAACTTCCGGATTTGTGATCGGAGGTCTTGGGCCCCACGGGCCCGGTTGACCGAGCTTAGGCGGTTTGATCCCTCGGTTGACCCTGAGTCTTCCGAGGCAGTTATAACCTTTGAGAAGCGTTAGAATGACCATGTTAGCGAATCCATACCGAAAATGAGTTATCTAGGTGGTGTTACGGATTAAGTATAGATAGTTATTTATAGACTGCTAAATTGTGCATAGTTTAACTATGAGTTACTTGAAGGTGTACTATAGTATTCGTTGGAATCTATGGGCGTAGTGAACATCAACTTATTGTTTTATTCTTTTATTAGCTTATTTATTTAGTAATTTATTTGCTATTAAGATTATTATTTTAGTGTTGGAATGGTATGATAATCGAAGTTCGAAGTGGTAATAAACTAATTAAATATTTAAGTACATGTCCATATTTAATACATATACTCGGTAGCTGAAAATGATGAGTCATGGCCCTTGGTCTTTATCAGAATATGGCATATATATTGGAAGTTGATATTAAGGGCGGGATATGGATTGTGAACTAAAGGGAGAGTATTGATAGAAGTTTGGGATATGGTGTTTCAAACCCACCACAAGGGTACCCCCTAGTTGCTTTGAAACAGTGTCATTTATAAATGATGCCCCATGTGTTTCGGGAACCCCTGACCTGTGTGGTGCGAGGAATGCAGCTCAGGCTAACCAATGGTTCCCTGAGGCCTGCGAGGATTGCGGCTCGGATAGACTTGTTGTCTCCGAGGCCTGCGAGGGTTGTGGCTCGGATAAACTTGGTATCTCCAACGCCTATGAGGATTGCAGCTCAGATAGACTTGGTATTGTTGAGGCCCAAAAAATTCACGGTTCGGCCCAAATGAATTCCCGGCCCAGCTCAATGTCTTATTAAGAAAAGACCCGATTTGGAGCACATGAAAGTTCGTCATTCACGCTAAGAGTTGAAATAAGCACTTGCTTTACAAGCCCATGCAAATTATCCCGTCAAGCATCATATCCCTTTTCAAAGGCGAAAAAATTCAAGCACGCCAAGCGACATGCCCAAGCGAAAAATCATTATTATTACACCTAGCAACACTACAAGCTTAAGTGGGCCCAAGCCATGCAAATGCTCAGGGCTTGCTTGAGTGGGTTGTGGTATGGATGGTAACAAGTTTCCATGAGGCCCATTGATGGGCCGAGAAATGGAAGTTTCGGGCTGCTTGGGAGCCTCGAAACTCAAGCCCATTTCTTGAGCCCAAACATGTGGGTAAGCATAAAGGAGAGAGAGAAAGTAGCCCAATAAACTAACTTATTGTCCTAGAAGGCCCATGCAACTAAAATAAGGATCTGCAAAAGCCCCAACACTTGACTGGAGAACAAAGGCCACGAAGGGAGCCAGGACATCCACGTACGCAGAGCTGCTGGGAGGCTCCAGCACATGGGGGGAACGAATTTCAAGCAAAAGCATTCAAAGAACCAGGGGGTATTGGGGCGCAGACTGCTAGGAGGGGAGGCACCCTTCAAACCCTTTGGGAAGACTTGGCGAGCAGGTTCTGTAGGAAGTATTTCCAACATGAGGAAAGGGTCACTACGGCTCAACTCAACAACACTTGCCAAAGGCATGGGGAAGACCCTGTGGACTTTGTGTGTCGGTTCCGGGACCTGGCTCTGGACTGCTATGATGAGAATGATGAAGAAGCACTTGTTGAAATTTGTATCAGCAACATCATGGCAGATTACAGAGTCTATATAGAGAATATTGGCATCAGCCAATTTTCTCTGCTGCTGGAAGCAATGAGGAAAACAAGCATGTCAGTCAACCTAAATGGGCAGGAAGCTTGAGGGAGTGAAGAGACAGAAGCACACCAGACATTAGACGAGGATTCCAAATCATCCAGTGATTACAATTCATGCAAAAGGAAAGACAGGGAGATGTACCCGCCACTACCGTGCAAAGATAAAGAATTCCATGCCATTCTTGATACTATGTTTGCCGACGGCGCAATCAAACCCCTCAGGCCCTACAAAGTCCCTACCATAGAGGAAAAAGGTGATCCTAGGTATTGCCGTTATCATCAGTTTGTGGGTCACCCAACCACTGCTTATCAAACTTTGAGGAAGATCTTGCACACCGAGATACATGACGGAACTCTTGAGCTGCCCTTTAGGAAGCAAGCTTTTGACAAAGATCTCTTGCCAAAACGAAGGGGAAAGGAGATGGCTGATGTCATTACATGCTTTGATGACTTGCTCGACGACGATGTATTGTGTCACCCGTGGAAGAATGACCTAAAGCCATCAGAGGATATTTGGGAACATTGGACATGCTGGAAGAACGCCACTTGGGGGCTTCATTTGGTCAACAAGATTATCAAGAGACAGCTGCCGTAACCTCGCATAACCTCACCGAAATGGAAGAAAGTACAATGGGTTATGAGCTGCAAATCACTGTTTGACTGGTTGGGTTATGAACTGCATGCAAGTAAAGCAGCAGCTATGGCTCTGTTAAATATCTCCCCAGAGCATGGCAGCCTTGTACAACACATGCCAACCTAAGCCACAAGCTTTCATTCTATTCCAAGTCATACACACTCCTTGGCCCTTTCTGTAACAACCCGATCCTTAAATAATATTTAATTAATAATGTAATAGAGGAAAAGACTAAACTACCCTTATAATATTTTATTAGGTTTTAAGTTGACTTTTTGACCGAAGAAGAATTTGGAGATTTCGTTTATACCATTGCGTAGAGCGCGACGAAACGAGTCCGTAGACACGTAGTGGATTCGAATCGGATTTGTAACGAAGTAAATACGAGTATTTTACGCAAATGGACAAAATTGTAATTTTGGAAAATCTGACTTTTAAAATCTGATCTCCCTTTCTCTCTCTCCTCACTCTCTTCTTCCTCACGAACAGAACCCCCCCCCCCCTGTTTTTCTTCTTGCTCCAGCCGACACCCCAAACCACCATAATCACCTCCAGCCGCCACCACACCTCACCGGACCGGCCAAGGAAGCACCGCCACCACCTCCGCAACCCAGCCCAGCTTGCTCCGCCGTCCAGCCGCGACGAATCTGCCAGAAAAAACCAGAAAATCGCGTCAATTTTGACAGATTTTCAAAGCCTTCGTTCTCCCTCCTCCGGCCACCAAATCGGACGAATTAGGTATGGTTTTTCAACTGATTTTCACGTTCTAGCTGATGGTTGAGTAGGTTTTCAGAAATTTTGAGGTCTGAAGGATTAATTTTCGAGCTGAGTTTCTGCCGACTTTGAGAGCTCAGTTTCAGTCACTTCTAGCCACTTTTTGGCCATAGTCCCAGAACAAAAGAGGTTCCAAATTGGGTGCTTTACCTAGAATAGGAGTTTGGGCTGACGATTTGGAGAAAATCCGGCCACCGGAAATTGTTAGGGACACCCACGCACGGCCCGCGCGTGGGCGGCGCGTGACCCAGGTAGCAGGGACCATCCGTGGTCCCAGAACGATCCTCGTGTCCTCACGAGCATGTAGGATTTCGCGGATCTCAATTCGGATAACGTTTGAACCCTGAACGGATCTCGCATAGTGTGCGATTTCCGGGTTCAATACGTTCAGACCGTTGGATCATAGCCAAACTGGAGTACGTTGATCTAGGTATTTTAAGGATTGTGTAGGATTCGACGGATCGTAAATCGGAGTCTCAGATGCTCCGAAAAAGCCAACCCTAGGGCTAGGTTTACGGAAAATCGTTTGTCAGTCCGATCGTGCGATCGTGAGCAATCCGACCGTCCGATCGAGACCAAACTCTCGAGACATGTGTCCTAGGTTTATTGGAACCTTTAGGAATGTTCGGATCGGAATTCTGAGGTTGTGGACCCCACAGGGTCCTGAGTTGACTTTTTGGGACTTCATCGCTTTTGAGTCGCGAGATTTCTTCTAAGTCGTGCCCATTGAGAGGGAAGTTAGTCTGGGCATAGGAATCACTTTAAAATGATGCACGCACTTTTAGGAGCCGGGGGTCAGGGTTTTTAATTTAATAGTATTTTCTTGAGCAGAGTTATTAATAAAGATTATGATGGTTATTCAGGCACTCGGGCACCAGATGACCCGTAGGAGGGACTTTCAAAGGGTCCAGCTAGCTCAGAGTATCTGTGAGTGGACCTTTTTGTTTTCATAAATGAATTTATGCAATTTAATATCATTATTTGATCTTGAATGAGTTTATTCATTGATCAGAGTTTTAATAGCTTGATTTATCGCTTTTATATGTTTTATCTTTATATTTTACATGCTGCTGAGTTGAGAGTGCCTAGAGATTTTGGCATACTAGAGTTTTAGATAGTTAACAAATAAAAGGGCAGCAGAGTTCAGAGTTAAATAAGAATTTATTTTATTTCTTGTTAAATTATTTCTGAAACTATATTTTCTTAGAAACCACCATAGGTACCCAAGATTAATTAAGATTGCCTTCGATAAATATGTTGCCTTCGGATTTAAAAGTTGCCTTCGGTTATAATGATGTCTACGGACATCCAGTTGCCTTCGGTTATAATGATGTCGACGGACATCCTGTTGCCTTCGGTTAGGTCAGCATGCTTGACACTGCCCCACGAGTTGCGGGGACGCCCGGACCGTGAGGTGCGAGATTGCGGATCAGGTTGACCTAGTGTCCCCTGAATCCTGCGAGATTGCGGTTTGGGTTGATCTTGCGTCACCAAGACCTGCGAGAATGTGTCACTCAGGTGGCACGAGAATGGAATTGACAGATTATAAAGGAATTGACGGAAATTAAAGGAATTGACGGATTGCTAAATGGGTACACTTAGGTGGTAGATTTAAAGTTGATTTCAATGCTTTCGAGGACCTAATGTTTTAATCAAGTGTATGATTGACTTTATATATATATATATAAATATATATATGAATGCAGTGATTCCAGTACGAGTATTTATATAAGAAATGATTTAGTTTTTATAACAGTTTTTACAGAGGGGTTAGTATGTTTATATGCTATTTTTCTAAAGCTTTGTTTCTGGTCCACTCACCCTTTAAATGTTTTGCGCCCCCAGGCAGTAAGCGTGCACAGTGAGCCACCACCGGGCCGAGTCCATCTTCCACCACCTTCCTTGACAAAGTAGGGTCTTGTTTAATTATTTTATACCTATAATGTAATCTGTGTAGAGCTCTGATATTGCCCTAGAACACTTGTCTAACTGTTAGTATGTAAATTTTTGTATGCTGGCAGTTGGTGTATATTTTTATATGCATGTTTGACAGGTGTAATCTTGGGATTGGTCCGTCTCAGGGGAGACTCTACTGAGTTTTTCGGCAGAAGTCAAACCCCAGTTGTTTTAGAAATTTTGACTGGAAGGGTAATTTGGTCATTTGTGCTCGGCACTTGCCAGGTGTCGGACATGCACAGGGTTCAGCTCGGATTCCAAAGTGGAATTTGGGTCGGGTCCTGTCACTTTCATACTTGAGGGCTTGATTTGATTGGAGTATTCATCAATGCAAAGTGGCTCAAAGCCTTACTATTGCTGAGTTGCCTTAGCACCTATTCTTTTGTTTTTGGCTTTTCAAATTTATTTCAAAGAAGAACTCCTTCTGTGTTTTCACCATATGCTTTAACAACTTTTGTAGAATGCACCACCATTATGGCATGCCAAGGTGTAAGATGATATTAACATTCTTCTGTTTTTCAAAACATGTTCTTTGAAAATATATATATACAAGCAAACTTTCTTTCAAAAGTTAACCCTCTCAGCAGTAACTATACCAAGCAAAGCCACTTAGATGGGATCCCAAGCTGTTAACAAGGACCATGCACAAGCAATATCATGTGTCAATCTTGAAAAAAGGAAGGTCATGCTATCAAGGAAAATCATTCCAGTCCTTGCAATATTTGAAGAGAGTGTATGTGTTGGGGTGCTGAAAAAAAAATCAGATCACATAAGGTAGGCTTTGTGGAGAAAAAAAAATGTAGAGGCAATGGGGCAAACACTTTTGTGATCTTGTAACAATTGGCAGCATGTACCTTGCACCTACCACAGCCCAACCAGTTAAAATCTCAAGCAACTCATGCATTTCATTATTTCCAACCAAGCAGAGTGTACAAAACAAGCTGGAAATCGTTATCTCAATGCATTCCAAACCTCAACAATTCATGCATTTCATTATTTCCAACCAAGAAAAGTGTACAAAACAAGCCAAAACTTAATATGTTAAGCATTCTAAATCAAAAGTTCTAACAGAAAGTATGTAACAAAGCTGTGTTTCATGTTTCCAACAACATGAGCTTTAGGCTCTCCAAAAAAAAAGGTACAACTCAAGCCCAAATGCAACCAACTGTGCTACAGATCAATACACCCTGCGGTTTAAAAAGGAAAAGCTACTACGCACTGAGCCAACCAGCCCCCCACAACAAAGAAATGCAACCTACAAAGCGAAATAAGGACAGGTGTTAGAGAAAGATGGTGCTGGAAGATATGGCCTTGCCAAAAACAATTATATATATTACGGTGCAAAGAAGGAGAATTGGGTACCTCAACTAGATCACGGTCCATGACTAAAACAGAACAAAAGAAGCACGGAGAAATGATCTTTTTGATGTTTCCACCACGCGCCAAGCGCCATTCTCAGTCGCTCATTTGTCAAGGAGAAGGTCTCATAACTTACGGCACTGGCTCTCCAATTTGTGTTCCTTAAGGCTCAACGCATTAACGACAACTCTTGCTTAAGGGGATCGGGCATGCATCTTTATGCTACAAGCAACTCGTGCTATAAAAACAGTGTGTGATATAACTTTGTTAGGTTCATTTTGACACATGATTTATCATGTTATTCACCCAATATTTTAAGTTAGTTCTTGACATTTCATAGCTTTTTACTTCTTTTTTGTGTTTTAATAGGTTTTACTTTGGTTAGAATGAAAATGAACTAAAAATGCATTATTGGTTATAAATTCTGTTTTTGTTCATTTTCGTAGGTCATCTTCTTGGCCTTGGATCAGCATGCTCCGTTGCTCGGATGAGGTGAAGATCTTCATGAAACCTGTTCCAATGGATGTTGACTAAAACATATCCAAATTTGAACTCCATTGAACAAGTGTAGCCTATCCAACTGATCTGCATGTTACAACAGCTCACCAATGATGCAATTTGTAGTGAGAAAAATAGTTGCAGCAAAGGAGTTGCTGGAACAACTGTCAAGATATCTTCAGGTTGTGAGATATTTGTAGATACTTTGCCACCCCAATCTTTCATAAAGATAGAACTCATTAAAGAATTAAAAGTTGGCTGCCAAACTTGGTTGGACTCACGTGATGGAGTTGGAAGGTGGAAACCAATTCAAGTTGGAATTGAGTTACCACTTTGGAAACAAATGGAGGTGGCAGCCAGCACTTGTTGGCACTTGTAGGCTATATATATTTTCAGATTGTTCTCAAGAGAAAAGAGAGTGGTGTGGAGAAATTCAAGAGAGATACACGGCAAAGAGAGAAAGAGTGAGGAAGAGAGAGAACAATGATGGAAAGGAAAGAACGAAGAGCTAATAACTCTTTTAAACTTGTTCTTCCTTTCCTAGTTCTCATTTAATTTATGTATATTAGTTTCTTTGTTTTGTTTTAAATATTAATTATGTCTATTTAAATTACCTAACTAAGGTTGGATGAAACACCATTATTAAATAAAGTTCTAGTTTTTATTATCAATTCTCAAATATTGTGGTATTCAATGATTATAATTTTCACTTCACATGATTAATAGATTAATCTTCTTTTCATCACTTCTATCATGTATTGTGACATATAACATGTATTTGTGGTAGTTAAGAGTTCGGATTAATCTATTAATTCATCCTTGGTTTATATTTCTAATTTACAAATTTCTTTGATATTTTGTTCTTCAAATAAACTTTTTCACATAGGATGCTTAGGAAGCTTTGATCCTTTGTAGTTAAATAATTTTGTTTACATTTTATGCTTAGAATTTGTACTTATGAAGGGAAGGAAAATTTACTTATGATATAAATTACAAGCTTAATTGATAAATCTTGAGAAAGCAGTAGATTGATTTCTAGATTGCTACTCCATGGGAATTGAAAGATAAATAATTAGGATCTTATGGAATGATGGTGTAGATTCTAATACCTCAGTTATTTTTCTCATAAATGTAAATCTTAATTTCAGTTTATTGTCATTTCCGTATTTGTTTTGTGCTTTATTTAATTTTCTTTATCAATAAACAAATCACCATTTGAATCAACTAGGTTGGCAATGAAATTAACTTGGGTATAATTGGTTTTCTATCTTTACACGCAATCCCTTGGGTACGATCTCGCTCTTACACGTTTATGCTATATTTGATTCGTGCGCTTGCGAGTTTATAAATTTTAAAAGAAACCTCTTTTGAGGCACAACAAACTTCTTCTAAGTATTAAGCGGGAAGTCCACGCGAGGTCCTAATAAAACACATGCTCAAATCCTTTCAGCACACTATTGTAAGGTCGAAAAGGATGTTTCCTTTGCAACCTTCTATCATTCGCAAAATATCTTCGATAGTTGAGTCTGCCAACTCACAATAGAACCACTCTGGCCAACCCTTAATGATGCTGCAAGGGTATTGGAAAAATCAAGGGGCCGCCGGAAACATGCATTTCTTCTAAACAGTACCTGGAAATAAGAGTGGCCTCCAAAGCTTACTCAGTGCCTATGATCAAGTCTTGGCAAGTGTTTCTAAGCTATGAAGGTAGTCGTCCCTTCTTCAACTCATTGTGCAAGGGGAAATAGGCCATCACTCATCACAGAGGTAATTGTGACTTAGTACTTGAATCTCTCCAAGAATTGCCAAGAAAGAATATGCTGCAAAAGGGCAAAGTATAAAACTAATTCTCTGTGGTAAAGCCAAGTAATCTCCACACTAGCATGCAAGCAATATGAACTTCACAAGCCAAGCAAAGCAAGCTATCTCATGCCAAGCGGAATGCATAAACAAAAATATTTTCGGAGCATCATGCAATCTATTACTCGAGCTTATGACAAGCAAAGTTTCCATTCCATGCCCAATCAATCATTCCAGTAGACCTTTTTTCACAAAGTAAGTGTTAAAGACTGAACACAATTTACTTGCTAGTTGCCTTTTTCACAATAACAAAAAAAAAAAAAAACCTATGAGTTACACGGCATTCTTGCAGACCCATCATACACATGTTTATATCTATCCCTATAAAGCCAAAATAAATAAATAGTTATCCATGTCCAAGCTCTAAGCTCATAAAAAGAAACCAATGGTGCTTTCCTCAAGCTTTCAACAACCTCTAATCCTATGTCTTAATCATGCGGTTACAAGCATAAGTTCGTGATGCATATAGCTCAACAACAATCAAAAAGGTGGTCAAGAACGTAGTACACGCAAAATATACGCCAAGCAAGGCAAGTCAAGCTCACGCCAAAGAAAATGCTTAAGCAAATGTCCAAGCAGCATGCAATTTACCCATAGCAAGCAAAATTCTCAAGCAATTCCCATGACAAGCAAATTCTCCCTCAAAATGCAAAAAGATTCACGCATTGCAGAGCATGCATTCTGTCAATTTCTATTTCCACAACATGGGAGAAAAGTCCAGATTTAATCAAGCATGTGTTCACAAGAAAGACAAGCCTAGGCCAAGATATCAGTCTATATCTATTCCTACAGAGTTAAAAAAGAAGGACTTGAGATTCCAGCAAACGAGCAGAGCTACTTACAAAGAGAACAAGATGGAAGTCTAAATGCTCAAGTTACGAAGCCGGTACGCTCAAAAGTTACCCTTTTGCCTAGCACAGAGGGCCCATCACGCAATAAAGAAATAAAGAAAGGGAGAGAAGCAATACATACCAGCGGTGTCTCCTCGCGGTTTCGTCTGTACCCATCCAGCAGCTTTGAAAAATCAAAAAAGAGAGAACCCATCTTTGAACTTGGGCACAAGGGATAATTTCATCCATCTGCTCTTTACGGCAGCCCAGCCCATTTATAGCTGCCGAAAGAAAAAAGCCCCTACAGGTATCTCCGAGGCTTACGAGTATTGCGGCTCGAGTAGACTTGATGTCTTCGAGGCCTACGAGGATGGAATTGACGGTATTAATGGAATTGACGGATCAGGAATGGGGGTACGCCTAGGTGGAGAGAATCCAGTTCAGTTCTTTTGAAACTTCATACGGTTCTAGAGATGTTCTAAGAATTAGAATCGAGTTTTGTTGGCATAATATTTTATTTGAATTATTGAGGCCTGAGGCCAGAGTGATATGACGCTTGATTTTCTTGGATATAATTTATTGCATGCTGGCAGTTGGGTTATATATAAACATATATGCTGGTTTTACAGGTGGGAATTTTTGTGAAATGTTCAATTTACAGGGGGAGACTCTGCTGAATTTTCGGTAGAAGTCGCACTTGAATTTCATGGAATTTTAGTTAGAAGAGCAATTTGGTCAATTATGTCCGGCAACTGCCAGGTGTCAAACACGCACACTGTTCAGCTTAGATTCCAAAGTGGAATTTGGGTCGGGTCCTGTCAAGTCAATCCTGTGATCGGCTTATAGAAGAAAAACAAGATTGGGCTTGATTTACCGCATAACGATACCCTCGTCATCAACATCTAGATTGTGCAGGCCGTGATTGATTGACTTCATATGGACGAGGGTAGCGCAGCCACCATCTTGAGCTTTCAATTCTCCGGCAGATTGGCATGGAGATCAAGATCAACAAGTTAGCCAGGCCACTGACCAGCTTCAATTGATCGACCATAATCACTGTGGGGACAATAGCGCTAGATGTCTACTCTCCACAGATGATCACTACATAAATATTCATGATCATTGACGAAGTCTGGCATCTTGAGCAGGCCATGGATTGGCAAGATCAACATCATCACTTTTGCAACACATCAAAAAATCCGCTACCCAATTCTTGGAGGTAGTGTCAGACAGATCAACATCGATCAAGTAATGGCGAGAAGATGCCGAACCCAAGGTGTTGGCTGCGCAAAATCTCACGGCCTAGTGCTCCAACACAGGTCGTCCTACTTTGTGTTGGATGGGTGTGCTCAGGCATGCCAGCATAGTCTACCGAGCATTCGAAAACGATTTGGATGGATGGATGGATGGATTGAGTGTGCCTGTTTGGATCTGACTTCGGTCAAAGCAATTGTGGCCGAGAGAGGAACAGTTACCTGCCGTCAAGTTCACGGCCTGTGCTACAAGGCCGTCAATTGGGGTTGATGGTGGAAGACGATCAGTGGATTTAGATGGTGCTCCAATGCCTCGCTAAATTGCAAAGGTTGTATGATATATGGGGTGGACGGAAAAGTAACAGGGATGGTGCTCCTGCGCCTTGAAAATCAAATGTCGTATGATATATTTGATGGATAGAAGGACATAATGTTACTACAACCCCTGGAAACGCATTTAGAGATATTGAAAGTACATTACAGGAAGATAAATTACATGTAAAGATAATTTGCTCCGTGCGAGGATTTTTTGGTCAAGGACCTTTTGAACGTTGCTGATGGTCAAGTATTTATAGTAAGAAGATGAAGATGGTGGAGGTATGATCTGGGGAGCTGCATCTGCCCTCTTTCTTTCATGGCAGGTCCCTACGACAGTTGGCTTTGGATTTGTTTATTTCAAGTGGTCTGAGTGGCAGGCAATCTGGAGATGGTGGGTGTGCCAAAACCTTCACCTTCGGCTGAGTATTGTTCATACCCTCGGTTTGAGTGGGAAAAGAAGAAAAGATTACACCAATATGATTAAAATAATTATTTTGTGGGAAAGTTGAGTTGGTGGGAAAGCATGAGCATTAATTGATTGGAGAAAGTCAATGTGGGAGCGATTTCCGTCCCACTAGAATATTCATCTAAGATTCCGTCTTCCTCTTTGTTGTCTCTTTCTCCCTACAAAACAAATCAGAATAAGAGGACAATACACGTAGGCACTGGCGGATCCACAGAGGCGCAAGGAGGTGCAGCTGCACCTCCCCTTGCCGGAAACTTCCTTGGGGATGCTGGAATTTGCCCCTTCGCTAGTGCCCACCAATTGTTCGACTAAATGCCTCAAAGACGTTGTATTGTTTGCTGCTGTTTGAGACCCTGAATATTTACCTTATATTGTTGGGCTCGATCTCACGAGCATGTAGGAGAAAACGGTTCATCAATCGGAGCTACACAACCAAAGTTATGTTGCATATTTGAAGTTATGTTGCAGAGGAACAGTTTAAGGAAGAAGAAGACTCTGCGTCAGCGCTTCTGATTTTGATTCTTTTTTAAATGGCCCAATAGCAAGCCAACACATGTCTATTTCTAATTGGCCTAGCTTAAAAATTCATTAAATACTCATATGTGTGCCAAAAAATTCACTGAAAATTACCCCAAAGTTCTAATCACGTGTACATTTATTTCATGACCTCCAATTTACATGTGCTTTTGGTTAGATTAATTGGTAAATTTTGGTTAGATTAATTGGTATTAACTTTTGTTAGATTAATTATGTAATTGACATGGATTTTGTTCATATTTGATATGAATTTTGGTAAACTAACTGTGTCAATGACAAGGATTTTGTTCATATTAATTGATATCCATATAGACTATAATCAATTAGTTGTAGACGTAAAACTTTTATTTGTTTTAATTATGAGTGTCATTTTGCACCTCCCCTGAAAAATTCCTGGATCCGCCATTGCACGCAGGGTGTTGGCCAAAGGTCCTTTGATGCCTAAATTAGTTCAAGTGTTTGTAGGAAAACAATAGCTAACAAAAGGGTACATAGATGCATGTATGGTGTGAACCTGGTGGCCAGAGAATTGTGTGAGAGAGAGAAAGAGTTATGGCAACTAGAGTTTGTGAGATGGAATTTCCTTAGAGTTTTAGACAGAAGTTTAGACGTACCTTAACCCTTGGTGTAGCCATGTATTTATAGGAGCCTCAGAGTGTAGGGTTTCAGAAGAATAATTTCGCAGATGAAAAGGAATTATTCTTCCCCAATTCCGCAGAATCTTTGGCCACTCGCCTTTGGCAGCTCCAAGCTTCTTCTTTAGCGTCTTTTTGATGATATTGTTGGTGGTGTCCACTTGTCCGTTGGAATGTGGGTGTGCTGGAGAGGCAAAGAAGATGTTGATGTTGAATCAGGAGCAGAGGTGCCGAAAGCGAGAGGAATTGAACTGCATGCCATTATTCGTGATGATTGCCTATGGGAGGGCGAAGCGATAGATGATGTATTTCCACACGAAGCATTCTATCTTGGCTGTAGTTATCATGTCTAGAGCTTTGTCTTTGACCAATTTGGTGAAGTAATCAATGGCAATGATCATGAATTTGACTTGTCACTTTCTTTGCACGAACGGCCAAGGACTGATGATTAGAGAGAGGAGATCGGTAGGTAGGTTCGGCAAGAAGCTGAAGCACTGGCACTTGTCACACTCATGGACAAGTTTGAGAGCATCGACATGAGAGTCAGCCAGTAGTAGCCTTGCCGAATGGTTTTGAAAGCTAAGGATCGGGCGGCCGAATGGTCACCACAAGCACCTTCATGGATTTCTCTCAACACATAGTTTCCCTATTAAGGTGTAATGCGTCGCAGCAATGGTAGGGAATGACCTCATCAATAGATAGTTTTGTGGAGAATGAGGTACATTGCCGAAAGGTAGCAAATGCTTTTCGCTTCTGCCTTATCTTCTGGTAGCGTGCCATTGGAGAGGCAGGCATAGATGGGATCCATCCAACTGGGTCCTACCGAACGACATGTACCTCAACTTCGGTTGAGCTGGGTCGAGCGAGTAGTTCGATCGATACGTGCTGCCTGACTTGACCGTTGATGGCCGAGGCACTGGAGATTGAAAAACGACTGATCGCAAGTATATGGCGACCGGTCTTGTATACCTAGCGACCGATCGCTTTCTCCGAAACTTGCGTCTTTTGGTGAGCCAATTTTCCAACACCGTCAACGTGAAGTGTTGAAAAAAGGATCTTTGGGTCGAATGGTCCTTCGGCTAGAGTTAGGTTCGGTAGTGATGTGGATGGCTCTGGTAGGAGTTCGTCTGCCGATGGTAATGTGAATTTAGAGATGAAGTCAGCTACAGCTTGGCCTTTTACGACACATCTGGGCTAATAGTGAATGTCGAAATTGTCGAGCTCAATAGCCTATTTGATTAACCTTCCTGACGTTTCTAGCCTCTGTAAGACTTGGCACAAGGGCTGATTGGTGAGCACTATGATGGTGTGAGCTTGGAAGTAAGGCCGAAGCTTGCAAGCAAAGATGACAGGAGCATAGGCGAGCTTCTCCAGCCTTGGTTACCAAAGCTCAGCATCTTCCAAGGCATGGCTGGTGTAGAAGAAGAGGATGTTTGATACCTTCGGGCTTACGAATCAGCACAGAGATTACTACATTGCCAAGACCGAGGGGGCACAAACAAGTGTCGGGAGGCGAAAGGCTTGGCGGCTACCATTTGCTTCCCCATGTCGTGACCACTAGGCTTGGGTACACTCTTGAACGACTGCTCCTAGGCCGAATGAGTTTGTTGCTCGTACAGCTGCCTCTGAGTGTCGTCGAGCCTGGAAGAGAGGATGTTGGTGTGATTTTTGCATCTTCACCATGTCCTACCATAGGGATTCTATTTGAACCAAGAGGTTGGCTTCAATAGTGCTTTCTCAAGTGGATGTCTCCGGCCACGACATGATGGGTGGAGGAGCGTGACTCGCTTCAATAGTGCTTTCTCAATTAGTGACATTTCCCACAAATGGCACCAATCTGTTAGCGCTCAAAACTAGACGAGTAGTAGTGGGCCCAAGTTAAAGATGAGGTGGATGATCGAGGGATCAGATATGCCTTCGGTAAAGACTTTGCTTCAGTAGGTTAAGCGTTATCTACGCACAGAGAGAGAGAGAGAGAGAGAGAGAGAGAGAGAGAGAGAGAGAGAGAGAAGAAAGCAGTGGGTAAGACCTAAGGCACAGGTGTGGTACCTGCCAAAGGCCCTCTGATACTAATGTTAGCCAAAGTAGGGAGGAGTTAGCTATTGACAAAACAAGGGTATATTTATAGAGGTTTTGCATGTCTCCTTGGTATGAAGTTTTGATGTGGAACTCATGGAAGTAGCCAGAGAGGCTGCTATGTGTCCCAGTGAATATACCAATGAGGAACTCGAGAGATTCCTACAAGATACATGTTTCACCCGTTTTGTTTTTGTTCCTGTGATGGTAGGGTAAAAATCCTCATTGGCCTGGAAACCATTTGTGATCAACAAGTCAACTTTCTTTTAAGTGCGAGCGTGCCACTGTTAGCAGTTTAAACCCTAACAGACTTAGAAAAATGTAATAACTTGAGCCCCAAGTTACTGACTTGATCAAACGATTGTGAATTTGGGTGATGAATAACTCCAAAGTAATTTCTTTTCTTGCCTCAAACTGGTGAGGACTTCGTAATTTATCATAGTAAAATCCAATGGTAATTCTGGCCAGATTGAAAGTTGGGGAATAAGTTGAACTGTTTGAAACAAAAGTTGCCTATCACACAAAATTAAAACAAATGAAAAAAACTGCCAAGTCGAGAAGACAGAACATTGGACTTTGACTTCTGACTGTTTTGGCGAACCAGGATGGATTGATCTTTTACTGGAATTGCACGTCAGTATCTTCAATTGGTGAGGTTCAGCTAGAAATTGATACCAATGTTGAAATTGGCAGAGCTTTTAATCTGTTCTGGCCATAGAGAGACCTACTGGATGGGCAGAATTGAGATTTCTTCAATATGAATTGGACTGGAAATGGCTGGATTGATGATTGCTGCCTTTGGGCTATACCACAGTACCTATTTTGCTTGATTATGAATCAACCAAAAGCTATTCTGGCAATTTCTGGGTGCTTGAAAGATCCCTGTAAATTTGTTGAGGTTTTCATATTATTGAAAACCCAAGTTCTGCTTAATTTGGCTTGAGTTGAACCAAATTTGTAACGACAGAAAACTGAATTATGCTTGCTTTCTAAATTTTGCTTGCCTTTTCTGAGCAGGATTGAATTTGCAACGAGAGAAGTCTCGTTTCCCTTAGCTGGTGAGTTGTTTTTCTGGGCTGGATTAGAAAGTGAAACCTAAGTTTCACCTGTTTTGTTGAAAGCTGAATGACTTTTGCAAACTAGATAGCTTGATTGTTGCTGGGTTTGAAGACTCTTAAGATCGAATGATCTTTGATCCTTGTCAGTTTTGACTAAGAGTGATTGATTTTTATTGTTGAGATGTTGATTGTCCTTTTTGTGAGCTCTTATCGCTTTGTATTTATAGGCAAAGTACACGATACTTTGCCCCTTGGTATCTTGGAATTTATGTAAAATTCCTTCCACTTTTGCAGTCTCGGCTCGAAGTGTCGAACCTTGGTGTTATTTTTGCCTGTCAATTCGAATTGTCATGATGATTAATTCCCCATGACTTCACTTTCCATCCATTCCTACCAATTTTCCTAGAATCCCTCTGCCCTTTCCAGGTTTATGGATGGGTTCACATGGGCTTTTGGAATAGTGGAAAAAGAATTCCTTTTCCTGTCTATTTGTTTGGAGATAAACGATGGTGATTGATTCGCTGGGTCTTTCTAAACAAATTGGAGGCAGTTGGAGGCTGGGCATTTGTGTGGGTCAAAGCTGGGTGTGTTAAATTAAATTACCAAAGATGGTAATTAATTTAAGTCATGGTAAAATTTGTGGCTGTTGAGAATGGTCCAGGCTTCTTCAATATTTTGGGCTGATTCCCAATCTTGGCAAATACGGAGCCTAATACTGTTATGTCATAATTGGCCAATAGTGATGGGCTGGCATGCAGAATTTAGGCCCAAACAATGCCCTCTAAGTCTGAATTGTTTTGAAAACGGTTTCAAATTTAATGATTGGCCATTAATGATGTGAGCCATTTCCTTCCTTTGCTTTAGTCCACGTCTGCCTACTGTCTTCCTTTCATTTTTAAACTTGAAAATGTCCTCCTCTATTTTCCCTTTGTCTTCTCCTCTGGGGCAGGGGTTGATAACCATGCGATCGAAGTTCGAAGCAAGCTCTACCCATATACCCAGAAGAACCTGGATGAAAATGTCCTTCACTTGTCTGAGAATACCCTTGTTCTGGGACCTTATTGGTTTGGTACTGTTCCTGAGGAAATGGCTAATCTGTTTAAGGAAGACGATGAGGCTCCTCTGTGCTTCCAAAGCTCTTTTGCTGTAGCTTCTCACACCTTGGTTAGCAAGAATTTGAGCCACTATTATCCCTCTAGTGTAGTTAGGAATAGTACAGTGAACTGGTCAGACTGGATTGACAAACTCCTTCCGAGGTATGGAGGTCATTGGAAAAAGGCTGGGATATATGACTTCATCCTTCTATCTAAGAAATCTATGAATAGGGATGAGAATCGGCTGGCTGCGGCTCTCTTCTTCTGGAATTCTGCCAACAACACGTTTGATTTTCGTGTGGGCCCCATGACTCCAACCCTGCTGGACATGGCTCGGATTTTTGGTTTTAGACCTCACGGGAGGCCTGTTAATGCAATTGGTGACTACCACAGAAGGAAGAATCAAGAGAAGCTAGCCAAGCCATTCACCATTTCCCCTGCCACGATCAATCAGAACTGCTTGTTCTTGAATTATTTGAAGAAATTCAACACTTAGAGAGATATGGATCAACAACACATGCTATTCCTTCTGTATTAGCTGAATAGGTTTGTCTTTCCAAACCGTTCTTCAGTAGTTTTGCTTGAATACAAGCATCTAGCAGAAGCTTTGCATAACCATACTGATGTAGGGCTTGGTCCCACAGTTCTAACTCACCTGTACAAGAACCTTCACAGTACCACCTTGGAGAATCCTTTGAACATCTCTACTCCTAGCACATTCTGGATGATCCAGATCTAGCTGCAAGTTTATTTCCTAGAATTGAGGTTTTCGGACATTATTCTACTGAAGACCAGGTTATGGCACTTCCTTTGATGTCAGTAGAAGTGCCCAAGCGCTCCATTGAAGAATATATGATGTTCTTTAGGAACTGTACCAAGAGGTCTACTGCTCAATGGCAGGTGGTACTTAGAAGAATGTATCCTTGGTTCCAGCCTGGATACAGATTTTTTGAAAAAGAGCATGAGGATGAAGAGGCCAGAACTGACTTCAGGAAGAAATTCCTGAATGTAATGCTACTCCGAGACCTGCCCTTTGGAGGTGGTAAGCCTCCTAACTATCATCTGGGCAGAAAGGTTTATCACCCCAACTTCTGTGCCAGGCAGCTTGGCAGTCCTCAGCTTATTCCATTGAATTCCTATAGAAGCTGCAATCGTGGTACCTCATGGAAGGATTCAGATGACTTGTAGGTGCACAAGGACTGCAGATGCATGGTGAACAAGAAAAATAACAACGTGGACGCTCTCTATCCCTCCTGGGAGCCTAATTCCTGCAATTCTGGCGAGTTTGATGCCTAGTGGAGGGCCAGATTCAATGGTCTGCCTGATTCTAGTTCTATCACAAAAGGTGCTCTTTGATGGTTGGGATTCTTGGACTATTCATGCAGGGGCAGAGCCCAAGAAATTCTTGAACTGTTCATGCAGTGATTGAAGGTGATTTTGTCCCTTTTTACTCTTTTATGCCCATGTTTATCTTATTCTGCATGAGTGAAGATTTCTAAGTCTATTCTGTTTGTTTGTGCTAGATCCTTCTATGACAAAGAACATTGGGGGACAAGCCGTTCAGGCTAGGGAAGTGATTGGTAAGTCTCAGAATTCTGCCTTTGGGCTCATTTCTTATTGGATTGCTTGCTAACCCTTTCTTCTTCTGTGTAGACTTCTGTTATTGTTGCAAGAGACCTAGAGCTCCCTTTGGGTGATGAGGAGGATGATTACGAGACTCTGGCAGAACCAACAACTGTTGAGGCAACTCATTCTGTCAGAAAGAAAAAAAGAAAGGAAACCACTCAAGCTCAGGACAGTGTTGTCCAGCCTGGATAGATTTTTGTCACTTTAGCTCTGTCATTCCTTTTTGATTAGTTCTGAGCTGATTTCTGACTTCTTTCCTTGTATATTTTCATTTGAGAGTTCTCCCCCTCCTCCTACCAAGGCAAGAAGGCTCAGAAAGAGGGCTGTTAGTGAGAGTGAAGAGACAGAAGAGGCTGCAGCTGTTCCCACAGCAACCACAGAGACTGATGAAGAGCTGCGATAGGCTTTTGAAGCTGTGGAGAAAGAGAACGCGGTTTCCAAGGAGGACCAAGAAAAAACCAAAGATGTAGAAGAGGTGAGGTTTCCTTTATTCCTTTAGACTGAACTGGATATCCTTGTGTTTCATTTTTCTGATGTGGGTTTTGTCTTTCTATAGGAGGAGATCCCTGTTGAAGTGACAGCATAAAGTATTGCATTGGCCAGGAATCAATAAGAAGCTCAAAGGGTAGAACCCACTAGTTCAGAGTTGGCCTTGTTTGATGATGTGGAGGCAAAACACTTTGTTGCTGCTCCAGAACCTGAGGTAGTTTCTATTCTCTCGCAACTTTGTCTGGTCTCTTCAATTTTGTCTATCTTTGCCTTTCTAAACGATGTTCTTGCCTTTTTAGGTGGAGGAGGACAGAACTGTTGGGACTTTAGCTGTGGTGACCAGCCCTCTCAAGCCTCCTATTGTGGCCGTAAGTGTCATCATGCCCTGGGATTTTTCTTCTTTTTGCAGTTTTGAGTAGAACTAATTCAAGCTATTCTTTGCAAATCCCTATTCATTCTATTCCAGGCTCGTCCACCACGACCTCCTTTGTTGATTCAGAATTGGCAGAGTTTGAAGCTATGGATTTAGAGGCTCAACTAGACAAACTTGAGAAACTTGGATCCACTCCCAGCAAGGCTAAGTCCAAAGTAGTGGATGAGGCAGTGGAAAGAGTTAGAATCTGGTAGTCAACTGAGCTGGATTTGGATGAGCACAAGGAAGCTATTGATCAGTTGATGAAAGACCTGGACTTGCTGCATAGGGAGAACATGGCTCCCAAGCCTATTCTTGAGATCAGCCTGGGCTTGGCAAGAGATGTGCTCAACCTCCACAATCGTTATGAAGATCTCAAGCCCTCTTTTAATGTCTCCGAGTTCTGCAAAGCTACTCATGAAGCCAACCTGGCAGATTATCATAAACAAAAGGCAGAACTAGACATGTTGGTTGCAGACTATAAGGAGACCAAGTCTGCTGCTGATAATTTGGAGAAACAGATTGAAGAACTCAGGAAATAGTTGGCTGGATTAAGGGAGAGGCCGAACAGACTTGGGGCTGGAGACCAAGACTAAGACCACTTTCCTCATGCAGAACATGGTTTCAGCCTCAAGGCCTGCCTTGGAAATTGCAGAGGCTTCTATTCACCAAGTTTTCAAAAACTTGACTCATAACCTCGCGAAAACGGGCCACCGTGTTGCTCCTCCAATGTAATATTCAAGGGATGTGCCTATTGTCTTCATGCACTGCGAAATGCAATGCTTCCAATGCTGGGAAGACTTCAAATGCCCAAATCTGTTTACAAGAATCAAACATCAATGTCTGTAAATGTATTTAAATGAACTAAAACATTGTTGGATATTTGTTCACTTGAAGAGCCAAGCCAAACCCCCTTATGTGGTACTCTCTTGGTCTCCCACTTGCCATTCTTGTCTGCCTCTCTTTCCACTTTTTTTGGTAATTTTTCTTTTTTGGGGCACTTTAACTCGTTGGTAATCAGCAGAAACTGCCCTCAAAAGTGAAGCATTTGTCATCGCATATGACATGGCGCCCCATGGATACTTCTCAAACTCTTCTAGGTCTTCGACCAACTTCAAATAGCGCATGTCAATGTTCACATGCTTTTCAGTACCCAATAGCACAAAAATGGCAAAATAGACCATTCCAAGCTTTACCGCATCCTCATCATCTGTGCAGTTGATGAAGGCAGTGTGTAGGTCCGAAAGGGTGGCAGGTTTATTGTTGCTGAAGTATTTTCACTTCAAGGAACAGTTTTCATTTGTCGCCTTCGGAATGAAAGGGAGCTTTCCGAACCTTAGCCCCGTGATGAGGCAAAAGTGTTGGGCAGTGAATTGTATCAACTTGTTACCGACAATGAATTTTATCCCATTCACCTGTGTAACAGTCTTAGGATCAGCCTTCCTCATCAACAGCCCGTGGACAATTTGTGAAGTCCACTTTAGGTCCTTTATCAGTAATAGATGACCAAAACAACTGGCCTCGAACCTCTGTAACTACTGCGTACTAAACTTCTCCTTTATTGTTGTAATGGCGGTCCTTGCATGTGAAAGGGCTAACAGCTTTCCTTCGTACTTCTCATCCCCACGAATCATAAGCTTTGCTTTACAAGCCGTTCTTGATTTCCCTGCACAACATCATACATATGGATCATTTGTTAGCCATATTTCCTACGTACATTACTGAAACTAATACTTTCATCCCATTTAAATATATGTATATACATATGACAAAACCATAATTTTTCTTTTCTTTTCTACTCTCCAACTCTCTCCACACTCTGCTGTTATCCACATTCCCTTTTACCAAATGTACATTCCATTCCATCCACAAACCAAATACCACCCAAGTGTGAAGATCCAGTTCATGAACCACGGATCCACTTGATACAGGGTTTGGGTGAATGGCTACAACAATTACTCCAAATGCATCAATGCCTGCTAAAATCTATCATCACCATAGTCATATACATGTCTAGTCATATGCAATACAGTAGGACACATGGAACATCAGTATTCAGAGTTATGGAATCTGTGTACAAACTAGAACGTCAAAATGTTACTGCAACTGCTAAACATAGATGGATGAACATGAAATTTGTAAACAGATAATGAAGCCCAATAAACTACAATTTTCATCCATGAAAAGCTGCAAACAAGGAATAACAACAAAATTTAGCAGGTTTTATTGCACAGGGAACAGAAAAATCCCACGCCAATTAACATTATTATTTCAAAATCACATAATTAACCATTAACACTAGAACGGTGCAAAATATCCTACTAGATGCTGAAACAATAATGATAACAACTAATTTACTTTTGCATTCTTACTCAACAGCTAATTTAGGGCCTACTGAGGTAAACCTGTGTTATAATGGAATAGCCATTGCCACCACAATAAATTCCCACACTAAATATGCATCATAAAATGGAACTGAAAACACGCATCACAAACGAACCAATCCTAGATGACAAATAGCAAATTGAGGCACTTCTTTGTCCATAGAGCAAAAATAAATCAGAGCAATAGAAGTTTCATCCAAGCATGAAGTAATTCACAGTTAAAATACAGAAATTTCCAATCTCTCTAATTACTAAACTTCACAAAATCAATCACAGGTTAGTGACATTATCCTTCTCAAATCAAAACCATACAAAAACACAAACTAGTCAATAACAAATACAAAACCCACATTAGAATCCCTCGTTTTGAGTAGACAACCGAATTGGAAATCCCAGAAACACCTTAACAAAAGCACAAGTTTTTTCTGTGAGATGATTGACAATGAGGAGGAAGTATGTGAAAAAAGTCGAACCGAAACCAAGAATTAGGGTTTTTTGAGGCCCTCAACGAGCAGAGGAGAAGAGAAAGACGTCGATTGAAGACATGAAAAGAGAGGGAACTCAGACATTGTTGAAGGGAGAGAGCATTTAACCAAGAAACCCTCTATTTCACCTTCAAGAACCCCCTCAACAAACCCTAACTTTGACTGCAGAGAGAGAACAAGAGAGTGATGCTTAGGTTTTCGCAACAGAGGGAGAAAGAGAGTCGTCGTGGTCGATGGAGAGAGAGCGCGGAGAGAGGAAGAGAGAACCGTGAGAGACAGCTGAGACAGAGAGAGAAGTCAGAAGTGTTAGGTCGCCGATCAATGCCCAATAACTCCACAATAGATATGTATTTATATGGAGGGCACTTAGGTAATTTTGCATCCCAAAGTGATTATATCTGAATAGAATTTGTAACGTGATCATTTCAGAATAACATTTGTGAAAAGTGATCATTTCAGTATATTTTCCAATTTTTTAATTATTCTTTTTAGGCAGAGGCTACTCTTTTTTAAAATTTAATATTTTTTTATATATAAAATAATAATTTTATTTTTCAAATTTTAATTTTTAAAATCAAAACAATAGTCTAGTTATTTTCTATTAAATCTATATATATAAAGCAAAAGGAAGAGAATGGTGAAACATTCAAAAACCCCGAAAATGTCATTTGCCAAAGAAAAAAATTAAAAGCACACCATTTTAATTAAGAGAGGGTGAAATAGTAAAACACCACTGACTTAATAAAAAGAAAAAAGAAAAAGAAAAGAAGAGTCGTGATGTGCTACCACATGGAAGGGTGAAGAACAGTTGAACCCACAAACAAAAGTTGCCTAGAAAAGAAGAAGAACTGAAGTATCCAAGAATCCAAAAATAACCAGGCACGTCGGTTATTGTAAAATACAGGTCATGGTTAAGAACTTTACTATGTCCCAAGAATCCAATTATTCGACGTTGTTATATAACTGACTACGTCGGTGGTTTGTTTATTCCCTGACGTGGTTGGTCTTTGATAAGTCCCTTTTATAACCCCCTTTGACGTGTGTATTCTTTGAGATGTCAATTATTTTATTATAACTGACGTGCAACATTGTTTTTACGACGGTAATTATCAATCGGTGGAAGTAGTGTTATCCTTAAATTCGTCGGTTTGAGCTCTATTCCGTCATGTTATTCTTAAGTCTACGTCGTGAATCATTTTCATTACCGTCGTTGTTGGTAATATTTGTTAGCCGATTTTAAATTAATTTTAATTAACCGACGTGTTTTCTTTTTCAAATGGCGGTTTTTATTTAATTTTTGCATTGGCGTTCCACGTCGTTTGTAAAAACACGACGTTGGTTATATTTTAGACGTCTCTGTTTGCAATTTTTGTAACTTGACTGTCATATTTTCAACTTTGACCCAGTATTTCTAATTTTTGATTTGTCGTGCCCAAAGCCTGCAGAATGAAAATGTGATCGGAATTAAAATGATATACAGAGCTATTAATTAATGTCATACAATTAACTGCATAACTAATGTCATACATTACAACAATCAATCAATCCATATATCTTCACACCCATCTCTAATATTCTCACTCCCAAACTCACCCACTAGGTCATCAAATGCGTCAACATTCGGTATCCCTCTAGTAAATGGATCACACTCAATTCTAATATCACCTAGCACATCATCACCAATAACATCATTATATTCTCTATTAGGCATTGATAACACTACCGACCAACCACAATGCATTGGGTCGTCAACATAAAATACTTGTTTGACTTGAGAAGCCATAACAAATTGGTCATTCCTATGTCCAATTTTACTCAGATCTACAAGGGTAAATCCAAGTTCGTCGACTACAGGGCCCGAAGTGTTATCTATCCAATCACACCTAAAGACTAGGATTCTAAACTTTTGGTAGTTAAGGTCCCAAATTTCTTGAATAACCCCATAAAAACCCATATTGGAGACAATAGGGTTTTTATCCTTGGCACTAGCAACTTGCATAGTATGTGCAAGTAAATAAACTCCACTATTTTGGACAGTTCACACATCATCTTGTGCCTTGGTGTTAAATTTAACACCATTAATAAGATAGCTCCTATATGATGGCATTGCCATGCTTGGACTAGCTGCTAGCCACCTCAAATTTTCTGATACGCCATTATTGTCTTCCCCATTAAGTTCACTTTGAACCTGCAAATTAAACATATATCTTAATTCAATCTAACAAATAGAAAGAAAGAAAATTAAAAGTTCAATATGTCATTCAATAATATATATACCTTAAAGCATAGCCATTGAATGAAAGTGCTATTGTGATTATCTTGTAGCCACTTTGTTCTCTTTCTAAATTTTGGATAAGTGGTTTTGATGTGGATCATATGTTCCCTACAATTGACACGAAAAAATCAAGCATTACGGTCTGTTAAGCTCATAATTTCATACATATACATGCCCAAATTTACTTACTTCTTTTGCTTAGTTTCCTAGATTTCTATGTTATTTGCCTCTCTTTGTGTGTTTTGTAGGCAAAAAGAGCAAGAGAGCATAATTCATGCAATTCAAGCATGTTAAGGCCTAATTTGGATGAATCGATGAAGAGCTTAAAGACAAACTCATTTTGGCTACAGCCCCCTGCCAGTCCAGTTTCGTAGGTCATATTGCAAGCTTTGTTTCAGCAACCTACATAGCTCGGATGAGGCAACATTCTTCATGCAAGTTGTTCCAATGGGTGTATAATATAACATATCCAAAATTCAGCCCCATTGGATAAATATGGAGTCTGTTACCTAGCGAACACAGAGCCATGCTCAGGATGGATTTTATCAGCGCGCAAAATGAGTTAGCAATTTGTTTTGGCCTTAACTTCCTCCTCCGACCTTGGATTGGCCCAAATGATATATGGCTGGAAAGAAGACATTCTGAACTTCAAGTTTGAGTGCTTAAAGTCTTAATTTGCTTAAGGGAAGCCCAATTCGTAAGCCCTTGAAGTTGCTGGTCATGCTGACCTCAGGATGAGCTATTGTTTCTGGTTGGAAGCTTGGTCATGGTGAGCTAGGCATGAGCTATTGAGCTGGTTGGAAGCTTGGTCATGGTGACATGAAGATGAGCTAGGGCTGCTGGTGGGATTTATTGGTGAAGTGCATCAACCAATTCAAATTTTCTAATACAAGTGCATCAACCATTTCAGATTTTATAAAACAAGTGTTGTATGCATTAGCCATATTGAATTCAGATTTTTCACTTCCTTAGGCCTATAAATAGGGAGGTTCTCTAAGCTTGTAAACACACCCCAAGGGGGGGAGCTCTCAAACACTTCTCTAGAGCTCCCTTCCCTTCTCTCCCTCAAATTCTCTTAGTTTCATTTTCTAGTTTTCAATTGTAGTAATGAAATATTTGTGCTGAAATTCTCCTTAAGTTTTTCCAAGTTCTACTTAATTTTCATTGTTATGTAAATTCTTTTCTTTAGTTTCAAGTTTGATTAGTTTCCAAGTTTCAATTATGGTTCATGTTCTTATTCATTATGCTTATAAGTTAATATGCTAGTTTGAATGATTGATCACCATTTAGGCTTGCATGTTAGCTATCTTGGTTTGAATTAAGAGTATACACCATGCTTTAATTCGAATTGAACTATGAATAGGAAGAGTATGTATGGACATTCGACAACAGGGATTAGATACATGCTTGGTTGTTTAAATTGTTCTTCTATGCTTAATGGGTTCCTAATGCTTAATTTTAGGTTAGACAACAAATGATCAAATTAGGGAATTAGGAACACAAGGTTATGACCAAACACCATGGCTTAATCATACTTTAGCTAGAATCAATCCGATAATCTAATTGAACTTGGGAACTTATCTGCTTGAGTTAGTTATTTCTTTCTTCCTTGTTTTATTTATTTCCTTGCTTTTTTTTCATTTCTGTTTTGTGTAGGGAAAATGAATTGGATCATTCAATCACCAATCCTCGTGGGATCGACCTCGCACTTACATACGCTATACTACCGAACGGCTCGTGCACTTGCGAGTATCACAAGTTGAGGATGCAGCTTAATCCATTTTGGTGCAGCTGAATCTACACAACACGGTCCCTTGTATATAAGATAAACATAAGGAGTAATAATATTTAAAATGGCTACATATGAAAAATTAAACTCATACGTACTCGATATAAGGTAGGACTTCCTCCGTATTCTCCAAGACATATAGATGTGCCTGGTTCAACAAGTCCAGATAAACTAAGCTCACTGTGCAACCTGATATTGGTTTTGAAACTCCCATCTTCTGGCTTGAAGGCACTCCAACTGTACTAACATCAGATAAATGCTCGGTACAAAACTCTATAGCTTCTTCAGCTATATACCGCTTAGCAATGCAACCTTCAGGACGAGTACGATTTTGAACATACCCCTTTAGCACTTTCATATATCTTTCAAACGGATACATCCATCTAAAATATACTGGCCCACATAGACGAACTTCTCTGACAAAATGTACAACTAGATGAACCATGATATCAAAGAATGAAGGGGGAAAGTACTTCTCAAGCAAACACAAAGTAACTACTACATCTTCTTCCAACTTATCTAGCTTGGAAACATCTACCGTCTTTGCACATATAGCATTGAAGAAGAAGCACAATCGAGTTATTGCATACCTTGCAGGCTTCTCCAAAACAGAACGAATTGCCACAGGGAGCAATTGTTGCATCAATGTATGACAATCATGAGATTTAAGGCCAAGAAGTCTTGAATCTTTTAAAGATATAATATTTTTTTATATTTGAAGAATAACTTTCAGGGACTTTCATACCATAGAAAGAATTGCAAACCGCTCTCTTCTCTGCTCTTGACAAATTCCAAGGCCTTGGAAATTGCGCACCATAAATTTCAGTGAAGTAGACAGAGAGAGGAGAGTGTGTGCGTGAGTAAACTTAAAAGAAGATGGCCGTCTCCAGAATTTAAGCCTTCGTATTAATTCTATCTAGACGTCTAATTCATGCAAAAACCGACGTGCTATTGTATTTGAAACGGCGGTAAATAGAAACCGTCATGGTGTTTAAATTATAACGTTGGTTATTTAAACATGCGACGTCTATACCAAAATAAAACACTCTGTTTTTCAAATTTAGAACAGAGTTAGTGAGACTTACGATTAATTTTGCCTTCTCTGCAACCTTTGGATCAGGGATGTTTCCCGTTTTATCTTCTCTTGCCTTCTTCCATAGCAGAGATCGATCGATTTCTTCACCGAGCATGGTTTCTTCTAATTCATCCTCCAAACCCACATACCCTTTTCGAGACAACCTATGGTTGTACTCGCATTTCTCCCTCCTCTGTTTCTGCCCAGAATGCACAGCCTCAAAATCTGGGGATAACCTTGAAGCCACAAAGGCATCCCATTGAGATTTCTCTATGAACTTATAAAGCTGAGGGGGTTCTTTTAACTTCTCCTTGTCATTTGTGAATGGAAGGATAAACTGCCTAGTTAAGGTATACTTGAAATCCTTCCATTTTTTGGCGGCAGACGACAGCACCATCTTCTTACACCCTTCCCCTCTAATATACGCCATTTGAACAGCTTCCCAAATCTGCTCCTTCAGGTCCTTGGGCAATTGAGTCCATTTCTTGTCCACAACAGGTTCTCTGGTGCGTGCCAAAACACCAATGTAAGACTGCATTTCAATAGCAGCCTTTCCATGTGGTCTGCCCCTTTTATTGAGCTCAACCACGGGCTTAATCTTCTGAATTTTCCTCTTCACAACATGGCTCATTGAGTTGATACCGCGGGTCAATTTTGGCTCCTCAACAAATGTGGTTGTGCTGGGGTCTTTCTCGGAGGTTGAAGAAAATCTCATCCTAAGCACCGACAAGGTTTATACATTACAACGTCAAACACAAAAGACAACCGTCGTGTTACTGAGATGTGATACAGGAAAAACGCCAGTTCTTTCTCCCATGAGATGACAATTTTATCTTGTTTTCGACGTATTAATTGTCACACCATGACGGTTATTAACCACCGTCGTGCAGTTTGCATTAGGTCAGATTTAACGACCGTCGTGGTGTGTCGATTATAACGTCGCAAACAAGAGAGAACTGTCGTCTTCAGGCGTCGTGAGAGTAATGGACTAATGAATTTAATCAAACCAGTGAAAGATTTCCTCATTTTGACCGAATCTTGTTTCCAGACTCATTCTTTGAAATGAAAGAGAAGAAAAAGAAAAGAGATTGAGAAAAAACCTTTGGCGTGCGAAGAAAGTTTCCTTCCGACGTAACTTTGGTGATTTGGAGACGAAGACGATGACGATGACGAGATTCAGACGATGATGCTTACGAAGCTGCTTTTGGTAAATGATAGGGAAACTGAGATATTTTATCGGTGAGAGAGAACGTAGAACTTTAGGTCATGTGACGAAAAAGTTTATATATTTTCCGAGAGTTCAATACAACGACGGTTTTGTTAAAAACTACCCTAGTATATGTAGGAATTACAAAACAATTTTCCAAAGTTCATTTGAATATTAAACATGCATTTAATCAAATTAATCGCAGCGGAAGTCTAAGGTGGTTGTTTAAATTCAAAACCAAAACTTCTTCCAAGTATCTTAAGCCATGAACATCGATATGTTTTTCATAAATGAAAATTCAAGAGAAAGGATAAGATCTAATTACCCTTGAAGCAATTATATGAACCAATTTGTGTTTGGTCTTCTCTTGATGATTTCCTCTTTGTTGATCTCCTCTTTGATCTTTGATCTTTGCTCCTTGATCTTTCTCCTCCATGTGAGCCACAAAAGTATATGGCCTCTAAGTCTCCACATCAATGGAACCTTGAGATGAGAAGAAGTATCTTGAGAATACTTGGATGCTAGTGCAAGATTCTCAAGATTGGTTTCAATCTAAACCACTTTGAAAGATGAAAGTGTTTCACTCTTGAAAACTCTCTTTTTATCTCTCTTTGATCTCCCAAACCCATTTGGTTGATGTTGGATTGTGTTTGTGTGTAAAATAAGCTTATGGAAACAATTCCCATACATACTTACTTAAGCATTTTCGGCCAAAACCCATTGGGCTTCCAAAATTGGGCCTTATGACACTTAAACCATAATATTCAGGTGTCTTGAGCCCTTGGGCTTGATACCCAACCATTTGGGCTTCCCGTTAACTATTACCGAGGCCCAAATACGTTTTTATACGTAGTAAATCATCCACATCAAATCAATCAAATTGATTTCCTCATTCTCATTTGTATTACTCAAAGTTAACCATTTAAGGTGTGCGATCCATTAGGTTCTAATTAGCAAGGCAGTGGGAAGATATTAGTGTTTGCCGCGCAAATCTCACGGCCTGGAGTTCCGGGCCGAGGGGATGTGCGTTGACAAGCGGTTTCCTGCTTTTGGGTGTGGTGCGGTTGTGCGCAGGCGTGCCAGCACGGTCTACCGTGCGTCGATGTGTTGATGAGTGTTGGATGGATAAGTGGTGCACCTGTTTGAACTCGTCTTCTTAATCAAACGATTGTAACCGAGAGAGGAATTGGTCTCGGCTGTTAGGTTCACGGCCTGAACTACAAGGCCGTTGAGTGATGGTGTTGGTGGTGGGTTTTGGGCGGTGCTCCGGCACGCTGCTCAGGGAGCGACGGTCATGTGATATATGGGGTGAGTGAACGAACAACAAGGATGGTGCTCCGGCGCCTTGAAAATCAAGGGTCGTATGATATATTGATGAATGGATTTTCCTTACAGTCTAACACTACTCCTAGGAAAGCAAGTAAAGATATTGAAAGTGCATTACAGGAAAAAATAAGTTGCTCCGTGGGAGGCTTTGTTTTGGTGTTGAACCCTTTGAATGTAGCTCGAGCCTTGTATTTATAGGGAGAGTTCCTGGAGGAGTAATCGAGGCTAAAAATCTGCATGGTGGAGCTTGATTAGAGCAAGTGGGCAGTCCAATCGACATTTGGGATCGTGAAGTATGGTGGTGTGACCCCAGAAATCCTGGTGAATCTCGGCCGCCGCTCTTGATCGTGGGTTCTGAGCTTCTGGCCGTGGAGACGCATTTATGGCCTGGATAGCTGGTGAACCAATATCTCAAGCTGTCAGAATTCTTGTGAGAATGTCCACGTCTAATCACTCTGATCCTCAACACCAAATCCTGACTTCAGTCACTTCCCACCTTCCCTCGTGCATTAAATGCTTATTTGTGGCCAGTGGGTTTGTTGCATTAAATAGGCACTACTTCATTAAATGAAGCCTGAGACCCTGTTGTCACGTGATGATTTGCTTTTAATGCCTCCGGCCGTGAAATTGCCTGGCCTCGGCCTCGGCCTGCACTTAAGGCCAAGATGATCATGCCTTAGCATTTCTTCTTCTGTCTTTAGGAAGGCGAAATACCCTGGCGAAACGCCGCGTTTCAGCTTTACGAACAAGTGCCAGGGCCGAGAGAAGGGGCTCTTTCGGCCAGCTTATGGCCGTGATTTATCAGGCACAAACAATTAGAACTCTTTCTAACCAACTGGAATTAAAACCCCTTTTTAATTTTTCATTTATTTGGATCGATCACAATCAATCCTAGGACTTCCACAAGCCAAGAGTGACATCTAGCAATATATCAAGGCTACCCAAGCTAACCAGAATAGATGAAGAACCTATTCAGTTGGAATTGCAATGCAATACGGTCCTTCTCTTATACAATGTTTCAAATCATATTATTAGGGTACAGAGTGTATATGTCAAACCCCTAATATGATTTATAACCTCATGTGATTCAAAAGAACATGATTAAGAACAACTTTCTAAATCAAGCTCAAAATACTTTGGCCAAAGATTTACTGAATCACATCTTGAAACATTCTCCTTCTTTATCGAAAGTAGAGATTCCTTATTGTACATTCACATGCCCCTATGATGAATTAAGAGATCCCAACAACACTTAAGACAAATCTTTTACGGCTTGCCTTTAAGAGCTATCAAAGATCAATAACGCATCACAGGAAAACCATGATGCCTCAGGTCTAAGGACTAATTTGCATTATTGCAACTATGAGTTCTCATTTGACATGTAGATAAATACTCCATATGAGAACTACGGTTGATCGCGTTCAGTGTACTCATTCACTAATGAGCACCCACATACTTGTATTAGTGTCAACTACACAAATGGTTTGAGACTAACCATAGTCCCAATTGAGCATACATAATATGTGCTAATCTTGACGGTTTATCACTGCCCATTTGATAACCTATGATTAGGAACATTTTGGGATGCTACAGTTAGAGATTAAAGGTCTCCCGAATCTAATCTTCTTTAGATTACTTTATCTCTTATTTAGCATACCCTGGACATTTGTTTCTTTACACGATGTAAAAGATAACAAATAAGTTTACCCTTTATATATCATATATGAAATGTATTCTAAGGAGATTACATCAAATGTATTGGCTCTTAGGGCACATTTCTAATAGTATATTGTTATAATGACGGGCAATAAGTAGGAACCGACGTGGTTATAACTAAAGCCAAACGACTTTTGGAATTCTAACGTGGTTATGACGGCGCTTGTTTATCTAAACCGACATTGTCCTTCGAAAGTCAATGGCCATTCCTTTTAGGAAACCAACATGGTTACTTTGGTTTTCCGAAAACGACGTCATTCTCTTGGTAATACACGACAAAAGTTTACTTTTGCAGAAGTGGTATTACACATTACCCCTTATGCATAACCGACGTTGTTGATTTTAAAAGACGTTGGCCTTAGTTTACGGAGATGATGTGGTTATTTATATTTATACTCTCCAATTGTTACCCACCGACGTCTATTAGTTGAATTTGACGTCACTACATGTAATAGAACCGACGTGGATATTTACGATAATTTCTTTAAATATGATTTTTTTCACGAGTTTTTTAACTCTCAGTTTTCTATTAGGGTTCCAACTTCTTCTTGCCCTTGGCTCTGTCTCACACCACTACTTGTAATATGATGTGTGTTTGCTATTTGTGTATATGAAAGACAAATGTGGACACTTTAGCTTCTTATCCATTTGAAATCTGAAGTGTCCATACATTTCAGATTTGAAATGGATAGAAGCCAAAGTGTCCATATAAATATGTAGTGTCCATACCTTCCGACGTCACTTTGGTAAGATCGGGATCCAGAGATCTCACTGGTGAGATTTCATACCTCTTGGGGGCTCATTTTAATTTTCATGTGACGACGGTTTTCTATATAAACCGTCATGATTTTCCTTGGAAGCAATAAAAATAAGAGTTAAGTGGTAGTGTTCTTAGTTCTGTATGTTTGATGATTTTCCTTTTGCAAAACCAAGCCCGTAATCTTAGTTTCCTTTATTCGTATTTCCTTATTTCCTTGTTTAGTTGTTTAATTTTGATCTAATTGATTTTTCTTTTCTCTCTAACAGAGAAGGCAGACGTATATAAAAAAAAAAATTAGCGAAGTGTTTTAGTGTAAAAAAAAAATTAATCTTAAAAAGCAATAAAAATTAAGACGGCGGTTTACAGAGAAGGCAGATATATAAATCAAATAAATACGACGGTTATGACTACATATTATACGACGTATAAGAAATAAACGTCAGCAACTTACTACGTGGGAATCTTATTTTAACATCCCTATAACTAAAAAACCAACGTGGTTATTGAATAAATAACTGCCATTGGTTTGTACAATTAGACGGCGGTATTTATATAAGGCCCGCCGTCGTTTTTGAAGATTTATTGTATAAATTGGAACTTTGTTTCAGTTTCAGTTTACATTTAGGGTTCCAGCTTCTTTTGGAGGCTTGTCTTTCTCTCTCACAAACACACATACATCGCTCTCTCTGACCTCTCTGAGGGCAATAATTTGGATGTTAATGATGTGTGCGTTTTGGTGTATCTCAAAGACACCAAAACGCATATATCATTAACTTTCAAAACATTGTCTTTCTCAAAGTTTGCCGTCGTCAGTTCAGTTCTGGTTTCGTTTTGGATTTTGTGTATTTAAAATATTGTCTTTCTCACTTTGGTAAGAAAGTATGGGCCGTTTAAAGGTTCGATTATGATTAGGATCCAAAGATCTCAATGGTAAGATTTCATTCATCTTGGGATCTCATTTTAATTTTAATGTGACGAAGGTTTTCTATATAAACCATCGTGATTTTTCTCAGTTCTTGTCATTTTGTTGATCTACCGTCGTAGGCTACCAAAATATAAAAAAATAAAAAAACTAAAAACCTTACAAAGCAATAAAAATTAAGACGGCGGTTTACAGAAAAGGCAGACGTATAAATTGAGTGAAAACCTACTAGACGATGGTGGATTCCCGTTGTCTATTTCAATTTTTAATTTGTAGTAGTGAGTGGCCGAACTTTTCATTTATATGTTGCCAAAATCTAGCTTGGATAGAGGAGGAGCCACTCCATTACCTTATGAGGAGATTTGATAATGTATTGTACGTAATAGGGGAATATAACCCAAGGGGTTCTCATGGCAAGGTGAAAATGAGGCCACAAGGTCCCCAAAACTTTGTATTTCTCCCGCTTGTTCTTAATGAATTTAACCTTCTGTGCCAAAAAAAAAAAAAAACAAAAACAAAAACAAAAACAAAAAGAGCAGGATAAGTCAATATCTGTAATGAGGTTCAATTGTGTTTCATGTCTATAATAGCAGGGACATGGGAAGGAACTTCACCTATATGAACATAAAAAGTGGTGCCGCTTCTGCCTAGGGTTGGGTTTTCTCTTGCAAATGTTCATGAAACCAGCAGGATGAAGTGCGCACAGGGCCGTAATAGTGCTTAACTAGTTCAGAATTTTCTTTCAGTAAGTATGATGATATATTCATCATGTGTGTGGTAATAATTCCGGTTTTTACATACATACATACATATATATATATATATATATATATATATATGTAAACATGAAAATCCTGCCACAAATGAGACAAGAACACATGTACAAAATAATATTTGTATTAATGAAATTTAGGGTTACAATCTCTATTTGAATCCTCTGATTCGATCTCCAAAGTATTTAAAGAAAATTTGTGTTTGATACAAGGGTCGTAGAGACTTGATCTTGATCAAACGGGTAGCACAAGGCTTGTTTGGTGTTTGGATTTTTCTAAGGTGGAGGAACCGGCACGTATTTGTTGTGCTTGGTGGCTCTTCCAAAGTGGGGTGAAGAATGCAGAGAGTTTTCTGTTTCTTCTGAATGTTTGGTTTGTCTAAGCCTCCTTTCCTTTGTCTTGAGGCCTCCTATTTATAGGCTCCTGCAAGATGCTTGACCTAAATAGCTTTCCTTCTTTAGGACCTTGCTTTTTGGGATTTTGATTTGATTTAAAATCAATTCCAATAATTTGGCAATTTAACCAAATTATCTTCGATTGATTGACTTGATTAATATTTGATTTAGGTCAAAGTCAATCACAGAAGATTCTTTCCTTTAATTTTGTCTTCACTTTGAACCGTTTGATGCATTCCGTCGGATGTCGACACGTGTCACTTTTGATAATTAATCTGATTTTGATGAGTCATACGCCACATGGGTGAATTATGGGGCCCACAATTTAATCCACCAAACCCTAATTATTTTCTTGCTTAGTGGAATTTAATTCACCAAAATTTCATTGTCTACAAATTGCCCCCACTTCACGATGCACTGTAGATGTGTGCTTGCCACATATCTATAGTGTGACTTGAAGTCCCTCTTGATAGCGAATGCATTTTGTTCACAGGTCAATTGCAGGAGTTGATCTTGATTTGATGAAGCCACTCTTGTTGGCGATCACCTTTCTATTGTTGCAATGACCTTTCTTGTACAAGTTTTTTTTTTTTTTTGTTTTTGTTTTTTTTGTTTTTTGCTTTCACTTGGCTGTATCAACTCTTGGCCAATAATCATTTGCATGAGTGCATTGAACATGGGCTATGGTACAACTGGACCCTGGACCATCAGACCTCCAGATCACATAGTTTCATATGATAAAGAAATCCTTGTATCTTGAAGAGGTGTCCAACTAAATCAACAATCTTGCGTGGTGGTGAAGAAAATTCCATATTCAATGAGCACTAACAATTGATGGCTTGATCTCGTATCCTCGCATAATTTCCTTTAATGCGTCGGAAATTAAAAGGAAAAACTTTTGTGGTCAATTTTGTCTTGCTACTTTCGCGGCAAATAAGCATGGTCTCAATCAAAAGGGATTATGATCTTGAATGCTCTAAAACCAAAATGGAAAGAATATATCCCTCCTAATTTTTTATTAAAATATTTTAGGACCCAAACAAGGGAATTCCCTATGCATCTTTTGCTTGGTTTGTGCACCAAAGCTTCCACTTCTCTTTTTCAATACGTTGGCAGCATCCCTTGGCAACTAATAATCACATGGTTAGTCGTGCTTCTCTTGCTTGAAGTCTGTACTTCTTAATATATATACACTTATATATATGCACCGTTTGAATTCGTTCGCTCATGTTGCATGCATCTACACAATTCTTCTTTCTTGCGCCAGTTGTACTTAGGCTTGATCTTGTTGGAGGACGAGTGAAGAACGTAGACGTCCTATACCGCTTGGGTTTGATCCATCTCTCCGATTTGGTGATAACCCACTCTAGCGCTTAGGCTTTACGTATTGGAGAACGAGTGAAGAACGTAGACGTCCTATACCACTTGGGTTTGATCCATCTCTCCGATTTGGTGATAACTCACTCAAGCGCTTAAGCTTTATGTATTGGAGGACGAGTGAAGAACGTAGACGTCCTATACCGCTTGGGTTTGATCCATCTCTCCGATTTGGTGAGAACCCACTCAAGTGCTTAGGCTTTACGTATTGGAGAACGAGTGAAGAACGTAGACGTCCTATACCGCTTGGGTTTGATCCATCTCTCCGATTTGGTGATAACCCACTCAAGCGCTTAGGCTTTACGTATTGGAGGACGAGTGAAGAACGTAGACGTCCTATACCGATTGGGTTTGATCCATCTCTCCGATTTGGTGATATCCCACTCGAGCGCTTAGGCTTTACGTATTGGAGGACACCCAAATTGATCGAGCACAGATACTTTCCCAAAGAGACTTCCTTTTCTTTCTTTTTTTCATTTTTTTTTCTTTTCTTTTTCTCTTTTTTTTTTTTTTTTTTTTATCCCAAGATTCACCAAAGAAATGATCCATGGTGAAGCTTCAGGTCGATGTTGAATGAAAGATGTTAACGTAGCCCTCATGGAGCGAATTGGAAGTCGAATAGTGCCAAACTGGTGAGAAACTCCAAATTTATTTTATCATGTGACTGAACTCAAAGTGGTCTTATGAGCTGCCTACGTACCCTTCTAGGAAAAGAAGAGATCAAGTCATGACGTAGTTCAATGGGATTTTTTTTTTTTTTTTTTTTTTTGGGGGTTGTCCTAACATTTGCTTGAGCCGCCCTTTCGGGTTTTCAGCTCAACGGACTTTCTTATGCTCTAGCTTTTGCTTGGATCGCCCTTTCGGATTTTCAATCCAACGAGCCACTTTTTTTTTTTTTTTTTTGGGTTGGTGCCGTACACGGTTTAGGCTCGTGCAGGCTAAGGAACGTTTGGTGCCTTGGGCAATTTTGGCCTGTGCAGGCGAACGAATGAGTATTTGGTGCCTTGTGCAGTTTCAACTCGTGCAGGCGAAGGAGCGATTGGTGCCTTGGGCAGTTTCGGCTCGTGCAGGCGAAGGAGCGTTTGGTGCTTTGGGCAGTTTTGGCCCATGCAGGCGAACGAATGAGCATTTGGTGCCTTGTGCAGTTTAGGCTCGTGCAGGCGAACGGAGGAGCATTTGGTGCCTTGGGCAGTTTTGGCTCGTGCAGACGGAGGAGCGTTTTGTGCCTTGGGTAGTTTCGGCTCATGTAGGCGAAGGAGCGTTTGGTGCCTTGTGCAGTTTCGGCTCGTGCAGGCGAAGGAGCATTTTGGTTGAATTTGTGTCAAGCAAAGTGAGAAGTGTCCTTCTTATGTTTGGCACTACGGGAGGTGCTCGACACATTATTCTGGAAGAATCCTTTGGGGAAGAAGTCATGTAGCATGATGGGGCTAGTTGACCTTTGTTTCAAGAGTTCATCTTTTGGAACCACTTTGTTCATATTTGACAATTTATTTCCCCTACGCCTTTTAGGTGTTTTAGGAGAACTTCTTTTGTTTACACATCTTTTTGATTGAGCAGTTTTTGGCAAAGATGCATTCTTCTTATGTAACTTCCTCTGAGTGACCAATGTCCATCCTTCATTATCGTCATCAGATGATTCGACACTACTTTGACTTAACATCCCAACACACTCATATGGCTTGAGTTGACGGGTTTCAGAGAATGCCCCCAGTGGTTGAAGTAAGGGCAAAGGTGCCGAATCAGAGAAGACAAACGAGACCGTAGCATGGTTCGACTCTACCACCTTGTCAAGATCCACTTCGATTCTTCCTTGTTGTGCCAGCTTCATGATGAGATCTTTCAACACGAAGCACTTTTCCACTGGGTGACTGATGACATGATGGTACATGCAGTATTTCGGGTGGTTAATATGATTCATCTCTTCAGGACGTTTGCACTCGGGTAACTCAATCACCTTCTTCTCGAGTAAGTCTTCCAGCATGCCTTCTACATCAGAGTCTGGAAAAGGATACTTCTTCTCCTTCATTTCTTTTAGGGTGTGTCGTCGTGGTTCTTGATCTTGAGTCGACTCGGCCTTCCTCTTATTTTTCTTGCTTCGAGTGGAAACCTTCATTGGAGCGGCACTGATCGTCATTGACTCCAAGATGTGTGTCTTCAAAGAGTCTACCCCATTTCTCGACAACTTGTCATTTCGATGATCACTCACCATTTCCTTTCTTCCATCATGACTAGCAATATTTAGCTCTATGTCATGCGCACGAGTGGCCAATTCTTCAAAGCTATGGGGTTTGATCCCTTGAAGAATGTAGAGCAGACCCCAATGCATACCTTGAATGCACATCTCTACTGCCGATAACTCTGAGACTCGATCTTTGCAATCGAGGCTTAATGAACGCCAATGATTGATGTGGTCAACAACAGGTTCGTCTTTTTGTTGCTTTGTGCTAGTGAGCTCTAGCATGCTAACTGAACGACGAGTACTATATAGAAGCGGTTGAGGAATTCTCTCTCCATTTGTTCCCAGCTGTCAATTGACTAGGGTTCCAAGTTAGTGTATCAATTGAATGCAGTGCCTCGGAGTGAGCGTACAAATTGCTTCACGAGGTAATCGTCATTAGTGCCAGCGATGTTGCACATCTCGATGAAGTGGGCAACATGTTGTTTAGGGTTACCTTTTCCATCAAACTGCATGAACTTTGGAGGTTGATAACCCGTTGGCATTCGAAGGTTGTCTAACCTTTTGGTGTAAGGCTTGGAATAGATAAATGTATCTTGAGAAGGCCCACCATATTGAGCCCTGATGGTGTTCACGATCATGTCCTGAAGTTGTTGGACCGATACAAAACCCACTGAGGCGGTGTCGCCTTTTCTGTGCAACTTCTCACCCGACTCTGCTTCATGACCCAATCCTTTCTCGTTGGATTCAGCTTCATGATGTGGTCCTTTAATGTGCATGTCTTTATCAGGCTCCATATCCTGATGTGCCTCCCACTTGTTAATGAGAGAAGCAATCTGCGCATCTTTCTCTTCGACCATCTTCGTCAGTTTCGTGACCGCTTCGCTCATATGGGCTAGCTGTTCTTCAATAGACATCGCTCCTATCACCATGACTTGCATAGCCATAGAATAAGACTCACCTATGGACGCCAAGGGATTCATGGCAATCTTCTTTGGTTGGTCATCAGATGAGGATCCATGGTATGAGCCTGTGCTCGAGTCAGCGTCTGAAACAGGCGAGATTGAATGTTCTTTTGAATTCTTCGAGCCTGAAAAACTCCTTTCTTCATTCCGAGAGTTTCTCGCATCCGCTCGGGGGGTATTCTTCTTTGCCCCCAAGGAAGCCAAATTGATAACCGTTTCACGCCTTCGGTTCACGTCTTTCGCCTTGGCTTGAGTCGGTATGGAAGTGACATGTTGAGTTGCGGATGTCACCTTGGCCTTGCTCCGGGTGACGACCCCAGCAGAGTCTCCGCTTGAGAAAGAGGAGCTCACGCTTTTGCCTCTCGTCGTGGGAACGGTTTGAATCTTCTTGGAAGCCATTGTTTTCAGTGTGTTGATTGATTTTGGAACTGGAGAAAGAGATGAGAGGCAGAGATGGTCCCACTAGGCGTGCCAAATTTGTAAACACGAAAATCCTGCGACAAATGAGACAAGAACACGTGTACAAAATAATATTTGTATTAATGAAATTTAGGGTTACAATCTCTATTTGAATCCTCTGATTCGATCTCCAAAGTATTTAAAGAAAATTTGTGTTTGATACAAGGGTCGTAGAGACTTGATCTTGATCAAACGGGTAGCACAAAGCTTGTTTGGTGTTTGGATTTTTCTAAGGTGGAGGAACCGGCACGTATTTGTTGTGCTTGGTGGCTCTTCCAAAGTGGGGTGAAGAATGCAGAGAGTTTTCTATTTCTTCTGAATGTTTGGTTTGTCTAAGCCTCCTTTCCTTTGTCTTGAGGCCTCTTATTTATAGGCTCCTGTAGGATGCTTGACCTAAATAGCTTTCCTTCTTTAGGACCTTGCTTTTTGGGATTTTGATTTGATTTAAAATCAATTCCAATAATTTGGCAATTTAACAAAATTATCTTCGATTGATTGACTTGATTAATATTTGATTTAGGTCAAAGTCAATCACAGAAGATTCTTTCCTTTAATTTTGTCTTCACTTTGAATTGTTTGATGCATTCCGTCGGATGTCAACACGTGTCACTTTTGATAATTAATCTGATTTTGATGAGTCGTACGCCACATGGGCGAATTATGGGGCCCATAATTTAATCCACCAGACCCTAATTATTTTCTTGCTTAGTGGAATTTAATTCACCAAAATTTCATTGTCTACAATATATATATATAAGAGTCTGGGCCAGTACCTGGTATCAGAGCCTAAAGTCCCTAGAAGAGTTGTTAAGTTTAAGGTTCAAACTAAGTTGTTGGTTTAATCTTCTGGTTTTTCTGTCAAGTTTCCTTTACTCACTAGTCATCGAGTTGTCTAGCTGTCAGATAGGCTCATTAGCCGTTGCCCGATAAGCTAAGGCGTTGAGAGACCTAGGCAGGGACTAGCAACCTTGAATTAGGAGGAGAACAGAAGGAAAGCATAAAATCCAGAATTTTAAAATGGCAAGCCTTAGGAGAATCTTGTCTATCCGTTCTTCTGGAGAAGCAAGCTCTAGTAACAGTCCTAGCCATAGAACCCTACGAGTTAAAAACTCTCAAGAAATAATCATGCGGGACGTAGAAAAGGAGTTGTGCAACTGGGATATACCCAAAGTACCCATCACTGATATATACTATTATAAAGGATCTTTCAAGTTCAGATCTGATTACGCAATAAAAACTGTTGAAAAAACGATATCTGTCATTGATAAAAAACATAGTTTTCAGCTATTCACCCAGAGTCAAATCGACCAGCATCTGGAGAGAAATTATAACTATTTGCACATAGGATTGGTGCAGGTAGCGGTGAAACCACTTACCAGAACAGGATTGCCCAGTTCAATCTTGCTTTGTGTAAGAGATGGAAGACATAGAAAGTTCACGGATTCCTTGTTAGGAATAGTTGAGTCAACCTTAGGGGAAGGTCCAATATACTTTAACTGTTTCCCAAACTTTTCTGTTGCACTTTCCGACGTAAATATCTTAAAAGCTTTAACATTGAATATTCAAACCCAGGGTTATGATATGGACCCAGGATCCCAAAATCTAGCGATCATTTATAGGGTGTCATATAAGGTTATGAACACTGTCTGTCTCAAAGCTAAAGATCTAGACAGCAAAGGTGAAACTACCTTGTTCCAAACCAACCTTGAAAAATCAAACGTAGCAGTCCCAAAAATAATAAAGTGGAGTGATATAACCCTACCAGAAAAGTGGATTTTGGATGAAGTAGTCCCAAAGAAGCCCCTTGAAAATCAAGAACCTAGGAGAACCCAGGAACATATACAAAGGCCAGCCTACAGGTTTGAACAAACCCTTCCAAACCCAGGAATTAGGATAAATCCACCTCAACCTGAGCCTTCCTTCTCGGATGTAGAATTTGAAATAAATATGTTAAAATCCTTTGAAATAGAACATGAAAAGATAAAAGGGAATTATCTGAGTATTGAAAATATTAATAAAAGAATCTGGTTTGAAACAGCCTTTTAGGAGCATAGGCAAAATCATCTCTGGAAAGCCCATACCGCCTTTATGAAAGAAAAGAAATTCAATTGTTTCTTCTTTACGTGGTTAGATTGGTGTGCTCAAAAATATGACATTCCTGAATATAGGAGGCATATAGAAATGATAGGAAGCCCTTTCTCGACTTACACTTCCAAAGATGGGAAATCAGTAAAAGCCGTACATCCACCCGAGATGGTAATTAAACAGAAAGATATGATAGCTGCTCCCTACAAAGAAACCACTTTCCTTGATGATAGCGCCAATAATTTTCGCACAGCTAGTAAAGAGGATATAGGCACAGTTATTCAGCAGAATAATTACATCAACCTGTTTCTACAGTCTCTAGGAAAGCAAGTCACTAGGATTGAAACGTCTGTTTCTGCAAAGGCGCAGAAATCCGACCCCGGTCCCTCAGAAACTAAAAGGATCAAGGAAATGAGTAGTCAGGTGTTCTTCAAACCACCTCCCCCTTTAGATAATAAAAACTTTAAGATGGGAAGAACATTGTCAGAAGATGAAAATTTTGTTGACATCCTGGCGAAGAAATTATCAGAAGTAAAATTGTCAGACAAAGGAAAAGGTCCTCAAGTGTCGGTTCTCACTGAAGGAGAAATAGAAGACCTTGAAACGATGTTTAAGGAAGAACGACCTAAAATTAATAGGCTAACAAATGAAAAGAAATTCACTCAAACTGCTAAAACAAGAAATTACTACCCTAGACCCACTCCAGTAGATTTACAGTTTGAGGAAGATGGAATGTGGAATTCCGCTCAGTATGATGGAAGCTCCATAGTAGAATGGAATATTGATGGTCTAACGGAATATCAGATCATTAATGCAATGAAACATATGATGATGTACGCTACAGCCTCTAAGATAAAAGGAAATGGAGATAAGAGGGTGGCTGAAGCTATCATCGCAGGCTTTGTAGGTCAATTAAAAGGATGGTGGGATTTCCACCTAAGCGACTCAGCAAGAGCCCAAATCCTGAACGCCAGGTGGCTATTGGTCAGCAGAATGTACAAGATCCAGTAACTGGGTTAATCAAAAGTGAAAACATTTACCAGGAAGATGCGGTAAATTCACTAATTTACACAAATTACTCTACATTTTGTAGGAACTACAGAATTACAGCACGACAGGTCTAGAGAACTCTTAATGAACCTTAAGTGTCCAACCTTGTCCCATTTTAGGTGGTATAAGGACGTGTTTTACTCCAAGGTATTCACTAGGCAAGACTGTAATGCTGACTTTTGGAAAGAGAAATTTCTTTCAGGATTGCCACTTCTATTCGCTGAAAAGGTTAGGAATAGAATTAAAGAGAAAAATGGTGGTGTCATTCCTTATGGGTCTTACACCTATGGGGAATTGTCCTCTGAAATCTGCGCAGAAGGATTAGCTCTTTGCACAGATATGAAATTAAGAAAATAGCTTGATAAGCAAAAGGCCCTAGGCAAAAAGGAATTAGGTGACTTTTGTGAACAATTTGGTTTTGAACCAAGAAAATCATATTCACATAAAACAAACAAGAAAGGAAAGAAATTTGGGGGGCGTAAGACTAAAAAATACGAGAAATATAAGTCTGAACCTAAGAAGCCATATAGAACTTTCAGAAAAAGGAAATACACAGGAGATACTAGCAAAAAGGCTAGTAAAGGAAAGAAGGGAGCTGTCCCAACATGCTATAAGTGTGGAAAAGTAGGACATTATAAATCTGAGTGCAAAATGAAGGATAAAATCAGTAACCTAAGCATTAGTGAAGACCTTAAGCAACAGCTTTGCCAAATAATGCTTAATTCATCTGGTTCTGAACAAGATAGTGATGACGAACTAGCCCAACTAGAGAATGAAGAATTGTTTGAATCAGATACTGAGACTAGCTCAGGTAGCGAGGAAGAGTGCGCCTGTCAATTTAAAGATCTGAGAATATGTGTCTTAACAAAAGAAGAAAGTCTAATAGTAGACTTAATTGATAAAATAGAAGATCCAGAAAAGAAGAGAGAAGCTTTGGAAAGTTATATCTCGCTAGCTAGAACCGGACCAAATAATCCCCAACCGGCCATAGCTAATGTAAGACAACCAGTTGAAAACTATAGTTTTAAGACTATAGTAAACAGGATGAATGATAAAATTCATAAAAAGGAACCTACGCTCAACGACCTTCAGTGCGAAGTCCATGATGTGAAAGAAGAACTTAGAGAGTTAAAAAATAGGGTTAGAGTTTTAGAACTCTATCGTCCTTTTTCAGAAAAAGATACAGAAGAAAAATCTGAGCAATTAGAATTCGAAAACCTAATGGAAGAATTTCAAGAGAAAATAGAACCTGTAACAAGAGAAACCCTACAGGAAGAACAAGTTAATACTATGAGATTCATTAATAGCATAGATAAGGTGATATCACAGAAATGGTATGCAATGATAACTATTGTTATTAATAAAACCTACAAGTTTACTGTTGAAGGGCTGATAGACACTGGAGCCGATCTTAATTGTATAAATGAAGGTGTTGTACCAACAAGGTATTTTCAGAAAACTACCCAAGTCCTACACACAGTAGTCAATAGTCAAAGGATGGGCATTCAGTTTAAATTATCTAACGCTGATGTACTTAATCAGGGAATTTGCTTTGAAACCCCTTTTGTTTTGGTGAAAGGATTAAACCTGTCCCTGATATTAGGAACCCCTTTCATTAATATGCTTTATCCTTTCTCTGTTTCTGAAGAGGGAATAAGAACTGAGGTAGAGGGTCAACCTATAGTTTTTAGGTTCTCTCAACCACCCAAGCATAAGTATATTAATGAAATTCAAGAAAAGATAAAGAAGAAAGAAAGTTATCTATATCACCTGAAAGAAGAATTGCAGTACAAAAGAATAGAGGAACAACTGCAAGACAATAGGGTAAAAGAAAAGGTAGAAGAAGTCCAAAAGATGTTTGAAAATCAAGTTTGTGCCGAAATACACAATGCTTTTTGGAATAGGAAAAAACACATAGTAGAATTGCCGTATGAGCCTGATTTTGATGAAAAGAAAATCCCAACCAAAGCTAGGCCAATTCAGATGAATGCTAGGCTAATGGAAATTTGTAAATCTGAAATTCAAGATTTATTAGGGAAAAAGTTAATTAGGAAAAGCTCATCTCCCTGGAGCTGTTCTGCCTTCTATGTAGAAAACGCAGCAGAATTAGAAAGAGGGGTACCTAGATTGGTGATAAACTACAAACCTCTTAATAAAGCCTTAAAATGGGTTAGATATCCAATTCCTGATAAAAAGGACCTTTTGGATAGATTGAATAAGGCAGTAATTTTTTCTAAATTTGATATGAAATCGGGATATTGGCAAATTCAAATTGCGGAAAAAGACAGGTACAAAACAGCTTTTAATGTCCCCTTCGGACATTACGAATGGAATGTTTTACCGTTTGGTCTGAAAAATGCTCCCTCTGAGTTTCAAAATATTATGAATGATATATTTAATCCTTACGCAGCTTTCACCATTGTTTATATTGATGATGTTTTGGTTTATTCTAATTCTTTAGAACAACACTTTAAACATCTGAATATCTTTTTGAGAGTTGTGAAGCATGCAGGATTAGTGGTTTCGGCAAAGAAAATGAAATTATTTTCTTCAAAGATTCATTTTTTGGGACACAATATTAATAGGGAGCTTTAGTAATATACCCAAAATAGGGGCTGAAATTATAAAAAAAACCCTACATGAAATACACTTTAGAAACATACCCAAAAATCATTTACTACATACAAAATGAGTGTTGAATTTCTTATAAATTACATGACTGCCACTAACTAACTTAAAAGAAGCCCAATACAAAAATCACAAAAAGACCCAAAACAAGCCCAACTCAGACTTTTAAAAAAACCCAAACTTAAGTATTAAAAAAAAAAAAACACGAAAACCAAGGGCATGTCCCCACGATCCTTCCTTCTCCATTGATCCTCTGCAAACCATGTCATAGAAATACATTGTTAATACCATATCATAGAAGTACATTGTTAATACCATTTTATAGAAACATATTGTTAATACCATTTCATAGAAACAAATTGTTAATACCATTTCATATCAAAAAAAAAAACATTGTTAATACCATTTCATACAAAAAAAAAAAACCATTATTAATACCATTTCATACAAAAAGACATTGTTAATACCATTTCATACAAACAGAACATTGTTAATACAATTTCTTACAAAAAAACCATTGTTAATACCATTTCATACAAAAAAAACCATTGTTAATACCGCTTGGAAGGTAGTGTAGAGACGTAGAGAATAAACATAATTATTATGAGGAATTCAAACATACAAAGCCAAAACCAAGGATAATAATATAGAGAAATTAAATACGATATCAAACGTAGTATCATTAATATTCAACAAACTTACATAGAAGCAGGGAAAGCAGTAGTGCTTAACAGAAGCTTCGCAGAAGCAGCACTTGAAAACACTCAAAAACACTCCAAAACACTCAAAACACAAAGTTTATTTTCTGCTTGAGAGGCGATCTTTTTTCGGTGCTTCACAGAGGAGGAGAAGCCCTTCATTTAAAGCCTCCTGGCTGTTGACGTGTCAATTAGAGGCAGAAGATCACAAAGCAGCCTACAGTAGAGCAGCATCTTCACTTTAATGATTATGTCCGAACGTTCACGCAAACGGCCAAAAAAGGAAAAAGGCAGACTCTTACAAAAGCAAATAAAAACAGAGTAAAAGCAGGCACGTCTTGCTTTTACCAGAAAAACGTAAAAGTAAAAAGCTTTATCAAAAATTACAGTAAACACAAATTGTCTTCTTATCAGACATAATATTACTTGGGCCCACCATAAAGATCCGAATGGAGATCTGGATGAAAGTGGTCAAGCATGTCTTCATTAGCAAAAGGGTCCACCTCATCTTCAGGTTGAGTGGCGGAAGGTGATGCCATCGACTCGTCATCTAAATCCAGGATCTCAAGGACTTTCTTCTTCAAATCTTCTTTTGATGAAGAAGAGCCTAGCTGATCTATCACCATCTGTAGCCTTTGCGAAACACTTAGACTGGCAGAATAAGTGACCAAAGGCTGAGCAGCAACAGGATCAAAGGAGGGAATAATTGCTGGGGTAATCTTGACAGGAACTAAATGGTCTCTTGTGAATTTGTCCCACCAACGAATTAAGATGCTTTGGACTAAGTTAGGAATATAGGTCCATTCCTCATCAATGTCTTCCGAGATAACATATTCCCATTTTAATATCCAAGGTAGCTCATACATTATCATGAACCACATGAACAAAGTCCTCTGATCAGGATGATTTTTATTCCATTTACAAAATTTCATTTGAAAAGACTCCTTAATTTCAGGAGGAAGGTATTCCATAGTAGGACCCCAGATAAGGAAAAAGCTCTTGAACCAATTTGGGAGTTCTTTCAGAGCCCGAAGCTTAAATTGGATGAACCAAGTATGAGAATAGTTTTGATTTTGAAAACACAAGACATATTCCCATGCTTTTTTATAATCCCAGAAATTATATGAATATGACCTAATTTCAGGATGGATAAATCTTTTAGCCCTTTCAGGGCTAGGACCCCATTCTTCCAAGGAAATAACATTTAGAATTTGGATTTTGGAAAAGGCTATTGTGTTGGTATTTTCACCTCTATGACGATGAACTATATTAACAGATTTAGTTTCAATTAGGAGAGTTTCATAAAATAGACGGGGCTTATTCAAGGGAGGAAGGTTATCCCTTAAATATTTTTCAGCTAGAAAATTCGGATGTTTGTCCAGATCATTCATTTCAATAATTGCTACAGACATATTCATATACTCACGGAATGGATTTTCAGCAATTTGCTTCTCCTTACCCTTATTATATGGAGAATAAGTCATCAAGGGCTTTGGATTAGTCGGGGAAGACCTAGCAAGAGCTCCTGAAGAGCTCCTACTTGGAGTCATTTGTCCGGAACTCCTGGTTCGCACCCTGCAAAAATTCTCGAGTTAAGAAATCAGGGAGCACATTAGTTTCACCTTTAATAAATTCAATATCAAAATCGAAAGCAGATAGTATTCCTTGCCATCTTGCGAAAATTTGTTTTGATGCTAAATTTTTTACATCTTTAAACAGAATGTCTTTTGCAGCCTTGCAATCCACTCTTATCAGGAATTTTTTATTTAAAAGATCACTTTCGAATTTAGAAACAGCATGGACTATGGCTAGCATTTCTTTCTTAACAGTAGAATAATTCTTTTTAGCCGGTTTCCAAACTCCAGAAGTGAATCTAACCAGTTGTTCTGAATTATTGAACTTCTGTTTTAGGATTCCTCCATACCCGATTTCTGAAGCATCTGTTTCTACTATTTTAAAGGCTTCGGGGTTGGCTAAGGCTAAGCAAGGAAGTTCTTTGACTTTAATTTTCAACCTTCTTACTGCTTTGGTGTGTTCTTCTGACCAGGGAGTTGGGTTCTTTTTCAACCTTTGGTATAACAATTTTGAATCTTGAGCCAAATCTTTATAAAAATCTTTTATATAATTAAGACTTCCTAAGAACCTTTGTAACTGTTGCTTGTCCCTTATCTCATCAGGGAACTTTTCAGCAAAGGATATTGCTCGATCAATAGGAACTATCAGTCCCTTATTAATATTAGAAATTTAGTTAAATACCCATTCCTAGACATAAAACTATAAAAATACCCTATACTATTTAATGTATATAAACACACCCAAAATAAACCCAAAAATCAACAGCTGTATATTTTTAAATTTAATTATTAAGATGAAAGTCCTTTATTACCCTTTTTAACATAAAATTGGAATTCTAATCAATACCAGATCATAACTCATTTCACGACCTCCAGTCTCTCATCTTCATCTTCAACCCCAATTTTCAGTTTTTGTTCTTCCACCTCAGTTTTCGTTCAACCTCATCATTCTAAGCTTCGTCGGAGGGCTCACCTCGGCCACCGACAATGATGCGCTGGAGAGGGCCTTTTCTCTGTTCGGTGAGATCATCGAATCGAAGGGCCATTTGACGCATGTTCTCTCTCTGCTACTTGATCTTCTGTTTCTCTATGTTACTTGATCTTTCTCTCCCAAAGATTGAAGATCGATCGATTCCGTTTCATTTTTGTTTATTATTGTGTATTTGTTTGATTATATTCCGACGTTTTGGTTTTGATGGACGGATCTGATTTGATTTGATTTCTTTTTGTGTTTCCAGATCATCAACGACCGTGAGATCGGGAGGTCCAGGGCCTTCGGCTTCGGCTTCGTCACCTTCAGCAAAGAGAAGGCCATGAGGGACGCGATCGAAGGCATGAACGACCAGAACCTCGACGGTCGTAACACTGAGGCCTACATTATTCATTAAACTTCTAGTGGTGTACTGCTGATTACGATTTGGGTTCCATTTTCATAAAATAAGTTGTTGGATAATTGGACTTGGTTGACATGATATTCTGAGCCTAAGGTTGAGCACTCTCTCAAGTTACAGCATTTGAACTTAACTATCTTTGTGCTCTAATGTCATGGTCATAGAATCATGACTTCGTCGTATTTGCATTTCATGATATTATATATATATGCCTTAGAAATCCATGGCTTGGGATCTATGGAGTTCACCATATGACTTTTGGGACCTACAAGATTCACCAAATCATCAAGGTTTCCCTAACTTCTCTTGCACCATGCTGGCTAGTTTTCATATTGAAGAAATACATTGTTGTAGATCTTATCTTAGGTACATGTGGCTGTAGAGTTTGTACTAATGTTAGCTGAACTGAATGCTTGCTTATCAGTTGCAACTGGGAGCACTTATCGCGCAGAATCTGGATGGGAGTGCGACTTCTACTTCGGTTGTGGTCGTGGTATAATATGTTTCTTTCTATCTCATTGGTGTCATTCCTTGTTTTCACTGTTTGTGCTTTAATAGCCACATTGGTCTTTTCTTATGGTTATAGATCTGATAGAAGAAGATGCAATAAATGAGAAATGATACATACAAGTCTTGGTTGCTGCTTAAAAGTATTGTTTATTATTGTTCATGTGGTCTCCATGTCATATCTAATTCAGTCCATCACATAATTGTAAATTCTGTTAAAACATCTAGGACTCTAAGGGAGAGACTGTTTCAAACTGCCTACAGTTCCAAGAAGCAATCCATAATGAGTGGTAATATACACTAATAACTTCACCTTCTCATAGGCTATTACTTAAGTCATGCTGTTGTTAAATTTCTCTATGTTAAACAATTATTTTAGGTTCGAATGGATCACCAATATGGGACAGATTGGTGTTCAACAAAATAAAGGAAAAGCTTGGAGGACGAGTTCGTTTTATGGGATTCGGTGCTTCACCCTTGTCCCCTGATGTCATGGACTTCCTTAGAGTGTAAGTTGGCTATCTTATAGAATGCAATTTTAAAAAAATTTCATTTTTTTTTTCTCCAGTGTTAAGACCAATGAAATTTTTGCTGCATATGTAACGAAAATCGCAAGTGCTTTGGCTGTCAAGTAATTGAAGGATATGGTATCACAGAGACTTCTTGTGCCATGAGCATGATGGATGAGGGTGACAACTTATCTGGCCACGTCTGGTCCCCTAATCCTGCCTGTTGTGAGTTTACCAGACTTATCATACACAAATGTATATAAGAATTTGCTGTTAGATAGCATATTATCTGATTCTAAGTGTCACATTTCGGATTCTTCAATGTTTATGGTATGTGGAGTGATGAAGGATCAATTATTTATGCAAATGAAATGATTTAATTGATTTTGAGTGGTATGAAGTTGTACACTTTTATCGTACCGATTATGCAAATGAAATGATGTAGTTGTTAACTTCCAGTGATTGGTATGAACAGTATAACAACAGTTCATACCTTGCAACTGAGTTGATTTCTATGACATGGTATTAACAGTGTACTTCTATGACATAGTATTAACAGATTTTCAATAACAAAGCATGCTCTATATTTTTCTCTATATATATGGTTGTGCACTTGAAGTTTATGATATGCAGAATGTGATTTTTACTAGGAATATAGTTCTATGACACAGTATTAACAGTGTACTTTTTTTTCTTGCAGAGGTATTTCCTTTTGCCTTTGCAATTGTATCTGGTGAAACTGTAGACAATTTGAGACGGTTTCTTTAAAGGATATCGAATGTCTTGCTGGGATTTTTTGGGTTTTTTTAAAAATATAAAATGGTATTAATTTTTTTTTTTTTTGGTATGAAATGGTATTAACAATGGTTTTTTTTGTATGAAATGGTATTAACAATGTTTTTTTTGTAAGAAATTGTATTAACAATGTTCTGTTTGTATGAAATGGTATTAACAATGTCTTTTTGTATGAAATGGTATTAATAATGGTTTTTTTTTTTTGGTATGAAATGGTATTAACAATGTTTTTTTTTTGTTATGAAATGGTATTAACAATTTGTTTCTATGAAATGGTATTAACAATATGTTTCTATAAAATGGTATTAACAATGTACTTCTATGATATGGTATTAACAATGTATTTCTATGACATGGTTTGCAGAGGATCAATGGAGAAGGAAGGATCGTGGGGACATGCCCTTGGTTTTCGTGTTTTTTTTTTTTTTAATACTTAAGTTTGGGTTTTTTTAAAAGTCTGAGTTGGGCTTGTTTTGGGTCTTTTTGTGTAATTTACTGGAGTGGGTCTAGGGTAGTAATTTCTTGTTTTAGCAGTTTGAGTGAATTTCTTTTCATTTGTTAGCCTATTAATTTCAGGTCGTTCTTCCTTAAACATCGTTTCAAGGTCTTCTATTTCTCCTTCAGTGAGAACCGACACTTGAGGACCTTTTCCTTTGTCTGACAATTTTACTTCTGATAATTTCTTCGCCAGGATGTCAACAAAATTTTCATCTTCTGACAATGTTCTTCCCATCTTAAAGTTTTTATTATCTAAAGGGGGAGGTGGTTTGAAGAACACCTGACTACTCATTTCCTTGATCCTTTTAGTTTCTGAGGGACCGGGGTCGGATTTCTGCGCCTTTGCAGAAACAGACGTTTCAATCCTAGTGACTTGCTTTCCTAGAGACTGTAGAAACAGGTTGATGTAATTATTCTGCTGAATAACTGCGCCTATATCCTCTTTACTAGCTGTGCGAAAATTATTGGCGCTATCATCAAGGAAAGTGGTTTCTTTGTAGGGAGCAGCTATCATATCTTTCTGTTTAATTACCATCTCGGGTGGATGTACGGCTTTTACTGATTTCCCATCTTTGGAAGTGTAAGTCGAGAACGGGCTTCCTATCATTTCTATATGCCTCCTATATTCAGGAATGTCATATTTCTGAGCACACCAATCTAACCACGTAAAGAAGAAACAATTGAATTTCTTTTCTTTCATAAAGGCGGTATGGGCTTTCCAGAGATGATTTTGCCTATGCTCCTGAAAGGCTGTTTCAAACCAGATTTTTTTATTAATATTTTCAATACTCAGATAATTCCCTTTTATCTTTTCATGTTCTATTTCAAAGGATTTTAACATATTTATTTCAAATTCTACATCCGAGAAGGAAGGCTCAGGTTGAGGTGGATTTATCCTAATTCCTGGGTTTGGAAGGGTTTGTTCAAACCTGTTGGCTGGCCTTTGTATCTGTTCCTGGGTTCTCCTAAGACCTGCCAAGATCATTCTGTCATGGTCTAGATCGTAAGCTATATCAGAGGAGGTGCTCGACCTATGGGGTTCTAGGTTGGATCTAGAGGGTGCTAGATCAATCCTAGAGGTACTCGACCTATGTGGTTCTAGGTTAGATCCAAAGGGTGCTAGATCAATCCTAGTTTTTCTAGCGTTGGAGAATTGTATTTCTACCTCTCCATCAGCGAATTGGGAGATCCGAGTAGGTTCTTGATTTTCAAGGGGCTTCTTTGGGACTACTTCATCCAAAATCCACTTTTCTGGTAGGGTTATATCACTCCACTTTATCATTTTTGGGACTGCTACGTTTGATTTTTCAAGGTTGGTTTGGAACAAGGTAGTTTCACCTTTGCTGTCTAGATCTTTAGCTTTGGGACAGACAGTGTTCATAACCTTATATGAAACCCTATAAATGATCGCTAGATTTTGGGATCCTGGGTCCATATCATAACCCTGAGTTTGAATATTCAATGTTAAAGCTTTTAAGATATTTACGTCGGAAAGTGCAACAGAAAAGTTTGGGAAACAGGTAAAGTATATTGGACCTTCCCCTAAGGTTGACTCAACTATTCCTAACAAGGAATCCGTGAACTTTCTATGTCTTCCATCTCTTACACAAAGCAAGATTGAACTGGGCAATCTTGTTCTGGTAAGTGGTTTCACCGCTACCTGCACCAATCCTATGTGCAAATAGTTATAATTTCTCTCCAGATGCTGGTCGATTTGACTCTGGGTGAATAGCTGAACTATCTTTTTTATCAATGACAGATATCATTTTTTCAACAGTTTTTATTGCGTAATCAGATCTGAACTTGAAAGATCCTTTATAGTATATATCAGTGATGGGTACTCTGGGTATATCCCAGTTGCACAACTCCTTTTCTACGTCCCGCATGATTATTTCTTGAGAGTTTTTAACTCGTAGGGTTCTATGGCTAGGACTGTTACTAGAGCTTGCTTCTCCAGAAGAACGGATAGACAAGATTCTCCTAAGGCTTGCCATTTTAAAATTCTGGATTTTATGCTTTCCTTCTGTTCTCCTCCTAATTCAAGGTTGCTAATCCCTGCCTAGGTCTCTCAACGCCTTAGCTTATCGGGCAACGGCTAATGAGCCTATCTGACAGCTAGACAACTCGATGACTAGTGAGTAAAGGAAACTTGACAGAAAAACCAGAAGATTAAACCAACAACTTAGTTTGAACCTTAAACTTAACAACTCTTCTAGGGACTTTAGGCTCTGATACCAGGTACTGTCATACATTACAACAATCAATCAATCCATATATCTTCACACCCATCTCTAATATTCTCACTCCCAAACTCACCCACTAGGTCATCAAATGTGTCAACATTTGGTATCCCTCTAGAAAATGGCTCACACTCAATTCTAATATCGCCTAGCACATCATCACCAATAACATCATTATATTCTCTACTAGGCATTGATAACACTACCGACCAACCACGATGCATTGGGTCGTCAACATAAAATACTTGTTTGACTTGAGATGTAACAACCCAAACCTTAATTATTATTTAATTATTTATTTATTAGAGGAAAAGACAATTATACCCTTGGAATATTTTATTTGGTTTTAAATTGACTCGTTGACCGGGAAGGAATTTTGGAAATCCACTTGTACCGTTGGGTAGAGCGCGATGAAACGAGTCCGTTGACACGTAGTGGGCTCAAATCGGACTTGTAACGAAGGAAATACGAGCAATTTAAGTTGAGGGGCAGTTTGGTAATTTTTCAAGATCAGATTTTTTTTAAAAACCTGATTCTTCTCCTCTCCTTCTTCTCCCTGCGACAGCCCTCCCCTCTGTTATTTTCCAGCCACCTTCTCACCACCATAATCACCGTCACACTCCACCCCAATCCACGAGACCGGTCGGGTTAGGACCGCCACCACCCCAGCTTCTCATTCCGCCGCCTCCCAGCCATCGTCAGTCGGAGATCTCGCCGGAAAAAGCGTCGAAACTGTCGGTTTTTGGCAAAACTTCCCAAGCTTCGTTCTCTCTCCTCCGGCCATCAAATCGGACGAATTAGGTATGGATTTCTAGCTATTTTCCACGATCTAGCTGATGGTTGGGTAGGATTGGAGAGATTTTGAGGTTTGACAGGTTAAATTTCGAGTTGAAATTCTGCCGAGTTTGAGAGATCAGTTTTAGCCACTTCCAGCCACTGTTTGGCTATAGTCCAAGAACAAAAGTGGTTCCAAATTAGGTGTTTTACCTAGGCTAGGAGTTTGGGCCGGCGGTTTGGAGATTTTCCGGCCGTCGGAATTTACTATGCACACCCATGCGCTGCCGGTGCGTGGACGGCGCGTGAGCCAGGTATCTAGGACCACTCTTGGTCCTAGAATGATCCTCATGTCCTCATGAGCGCGTAGGATTTCGCGGATCTCAATTTGGATAATGTTTGAACCCCAAACGGATCTCGCATAGTGTGTGATTTTCGGGTTCAATACGTTCAGACCGTTGGATCGTAGTCAGACTGGAGTATGTTGATCTAGGTACTTTCAGGATCGTGTAGGATTCGACGGATTGTGAATCGGAGTCCCGGATACTCCGAAAAGGCCAACCCTAGTGTTGGTATTACGGAAAATCGTTCGTCTGTGCAATCGTGAGTAATCCGACCTTCCGATCGAGACCAAACTCTCGGGACATGTGTCCTAGGCATAGTGGAACCTCTAGGAATGATCGGATCAGAATTCTGAGGTCATGGACCTCACGAGGTCCCGAGTTGACTTTTTGGGACTTTATCGCTTTTGAGTCCCGAGTTACTACTAAAGCATGCCCATTGCGAGGAAAGTTAATGTGGGCATAGGAATGACCTTTACAAGAGATGCACGCACTTTTAGGAGCCGGGGGTCAGGGTTTTTATTTTAATATTATATTATAGAGCAGAGTTATTAATAAAAGATTATGATGGTTATTCAGGTACCCGGGCACAAGGTGACCCGCAGAAGGGACCTTCAAAAGGGTCCAGCTAGCTCAGAGCATCTGTGAGTGGACTGTTTGTTTTATAAATGATTTTATGCAATTAATGTCATTATTTGATCTTGAATAAATATTTAATGATTGATGTTTTTCTAGCATGTTATTGCTGGTTTTAAATCCTTTTTATTTATTTGCTGCTGAGTTGAGAATCCTTAAAGGATAGGGAAAATAAAAAGTTAGATAATTATCAGATTGAATGGCAGCAGGATTTCAGGATAATTAAGAGGTAGTTTTATAAATTCTAATATTTTTCAGGAAAATATATTTATTTTAAAAACCACCATAGGTACCCAAGTATAAAAGGTTGCCTTCGGTATAATAAATGTTGCCTCGGAAATATGTTACCTTCGGTTATAATGATGTCTACGGACATCCAGTTGCCTTTGGTTATAACGATGTCTACGGACATCCAGTTGCCTTCGGTTATAATGATGTCGACGGACTTCCAGTTGCCTTCAGATATGTCAGCATGCTTGACTTACGCTCTGCGAGTCCTAAGAGGTACCAGGGACCGTGGGAGCGAGGTATGCGGATCAGGCCGACCAAGTGTCCCCTGAAATCTGCTAGGATTGCGTTTCGGGTGACTTTGTGTTTCCCGAGGTCTGCTAGGACGTGTCACTCCGGTAGCACGAGGATGGAATTGACGGATTAAAGGAATTGACAGAAAAATAAATGGGTACACCTAGGTGGTAGATTAAAATTGATTTGAACGCTTTCAAGAATTTAATGTTTTAATCAAGTGTGTGATTGTTTATATATAGATATATATATACAATTGCATTGATTTCTGTACGTATATTTATATAAGACTTAATGTTTGATTAAGCGTATGATTGGCTCATAGATATAAATAGAAATTCTTTGATTTTAGTACGAGTATAAATAAGAACATGATATAGTTTCATAACTGTTTTTACAGAGGGGTTAGTATGTTCTAATACTATTTTCTAAAGCTTTGTTTTTGGTCCACTCACTCTTTTTATATTTTGCGCCCCCAGGCAGTAAGCGTGCATAGAGAGCCACCACTGGGCCGAGTCCAGCTTCCACCACTTCTCTTGTTGACGTAGGATCTTGTATAATTATTTTATACCTGTATTCTTCTGTATAGAGCTCTGATATTGCCCTAGAACGTATGTTTAATTGTTAGAATGTAAATATTTGCATGCTGGCAGTTGGTGTCTTTTTTTGGTTTGCTTGTTGACAGGTGTAATTTGGGATTGGTCTAATTACAGGGGAGACTCTGCTGACATTTCGACATAAGTCAAACCCCAGTTTCAATTAAAATTTTTAACTAGAAGGGCAATAAGGTCAATTGTGTCTGGCACCTGCCAGGTGTCGGACACGCACAGGGTTCGGCTCGGATTTCAAAGTGGAATTTGGGTCGGGTCTTGTCATGAGAAGCCATAACAAATTGGTCATTCCTATGTCCAATTTTACTAAGATCTACAAGGGTAAATCCGAGTTCGTCGACTACAAGGCCCGAAGTGTTATCTATCCAATCACACCTCAAACAATCGAATATTCCAACCCCAAACAATCGAATATTCCCACATTTAACACCTGGACAACGAATCTCAGTTGTATTTCCAAGATTTTCTGACGCAAAATTCAAAAATCCTTCCACCCCTAACTCATATGCCTTCGATCTTCTATCCGCATGCATCCATGACTTATCCATCTCACACTATATATATATATATATATTAAAGTGGAAAGACCAACAATGAAACACTACCTCATTCAAATAGCAGAGAACAAAATGAAAATTAAATATAAAACATGGACAAGACGACGGTTTGAACAAAATAATCGTCGTTTAATATACATTCAGACGACGGCATCTATAGTCACTGTCGTCATTAAGATACCCAAACTCAGAAATTTGAACGATGTTCTAGTAGCCTAAAGACGACGTTTAATGGAGAAACAGTCGTCTTTAGGCTACCAGTTGCGGCTTAAAACTCAGACGACGGGAGTAAATGAACAACCGACGTATAATAAACATTTGGACGACGGTTTGATCCATCAACCGTCATCGTAGTTAAAAAAAAAAACAGCTTAAATCTCCCATCCCCATTCCTTTTCCAAACAAACAAACATAAAAGAACCCAAACAGAGAGCAATTATTACAAGAATGCAAACACCAAAACATAAAAGAACCCTAATATAGCTACCAATTAAGAACCCATAGCTACCAACGAAAACATTTATGGATTTAAGAAGAGATTAGGGTTGTACTTACATGGATATTGAGAGAGAGCTGCGAGAATATAACAACTGCTTGAGAGAGAGCTTGGAGAATCTACGTACCCAATGCTTTGAGAGAGAGCTGAGAGAATATAACAAAACCTTGAGAGAGAGCTGAGAGAATTAGGGTTAAAGGGACTAGAGTTGTACTTACATGGATATTCAGACAGAGCTGGGAGAGAGCTTGAGAGAGAGCGAAAACTTTCAGACAAATTTATGTTGAAGAGAGAGAATGAACTATTTGAGGGTTAAAGGGAAATTCTGAAAATTTTAGGTCGCGGTCAAAAATTTTAAAGTACCGCGTTTTTCAACGACGATGGTCAATACTTACATGGACGTCTAATTCTTACTTACAACGTCGGTTTCTATACAAGACCGACATTGTAAACATAACGGACGTCGCTATTTAATAATCGACGTCGTAAACCGAATACAATTAGTCTTCGTTTATGTAGTTGACCAAAAACAGCGGGAGAAAACCGGCGTCGTTTCAAAAAACCCTAAACCCTAAACCCTAAATTTTACAATAATTTTAAAAAAATACACAAGTATGAGAAAAATGAACCGAAAATTGCTATGGACTCCTTGCAACAATGCCTTCTACAATAGTAGGCTAAAATATGGATTTTCATAATTTTGAATATATGGGCACCAATGGATCACATAAACTTTAGGGTTATGTTATGTAAAGTATAAGGAGTACCATGCTTTGTCACTAAATTTGTTTGAATTTTGTTATCATTTGAACTTTGAAAACTAAAATTACATTTTTCAGGCCTTAACGGGCAAGATATTGTCTCAATCAGTGCATAGAATTTGCCGGTATATTTTTCAGATTTTGTTTTGAATATATTATTAATATTAGTAATTAAATACAATAAAAAAATATTTCTAAAATTATATTTTTTTAAAGCTTTAGGATAGAGACAATTTTTCAATGCTTGGTAGTTTTCAGTTTAATTTTTGGATTTAGTTTTGAATTTAATATGGAATTAAATAAAATATAAAAGTCATTAAAAATTAAATGAAAAATGACCTATCCGACGTTGTATCCTTTTACAACGACGTTAAACATCACAAACTGACGTCATAAAATTATTAGACGTCGAAACTAATAGAAAACGACGTCTTTTTTTGGATAACCGACGTGGATTATCGTATTACCACGTCATTGTAGTGTATATAACCGACGTTGTTTAACTATACAAAGGCGGATGTTTAAGAATATCCGCCTTTGTATATTATTAAGACGTCGATAAGGTTATACGAACCGACGTAGTATATAAGTACAAAATTCATTTATACAAGATGAATTAATTATAAACCGTCGTTTTTATGACTATTACACGTCATTTTAATGTATATAACCGACGTTGTTTATCTATACAAAGGCGGATGTTTAAGAATATCTGCCTTTGTATATTATTAAGACGTCGATAAGGTTATACTAACCGACGTAGTATATAAGTACAAAATTCATTTATACAAGATGAATTAATTATAAACCGTCGTTTTTATGACTATTACATGTCGTTTTTAAGAATTGCCGTCGATGTTATATTTCCAGTTACAGCAAGACGACCATTATGTACACGTATGAGACGTGTAAATTAGAATCAGACGTCGGTGTTTGGGAACTAAACAAGTTTTAAAACAAAATTAAATTTTTTTGATGTTTGTTCGCTTGATTACAACAAAATATTTATGTACATTTTAAATAAACTAAAATAAACCTAAACATTGTTCATAAATATTTATGTACATCAATTATCCTTCAGTAATAAGTTGTTCACGAATTCTGCCCATTCATGCCTAACTTCGTCAATATCCTCTTGTTTATACTGAACTTTATCTTTTTTCTTCTCAAACTGCAAAATAAACCAAAAAACCGACGTGTTATAAAGATACAAACGACGGTTTTAAACAAAAATCTGACGTAGTAAAATAAAGAAAGTATATCTAAAATGTTGTGTTTTACCTTCTTCTCGAAATTTAGGTCTGGATCATGAATTATATCTCTCATGAATCGCATCACGTAATAGCCACACTCTACACTTGTTGGTTGTTCAGGAGTGCCGTGTAGATTTTTCCAAATGGCCTGCTGTTTACGTGAATTTTTGTTTATATGAATGTTAAACATTTTAATTGACTTGTTACAAGAAAACAAAGGGTGTTAATGACAAAACAAAAAATTTAAATACAAATAGTAACCGTCGTGGTAAATCAGTCAAAATGACGGAGTTTTTAAAATCAAGACGTGATATTTTGTTTCAAACAGCGGTAAAAACTTACCGTCGTTGTGTAACATTATAATGTCGGTAAGAGTAAAACGTCGTATAACAAAAAATTGAGCAGAAAAAATTAAAACGTTCTTAAATCAAACCCAAACGACGTGGTAGTTAAATTAAAACGACGTTTTTAAGAAAATACTTACGTAATAAAGTATTTAACACGTCGGTAATAACTTACCGTCGTTATAATTTCATTATAATGTCGGTATTATTAAAAACCGTCGTATATTTAAATATTTTGAAGGAAAAATCTTAAATCAGAAGAAATCAACTTACGTATACACTATATTTTTCATGTCGTCGTCAACCATGCGTTTTGGCAGTGAATTCATGTAATAGGCAGTCTCTGTTGCTGGTCTCACAATTACCATCACCCAATGACCCCTGCACATAATGATTCATATAGGTTAAATAGTACTACAAAGAAAAATATTACAAGCTTAGGAAAATACTTTAAATGGTACTAACCCTGGATTATAAGGGACCAAGAAAAATTGATTCCCATATGCTGTTTTCAGGCGGTTTGACAAGTTTTTTATTCGGTCTGATAATGATTCAGATTCAAAGCTCACTAGCCCAGGGTCCACGAGGCCAACAAGGTTTACCATATTGCCATTTTTAAATAGTCAAATAGGAACCTAAATATATGAAAGTCAATTAAATGAGATTTTAATTTAAAAGAAAGGAAAATGTAAAACAAAATGGGATTAGGGAGAATTACCTCATGTATACTGATATCACTGTGGTTCCAATCTCAACCATGGAACCAAACTGCAAAATATCTTCAGGTAAGAGGAAGGTATCATGCTCAAAGCCAAACACCTCCTTGGGCATGTGAACTGCCACAGTCTCCTTAGTAGGCAACAACTTGGTCTGGACATGTTGGCATAAGGCTAACAGAGGAGGTGGCATGTCTAGCTTTGAGAGATCCTGTTACAAGAAATAAATAAAGAAATATAAGTTAGTTTGTGTGTGAACTAAAATAAACGACTCTAACTAAACCCAAAAAACAGACGTGGTATATAATATAAACGACGGTTTCTAGTAAATACTGACGGAGGAAAGGTTATACACGTCGGTAAATACATAACCGTCGTTGTGTGGAATTTATAACGTCACTATACTATAGAAAGATCGTCTAATTAAAATGCAGTTAATGAAATCAAGAAATAGACGATGGTTTAAAAAGAGTTAGACGACGGCAGAAAACACAGTCGTTATTTTTAATGTCCAATAATTTGCAAAACAAGTAAAAGCGTCGTGGTATTTAACTAAACACGACGCGTCTTGTAAGAAACAGACGTATATACCGTCGTTATTTTAAATTTTAACGTCGGATATTAAAAGGAGCGACGTCTATTTAAAATTTAAAAGGCAGAAATGGAAAATAGCAGAGATTTTACCGTGTCCTCTTTCTGTTTTCCAGCAGTATCAGGTTCAGGCTTCGGATCTTCTAATTCCAAAGCTAGGGGTCTGATACCAGTGGCCCCAGAGCAGCTTGCCTTATCAGACATTGGATTTTTTGGGCTTTGATCTTGAGGGGGTAAAGTAATTGGAGGAATTGGAGAAATTGGGGTTTTGAGCATCTGGCTGGGATCCAAATTAGGAACTAGTTGACGGAAATATGCCAACATAGCCTCCCTCTCTGCTCTGACTGCTTCCATTATAGTTTCCCTTGACTTCACCTCAATCCTCAAGGTCTCTTCTCTGACTGCCTCCCTCACACTTTCCTCTCTTATCTGTAGTCTTCATTAGGAGGACTTTAATTTACTTACAATAATTGAAAGTTTAATTCGAACCTTTCATTTTCTTTGTGTCATAGAGACATAGACCTGTTGAGAAATCAAATCTTCTATAAACAGCTAGGTTCTCTGAAAAGAAAATATGCACACAACTGCGTTGTTTAGTAAGTCATTATCTTAATGTTTTGTATCAATAAAAAAATGGGGGGAGTGGAATTCCTGACTTATCATTTTCCTTCATATATACTTATATTGATGTGACTTTTGAACTCAATCTGGAACAGATTATACGTCCAATTCCCTTTGTGCTATCCAGCAAGATGCCAATTCATTATTAATTTCACTGATAAATCACTATGGAGTTTGAAAATTAAATTTATGATGAATTTCTTAGAAACCATTATTACACAAGGACAGTTCCAGATCCAGTACATGGTTTCATTCATACTTCGATCCGATCCAACTTTCAGTATAGCTAAAATAACATTAAGAGAGACAAAATATGAAGTGCAATCAGAGTCAAAGAAAATCGTTTAAAAGTTTAAATAGTCGTCTAGTACATTTATAACAATATGCAAGAACCAGTGCTTGGTTATTTTTCCTTTTGACTGCAACATTCTTTCGCACTAGATCGAATTAATAAGTATTATCCGCTTAATTTCCTTGTGATGGGCTTCAAGCCTGAACCTTGTTTCGCCATGCCAGCAACTCCAACTCATCCGATCCCCAGCACCACGTGATAGATACCCGCAGAAAGCTTGTCCCTCCCACAAATGTTCCATATGTTGATTAGAATTTACAACAATGCTTTCTTTCATCATCGCATTCTTCGTAGCGAAATCATACTTGTTTTTTGTATTAGCCAGCCGAGGAGGACGAGATTTTTCAATTGTGGAGTCGTCTTCTGCTGGTAATAAAAGGTGTCTCATCACGACACCTCCACCTAAGATGAAACCTGTTCCAAGAGAAAAAGAGATTCCAACTGACAATAATCATATATTATTTGTAACTTAAACACGGTTGCATATAACATAAATACTTCAAAGTACTACTAAAACACTTTATAATTAACTAGTTCATCGTACTTGTCGCTGCCTCATCATGAGCAGCAACTCATGGAGATGAAATATTACAGTCCAACATTTCACGAAATACATAATAAAGTTCTCAGTGAACTACTACTACAAAGTACGTACGGCATAAAATAATTATTACAGTCCAACATTTCTTGAAATACATAATAAAGTTCTTAGTTAATGACTACGACACAGCCCAACATAAATGGTAAAACGTCCAGTCCCAAACTACAGCCAGTAGGCAGCAACATGTTGATCATAATCCTGCAACACAACAAAATCATCTATCAATCAATACAGTTAACGTACATTAAACATAATTAGTCAGCCAGCCACAACAGTTAGACCACAACTATCTCACCATATGGATTATCACTGATGGCATTTAGAGCCGCCCTTCATTGGCTCTTCATCACTACGACCGGAAATATCAATAGACCCAGGTGTTGGGGGGCCCTTTGGTACTGGATTGACCAGTATGTCATTTCTGCGGTACGTTCGGTTGTTCTGGGTAATGGTAAAATCAATTATGTCGGAGACATTATATGCGACTCCCTCACCAATATAGTAACGTATCTGTCTTGAATCAAGATTTTGACGGGTTATGAGATCTTGAATGCGATACACAGTCACATCGCGAGTGGAGGGGGATGGGTTTGAGGGGTTTGGTTGCTTTGGTGGTTCTTGAGAGTCCATTGAGGTTCAGGAAGATAAGCTAGCTAGGGTAAGAGAAGAGAAAGGTGTTTTTTTTATATTTTTTTTGGTAGATAGAAGAGAAAGGTAAGTTATTATAAGCAAGTCTAAGGCAAGGTGAAAAGGGATTTATATAGGCCTGATGAGATTGGGAGAGAAAAGGAGATACTTTCACCAGAGAAAAAAAAAATAGAAGCTAGGGAATACGAGAGAGAGAGAGAGAGAGAAGGACGATTTATTGAGGTTGGTGGTCTCCAAAGTTTAATATAATGGTTCTAGTTTTTGTATTTCTCTATACTTGTAGTATAAAGTTTAAGGTGGATATGCTTGTGATCTGTTAGCTTTATTCTCTAAGATAGTGCATTTACTTGTTAAAGCATAGATTCAGTAATATGTTGGTGATGCCTACTTAATTTAGGAAAAAAGCCTTGTATTTTTACTATTTTATATATTAGGACAAAAAGGCCTTGTATCTTTTGATATATAATCTAGATTCCAGGCTCTTATTAACATTTATGTATTACAATATCATACTTCATGTTTTGAGATATATCTAATGAAATCTATGTTTCTTATTTTTCTTTGTTCTTTTACTGTTACTGTTAGCCATATAAAATTAGATACATGAAATGAAACTGGAAATGCAATGATTTAACTAGAAAGATTGACCAATAGCTTTTTGAAATGCTATAAAAGATATTGTTAACAGCTATCATATTTAATGGCAGTTGTCCTTGTACTGATGAAGAGGCAGGATTTCCATTATTGCAGAAAACTAATGGAGGGTAGAGTGTTGAGTCTGAAGAGGCAGAATCCAAGGACGATGGAGGACGACAAAGGAAAACAAGACGTGATCGATCGTGACCTAACCAAAGGACCACCATGGGGAATCCTTTCCTTTTCGAATTCAGAGTTAAGATGTTTCCTTAAAATGGAAAACCTAGCTAGTAGCTAGTAGCCAGTAGGCCCAGAGTTAAGATGTGTTTCCTTAAAAAGGAAAACCCAGCTGGTAGCTAGTAGCCAGTAGGCACAGTACTCCACTGCCTGGCGAAAGGAATCAGAGTATTCACATGCTTTCTGGGTCTCCATCAATTATTGTTACGTTCTAATATTTTTGACTCCCTTTTTGAGATAATGATTTAATAATTCATTATTCTAGAAGAGAAGCTCTCATGTAACCGGGAGTGCTATTTCCGGCCAATAACGCAATGACATGTAAAAAAGTTATCCTACGGGAATAGCAAAAAAGTGTTATCTCTGTTAAATGTAAGGTTTTTTTTTGCCTTTCTAAAAGCACGCCCATGTCTATTTTAGTCACGGAAGCTAGCATTTGTATTTTTCGGGTCCACAAAAGGCTTGTAGTTTCAAGCCCGTCCACTTTTTAATGCCTTCTTATTCTGATAACAAAATTATTCCATTATAACCCTTAATGTGTTGGTGAGTCCTTATTTAGTTAGGATTTTGGTTCCTTATTTATCTAGAATTTTGGTTACTTATCATTTATTTAGTCATATTATAAATGAGATTTATTTCTTATTGCAATTTAGATATATTTCCTATTTTATTTAGAATTAACACATATTTTTACTTGTATAAATACGTTCGTATTTGAGAAGAATAATAATATTCAAACACACTTTGTTTCTTTGAAATCTCACAAACCTTTTTTTTTTAAATAACGAAAATCCTTACCTGCATGCGTATCAATTCAATTCTTCCTTGTACCCCGCAGTTTGGACTTGCTTTTCTTTTGTTTCTTTTGTGTGAGCACATGGACTCTTGGAACTCTGTATTGGTCTTTATTGGTACGTATACTTTCCACGTCTTATTTATTTATTTAATATAATTTTTTTATAGGAAAATAAACAGTTTACAAAGAAAAGCCTCTTTGGAAGGAATTCCCAAAGAGGTCAAAATAAAAATTGATGAATTAACATATCAACCACATTGCTAACAAAACAACAAAAATAATGTCGAAAATAATAATCATATTACCTCGAACTAATTGAAAGTTTATGTGCTTTTAAATTGAAAATAGAACAAGAAAGAGAGATTATACATGTTATTTGCTAACAATGACATGAGTTTCTGATGTCACTTTTAGAGAGTGACATGGGAATTACATATTTTTGTTTTAAAGAAAAAATATTATTTCAATTTTTGAATCCTTAATGGGGCACAAATCTACTTAGAGAGAACAAATGAACTGGTAATAAGAAAGAAAGAGGCTTGTTAATTGTGCAAGCCAATAACTACTATCATGAAATATCAAACACAACATGGACCCAAGGAGATTATACATGTTATTTGCTAACAATGACATGAGTTTCGGATGTCACTTTTAGAGAGTGACATGGGAATTATATATTTTAGTTTTAAAGAAAAAAAATTATTTCAATTTTTAAATCCTTAAGGGGCACAAATCTAGTTAGAGAGAACAACTGAACTAGTAATAAGAAAGAAAGAGGCTGGTTAATTGTGCAAGCCAATAACTAAAACAGACGAGGGCAAAAACCGAGCAAAATCACTTATACAACACACATCAAACAACTTTGAGTTTTGGTCTTGAGGGTTTTCAGTCTATACAGGAGGCTACATCTTTTGAAACTCCCAGCATTTAAAACTTTTGCTTCTTCAACTTCTCCAAACTTGAATAGATTAATCCTAACAGGGAATACAATACTGCCCTTATGCAATCCATTATGAAATTCCAACAAGAAGAGGGTCAGTACCATGGATACAACAGTCGGAAGAACGGGCTTACACTACTACATTTACCCTTTTGCGCGACGGAGAATAATTAGTCGCGCAACGAACAATCGAGTCGCTATTGTATTTGCGCGACGGATAAAACAACCATCGCGCAAAGTTCGTAAAGACTGACTTTGTGCGACAAATATATGGTTGAGTCGCGCAGAGTGCGACGAAGACCACTTTTAGTCGCGCAAACATAGCGACGGATAGTATTCGTCGCACTAATATTCGTCTCACCATAGTAAGCGCGACGATACCTGAATCATCTCACTCCTGAAAGCGCGACGATACCTGAATCGTCTCACTCCTGAAAGCGCGACGATATATTCTTCGTCGCGCAAAAGTATTCGTCGCACAAATATTCGTCTCACCATAGTAAGCGCGATGATACCTGAATCGTCTCACTCCTGAAATGGCGACGACACCTTATTCGTCGCGCAAACCTATTACGCGACGAGATCTACATCGTCTCACGAGAGTAAGAGCGACGATATAGTCTTCGTCGCGCAACAAATAGAGCGACAATTAAAACACATCGCACTTTCGCGTCCCAAAAATATGCGCGACGGAGTTATATACTCGCGTTCACTTTCGCGCGACCAAAAATATTAGTCGCATTTTCTTTAAAGAGACGAAACATTTCGTCGCGCAAAAATAAATATATAGTTTTCAAAATTAATTTATTTATCCGTTTGTAAATGCGCGACGAAAAATGTCGTCGCGCAAAAGTATACATTTTATTTAATTTTAATTTTACCGTTTTGTTTTGTAATAAAATATATTTGAATTGTACGTTTTTTTTTTTTGCAATAAACTATATTTTATGTAGTTTAAATTTTATTTTATTTTTGTAATAAAATAAAATTGCAATAAAAAACCATAATGAAAAGATAATATAAATTGAAATAGTTCAAGACAAAATGTTTAAAATGTAATTAAGAAAGTAAAAAACTAATTAAAAAATGTAGTAACATCTATGTTGTCATCTTGCAAATGCGGCTCGGAAGTCTGGACATCGACATGGGCAGAAGTGTGGTGGCCATGCTCTGGTTGAGGGGGCACGGAGGTCGACGAGGAACCAAAATGTGACGGGAGTGGAATGCCGGACCGAGAGATGGACTCTATAAGCTGTGACATCTGGGCATTATACGAGGCCATTTGGGAAGCCATTTGGGTCTTAAGCTCGGCCACCTCAGCTTTCAAAGCAATCACTTCAGTGTCTGATTGGGACGATGGAGGGGCTCTAGATTCCCGCCGTCTGGCATTCCCCATCCCTCGACAATATGTCCCTGGCCTCCTCCCGAGAGTCTGATCTAAGGTCTCCGTCAGTATCTGAAACCCCGCATCCTGTGGAGGATCCACAACATCGAGCGGAGTATCGGGAGGAAGCTGGGAGGCAGACTCTTGAAGAACCAACTGGCTCTTCTCCGTCATCATCGCCTAACATAACATAAAATATTAATTAAAATCCTCATATAATAACCATGAACTCATGAGTAAAACAATAATTAAAATTAAAGAATACTTACATGAAGGGACTCCGCCAACTCATTCCCGGGTCGAACATAAACGTCGCCAAAGACGTCGATCTCCGGGAATTTGGACCCCCCCTTAATTGAACAAGAGAAGACAATTGTTAGTACAAAAAAAACAAATTCATATTAATGACATATTGAAATTTAAAAAAAACGATATAATTATTACCCGCCGCCGCGCTTCCATCCTATATGAGAAGGGCCTGGAACCGGAATGATGGAGAAGAGTCTTCTTGTCCCTATTGCCCTTATTTGCTTTCGCCTTCTTCTGTTATACAAAAAATAAACGTATTAGTTGAAAATTAAATGAAATTTAAAAAAAAGTAAATAAACATTAATAAAAAAAACATGTAATAAATTTCAACTTAATATAAAAAAATTACCACATAATCGGACTCTTGAAAATGACCACAGAGCCACTCCCAACTATCCTCCCGCCCCTCAAGCTCCTTCGGGCAACCCTCCTGAAGAGCGACCTGCGGATCATCATATGCCATAAAATGATGGTGCAGATCGGTCTTCCACTGCTTGTACCTCTCACCAAAGAGTCTGTTGACGTACGCCAACGACTCGTCGGGGAGGTTCTCTAAATTGTAGTTCGTCTACAATACATTAATGACATTCATTAAGTATTAGAAATATATAAAATTTGAAAGAAAAACAATTAAAAGGCATACATACCGACAGATGTTCGCGCACCACCGTCCGCATCTCGTCAGGCATGACCTTCCAAGACTTCCATTTCATCGGACAATGGGTCCGAACGACGTGACCAATGTCGTGGGCCAATGAGCTATGTTGGTCAGCCGTTGGTGCAGCTCGATGTCGCTCGTCGTATCCGATGTTGACACGACTGTTGTGAACCCGGGTGGACTTCGCCGTCTTCAACTGGCGACAAGGTCCCCGGGTGTTCCTCTTGGCTGCAAACACATATCACATTAACGTTAAATATATAATCCTAGTAAAATATTGGTCTGAAACAGCTAGAGTTGAAGGAAATCTTTACCTGGTTGTGAATCTGATGCACCAGCAGCAGCGGACGAAGTGGTGGCGATCATGTGGGGAGGGCGATGACGCCGTCTGGCGCTAATAGGCTGCACCACTGATGACTCAGATGTCACCGGCTCATGGGAGACCTGACGAGAAACCTGCATAACATCCACCTGTGGTGGAGCACTGACAGGTGACGTCGAAGCCGGGGGTGGCAAAGGCTGTGCACTCGTCATCGCCTTACGGGTTCTGATAAGGTTCAACATCTGCACAAAACAAGCATTTAAAGTACCTCCTGGGGCAAGAATTTATAATTTATACATAAATAAATAAATAAATAACCTCAACAACTAATCAAGAACAAATTCAATATCAAGTAGCAATAAAGAAAGAAATCAATCAAGAAAATTTAATTGCAAAATATACTAGAATAATTTCTACCTAAATAAAAAAGAAAAACACATCATTCCATTTTGTGAAGCAAACCCAAGAACCTCAACCCCAAACAAATTCAGATTTACAAAATGAAATGGATGAATGCAATCTGAAAAATAAAACAAACCGAAGAACCACAATTCCAAAAATTTCAGATTTACAGAATTAGAAACCTAAGATTGAGTTGAGAGATGTAGTAAGAAACTAACATAATTTGCCCTTTGTACCTAATTTTCGTTTTAGACCTTATACTTTTTATTTATTTATAAAAAATTAAGGATATTAACTTCTTTTTTTTCTCCAATTCCAAACCTAAATAATTTTGTGACCCCACACTAGAATAATTTCTACCTAAATAAAAAATAAAAACACAGAAAAACAGAGACTAAGCCAATACAAAAAGGAAATTCAAACATAAAATCCTAACGTCGAGAGCAGGTACCACAGTGGTGGTCTCCCCCTTCCCCCTGCTTGACAACCCAGGTTCGAAACCCCAAGGGGTTTCTTTCCTCCCAATGTAACAAAAAAAAAAAACATAAAATCCTAACCAACCATCAGACTAAGCAATTTCAACACGTACAAACTAAATTGAGAAATCGAAACAGCAAAACAAAAGGAAACATATATTATACCTTCCCACAGAGACACGCCTGGAGGAGACCGTGAGAGGAAGATGGAGATGGTGACAGAGACTGTGGGATTTCACCGTTGAGGATTTTTGTGGGATTTCACCGATGGTGGGTTCGGATTGGACAGAGAGGGAGAGAATTTGAAGTCAGTGAGGGGGAGAGGGAGAGAGGGTTTGTGGTTTGGTTAGGGGGCGTCGACGGTTGGGGGGAGTTTGGGTTGGAGAGAGAGGGAGAGAATTTGAGGTCAGTGAGGGGGAGAGGGAGAGAGGGTTTGTGGTTTGGTTAGGGGGCGTCGACGGTTGGGGGGAGTTTGGGTTGGAGAGAGAGGGAGAGAATTTGAGGTCAGTGAGGGGGAAAGGGAGAGAGGGTTTGTGAACTTAGGGGGCATCGACGGTGGGCGGGGGAGTTTGGGTTGCAGAGAGAGGGAGAGAATTTGAGGTCAGTGAGGAGGAAAGGGAGACGGCTGGAGGAATGTGACGGCGTAGGTAGGCTCGGCTGGTGGTGGTCTGGACGGAAGGGCACGGCTGATGGGGATTTTCGCGGAGGAAGACAGAGTGAAACAGAGAGTCGCGTTCTGATGAAAAATATACAGGACCTTGAGCGACGTAAAATTATCCGTCGCGCAAATTCAATTTTTAACCTTGCGCGACCAACATGTAAAATAAGGTCGCGCAAAACGATAATTTAATCTTGCGCGACCAAAAAATTTACGTCGCTCAGAGTCGATATTTCAATCTTGCGCGACATAAAAGGAAACATGCGTCGCGCAAATTCGATATTTCCATCTTGCGCGACCAAATAACATTTAGGGCTCGTTTGGGAGTGCTTTTTCCCGAAGCGCTTATGCCAGTAGCGCTTATGCTAGTAGCGCTTATGACATAAGCGCTTCTACAAAAAAGCAGTTTGTTGTTTGGATGTCACATTTAAAAGTGCTTTTGATATTTTCTTGAGTGTTTGGCTGACACAGTAAAAACACTTTTAAAAGTACTTTAAAAAAATTTAAAGAATCCCAAAATATTATAATAAACATAGGAAATAAAAATTCACAGGATCCCAAAATAAAAACACGACTTAAAAAAGTATGAACTTCACAAAGTATAATTTTTAATAATTCTTTGAAAATAAAAAAGGAATTAACCAGACATAAGAAAATTTGCAATTCTCTTGCGTTCGTCAGCCATCTCACGCCCATGGGTTAGATTTTATTCTTCAACCATCTCTTCCCCTATAATAACTCCCGCCCCGCCAGAGGGAAGTAGCTCAACATCATCATCATACGGTTGGAATTCTTGATCTGTCATTGAATGATATCTTATAAAATTGTGAAGAGCCATTGAAGCAACAACTATTTGTATTTGTTTTTCCATAGGAAAGTCATACATCTGTCGTATCATTCTCCAACGACTTTTCCAATTGTGAGATAAAAGGACTTTAATGCTGGTTCTGATTCATCTTGTTATAGGTGTGCAATTCATGTAGGAGAACCAGAGTAAAAACTTCTAAGCTGCTTCATGACAGGGAGTTATGTGGTAATCTCATTGCTTCCAGTAAAGGAAGGTGTAACTTTTATGAGGAATTCCAAAAGGCGAAAGTATCCCATCATGTGGTATGTTGATTTACTATAAGGCTTCATTCTAGGATTTTAAGTTAAGTTTTCCAGTTATGTTCAAATTTAGCCAATTATGATTCCAGCAATTTTTTTTCGGGTTTTACTTTCTGCTTGATTGTTTATGACCCATATCCGATATTGCAGGTTGTAATTTATATTCTGCAGGAAATTTATAATTTTATTTTTATCTCAGTGTTCTATGAATTGCAGGTTCGGAAGTATCAGGGAACAAATCAGTTAGGTGATGGTGCTTTGGAGCGGATTCGCATGGATGTACAGACAGGGGAGGGACTGATACGGACTTTGTATTAGCAGGTGGCGCTGATGGCTCTTTAAGGCAGAGAAAAAGAGAGAAAAAAAAAAAGAGAGAGGGTATTTTGGCATTTAAAAAGATTAAATATGGGTATTTTTGGCATTTTAAAAGTTTCATTAAAGGGAGCCAAGTGCTTCCCGTGTTTTTGTCCTGCAGCGCTTTTAAGAAGAAGCACCTCTCAAGTGCTTCTTCCAAAACCACTCCAAGTGCTTTTGGATCTCACCCAAAGCGCTTTTGCAATTTTTGCCAAACACCATTTTTAAGAGGCAGAAGCGGTTTCACCCATTTAGAAGCGCTTTTCGCTGCTCCAAAAGCACTCCCAAACAAGCCCTTAGTCGATCATATATTTTTTAATGCGCGGGAATTGAAGCGCCACAATTTCGCCGCATTGTGTGACGTAACTATCCCTGCGTCGCGCAAATCCTGAACCCTGGAACCCTAAACCCTAAACCCTAAACCCTAAACCCTGAACCATAAACCCTAAACCCTAAATGCTGAAAACTATAACATTGCGCGACGATATTATCCGTCTCGCAAAACTATTTTGCACGACTTATTATACTTAGCGTCGCGCAAAGATATTATGCGCGACGAAACGATGCGTCTCGCAAACATTTTCATTTATAACCGTTAAATATATTGTCCCATTTCTGGATCTCTGAATAATTTTTATTTGCGATTTTTGGGGTATCCGATCTCACAGTATACACAAACACGTTTGACGGTTGGATCGTTGAAACGAGTTTCTTATAATGCGTATGCCATCAAAACCCAATTCATTCTCTATAACAATAGAAAGTTTGCTTATACTTTTGTTATATATACCTTTAGATTTTGTGGTATCCACTAGTGTACATCATTTTAATTGAAGATCAAATTGAATCATTGTATTTATATAGGGTCAATGAGTCTAGTTGTAAAAAATTATGAAAATCGGAATTAAAATAACCGTTAAATCATGATTTTTCATTTATAACCGTTGAAAACTTTTGTTCGTTACAAGATTTCTGAATATTTGTTTTTTGTGATTTTTGGGGTATACGATCTTGCAGTATATACAAACATGTTTGATGGTTGGATCGTTGAAACTAGTTTTGTAGAGTTGAAAGAACACTTTTTAGTTTCAAAATATATTTCGCACATTTGTCCTCCTGGTTCTCTCCTAGCTAGAAAACAGGCGTTCCCGCACAAAGAAGGTGGTGACCAATTTACTGAGATTTAAAGTGTAATTATTTGAGGTGCAAATGAAATTTTTTATATTTTTTGTCTATTATTGGACTAGTTTAGGAGATTTTTCGGAGTTCGAACATGTTTGCGCGACGAATCCAGTCGTCGGAAAGACTTTTACGCGACGAATATGTCATTCTCCGTCGCGGAAACACGGTGCTATAATTTCTGGAAATTAATTATAATTTTTATTATTGTGAACTACCTTTTGCGACGATGATATTCGTCGCGCAACATATGAATTGCTACGATGATGTTCGTCGCACAACATAATTTTCATAATTTTTATTATTGTGAACTACCATGCGCGACGCAATAATCCTCTTCGTCGCGCAAATATGGGCAACCGGTCAGAGAGATGCGACGACCGGTTGTTTTTTTACAGAGTCTACGCGGAAAATTCACTTTTATTTCAAAAAAATTTTGTTATTGCGCGACGACGATATTCGTCCCGCAAATTCATCTTGCGCGACGCTAACCCATCTTTCGTCGCGCAAAAAGGTCATTGAAATGTTTTTTTTTGGTTTTTTTAAATTAAAAGATTCTCCTGATTATGCAATTTTTTTTTTTACAGATTCTCCTGATTATGCAAGTATATATATTCAAACAAGCATACTTTGCCAAAATCTTTACACTAACATTATCTCATCACAAATAATTTCACATTACTATGTTTTACATGGCAAGTCACAAATAAATTACATTATTCATCATCTGAACTATAATAATCTTCGTTATCGTCGCTGTGATCACTTGGGGTCTCCCAATCCTCCTCCTCCTCCTCCTCCTCCTCCCCCTCCTCCTCCTCCTCCTCATCCTCATCCTCCTCCTCCTCCTCCTCCATAAGTACATCATCATCGTTGTTCGGGGCCGTGGTTGGATCGTATCGCGGAAGAAAACCGAGGTCAATTGTAATTGACTGAATCGGTATTTCTCTTGAAGACACTCCTTCAAGCTGAAAGGGTTCTTGTACGACATTTGTATCTAGAAGTGTTTCTGCATCATGTTCCATGGAAGATTCGAAATGTTGGTCAGCGACGTCGTTGTCAGATGGGTCTTGTTCTGGTATAGCATACACATTCCTCTGATCCATCTGCTGAACAACTTTCCACCCGCTCCCTGCTTTAGGGTCATCTAGATAGACAATCTGTTTTGCCATGTTTGCCAAAATATAAGGGTCGTCATCATACCAAGTTTTGTTTATGTTCACAGATAGTAACCCATGATCAATTTTAACACTTCCCTGCCTATTTGGGTTCGTATCAAACCATCGACACTTAAACATGATCACTTGGTATCGGTCTTTGTAAAGCAATTGCACGACAGTTGTGAGTTTGCCATAGAAATTAATGTCCGTATTTTCGCCTCTACCCAGAACAAGGACACCGCTATTTTGCGTACACAACTTGTCATCTCGTTCAGTCCCCAAAAACTTGACGCCGTTAACATGACAACCCGAGAACAATTCAGTCCTAATTGGGCCGAATGCTAAGTTATATAACTCTTCACTGTAAGAGGGGGAATTCTCTGATTTCAACTTATTCACCTAATATTAATTTAAAACATTCACATATTAGTTTCAGAAAATTAAATACTACAATATATATGTCAAATACAAAACACTTATAACTTACATATTCCAAAAACCATTTTGGAAACAATTCACGGTGTTTCTTGGAATACAAATGTGATGGATGTTCTCGCTTCATCATCTCTTCATGCTCCTCTAAGTATGCTATTATCTCATCACAATTGTTCAATACGAACCAATGAGCTACCTCCATGTCATTCCTGGAAAATGACTCTCCTCGTACAGGATCTCCAAAGGGTCGTGCGCTTTGGGCAAAAATAGAAAGTTGCTCATTTCTCACACCGCCGTCATTATTGCGCTGAGGTCGATTGAAAGCTGTGTCTACATCCTTTAAATACATTGCACAGAAAGTAAGCGCCTCATATTGAACCCAACCCTCTACAATGGATCCTTCGGGCTTCGCTCTGTTGCGTACGGTTTTTTTCAACTCACCAAGAAGCCTGTCAAATTATTAAAACGAAAATATGCAAATTAGCAAGTAACAAACATGTGATAAACATGCATACAGAAATAATAATGATTATATACCTTTCTACTGGATACATCCAGCGATAGTTGACTGGACCAGCGAGCAATGTCTCTTCTGGCAAGTGAACCATCACGTGAATCATACTCGTGAAGAAATCCGGAGGGAATATCATCTCAAACTTGCATAAGACTTGGACAATTTCATGACTCAATTGATCAATGTCTATCTTTCGCAACGTTTTTGCCGTCAATTGGGAAAAAAATCTTGACAACAATATGATTGGCTTGACTACATCTTCCGGCAATAAATGTCGAATCCCTACAGGAAGTAGGCGTTGCATAAACACATGGCAGTCATGGCTCTTCAGTCCAGTAAACTTACCCCCGTCAACATTCACGCAACGGGCGATATTAGAAGAATACCCGTCAGGAAATTGTACAGACGATACAAACTGTAGAAACTCTTTTTTGTCATTCGGTTTCATGGAAAAAAATGTAAGATCCCTATAACTTTATCACTGGCTCTTTTCAGCCATAAACCTCTTCGTATGCCCATTCTTTCTAAATCAAGACGAGCTTTTATCGTGTCCTTAGTCTTCTCCTTGATATCTAGAATCGTTCCAATCAATGTGTCAAACACATTTTTCTCAACATGCATAACGTCGAGATTGTGCCTCATCCTTGATATCTAGACTTGTGCGTCCAGTTCATATGTGTAGCAGGTCTGGTCCGACTAACTGTTTTCCCGAACGGAGCAAAATCCAAACGGTTCGGCTGTTACAAGATCTGATCACCAGACGATTCTCTAGGTCTTGTGCGACGCTCTTTGTTCCCGTCAAACTCTTTATCCTTTTCCCGCCACTCGTGGTCCCATGGCAACCATCTTCGATGTCCAAGATAACACACTTTTCCAGCGTGCCAACCTGAAGTCACATCTTCCTTGCATACAGGGCATGCCATATAACCCTTTGTGCTCCACCCCGACACCATTGCATATGCGGGAAAATCATTCACAGTCCACATAACTGCCGCCCGCAAAGTGAACATCTTCCTGGTGGATTTATCGTACGTGCGCACACCGTTTATCCATAAATCCTTGAGCTCATCAACCAACGGCCTTAAGTACACATCGATTGACCTGCCAGGATCCTCAGTTATCAAAACAGTCATCATCATATACTCTTTTTTCATGCATTTCCAAGGCGGCAAATTATATGGGAATACGAAAATCGGCCAAGTACTGTGGTGTTGGTTTAGAACCCCGTACGGATTGAATCCGTCTGTGGCAAGTCCCAATCTAACATTCCGGGGATCAGCAGCAAACTCGGGGAACGTTTGATCGAACTCTTTCCATGCCTCCCCATCTGCAGGATGCCGCATCACATCGTCGTCTACCCGTTTTTCCTTATGCCATCTCATGTCTGTGGCAGTATGTGTCGACATATACAGTCGCTGCAATCTTGGTTTTAGGGGCAAATAACGCATGACTTTTTGTGGAACCTTAGTTATTCTATTATGAGATGTCTGTTTGAACCTCGACTCATTGCATATAGGGCATGTATCCAACGTTTCATATTCTTTGTAGAATAACATGCAATTGTTTTTGCATGCGTGGATTTTTTCATAACCCAATCCAAGACCACTCAACATTTCTGTGCCGCCCTGTGGTCTTTCGGCAAACAATTGTCCGTTGGAAGCATTTTCATGAAAACCCCCAAAAAGTAATCAAAACACAGATTCGACATACGATACTTTATTTTTCCCTGCATTAGCTCCACAATCGCCGTCAGAACGGAAAAGCTCTCGCACCCCGGGTATAACTCTTGGTTGGCATTTCTTAACAGGTTTTCATACTTTTCGAACTCTGCACTGTCCATTTCTGTAGGCACGTCATCTTCCCCTTCCTGATTGCTGCTGGTCGATGCAAATGGAAACGCATCATTTATAATATCCCTAACTTGTTCATTAGGATCAACACTGGGTTCAACATTATCTACTCTTGTGGCCCTTGAAGACGAAGCAATGTCTAATTGTTCCCCGTGATGGTTCCAAGTGATGTATGTCTCAATCATTCCATTCCTCACTAAATGAAATCGAACATTTTCAATTGTGTCCCACAACGTGTTGTTACAGCTCCTACAAGGACAACGGATTCTAGTTGCACCCGGGTTGTGTGTCCGTGCAAAGTCAATGAAATCCTCGATTCCATCCAAATATTCGTCTGCGCACCTATTCGGATTCTGTATCCACCTCCTGCTCATCGTTCCTGGCACCACAATCACAATACAACAATCATGTTGTATTCGTACAAAATCTTTCCTTATGCCTCCGGTAAGGGCCTATCCCATTCAGAAATGCATAGTCACGTCACGTAATTTACAGCTACATGAGATTAGATTTCGACGTGGATGAATTTCGGCAGCATCTCGGTACAGTTCTTGAGGTGTACCATAGATATAAAATACCTACGTACCACCCGAAGAACATACCGAGATGACATCGAAATCTCCACAATCGAAACCTAATCCTGTAGCTATAAACTACGTGACACGACTATGCATTTCCAAACTGTCCAAAATATGGGACAATTCAAGAATTAATTGGACCGTAGTCGTGGTTTACCCACCCATGCGCGGTCCAACTAACCTCGAACGGGAACTAAGCTTTACCAAAAAAATAAATATACGAAGTTAATTTCAATTAACTTCGTACATCAACGTACATGCATAATTTAACTACATATTTCAAATATAATTTCATAAATCAATATAAACATAATGTAATAAATTTTTTTTTAAAATTAAAAAACGACAAAAATACCTTATCAATCGTTCTCCACCAATCGCTAATCACATATAATATCCCTATAGACAATGAAATTAATATTTTTAGTATAAATTTACATTAATACTTTTAAACTAATGACAAAAGATACATACCCAACGAACTTAGCAGTGGTAGAGGTAGTTCAACTCATACAGGAAATGAAATTGAATAGCTTTTTGGGACTGAAACGTTTCAGAGAGAGGAAGAGAGAAGGAGAGGTAAGCTGCAGATTTTTTTTGCAGTTTGTAGACGACGTTTTTTGCGCGACGCATATAATTCGTCGCGCAAGAATACATATGGTCGCGCAAAAAATCCACTTTGCGCGACGACATTTTTCGCCGCACAAAGACCCCAAAATCGTGGCGCAAAGTTTGACATTTTTGCGCGACGAATATATTTCTCGTCGCACTTATAGTTTTCGTCGCGCAAAGGTTTTTATCGTCGCGCAAACATCAGTAACCGACAACGATCATATGCGACGTTCATATTTTGTCGAAAATATTTTCGCACGACGAAATATTTCCCATCGCAATTAAATTTTTCTGTCGCGCAAAATGTTTTTTCGACGCGCAAAAATGCTCTGCCGACAACGATCATATGCGACGATTACGTATATTCGTCGCGCAAATTTTCGTCGCTCAAGAGTAAAAATTGTCGCGTAAAGAAAGGGGCGCGACGAAAAAAATAATTGTCGCGCTAAGATGTCATGTGCGACGAGAAAAGTCGTCGCGCAAGGGTTTGGCATCAGAATATTCTTTCGCGGTTTTTCCCCCTTGGTTTATGCGATGATTTTTTGTGTGGTCGCGCTAAATATTTTTGCGCGACGACTATTTGTCGTCGCTATTCTTTGTGCTACGCATATTATTGTCCGTCGCGCAAAAGTGTTATATGCGACGCATATTTTGTCGTCGCGCAAACTATCGTTGCGCAAATAGTAAAACGTAGTAGTGTTACAAGATGCCGCAGATATCTCCCAATGGGAAAAAAATCTTGGGATGGTGGAGGAATTGGAGGAGCTATTTGTAGATTTAATGGAGACCAATCAAGTCTCAGAACTTGACCAAAAAAAAAAAAAATCAAGTCTCAGAAGTTTTGTTGCTGGGGTTGGCTGTGGGTAAGGATTAATGGTGGATAGGGGGGTAGGGGAGGATGGCCGTGGGTGGGTGGGAGGATTGGGGCTGATGGGGTGATGGGTAGAGTTTTTAATTATGTGAAAATATTTTTTCTTATTTTTTTAACTTTTAATTATTAGAATATTTAATTATATTTTTATCCATGTGGAGAAGTGGGCTCCACTGCCACGTCACTCACCTGATTGGTGGACGATGTTTATGTGTACGAAATTACAAAAATACCCCTGCCATGTCATCAAAGTTAATAGACTTTTAGATGGAGTTGACTGTAGGGGGTAAAGTGGATCACTAAATCTCGGTCAAGGAATGAAAGTGGGTCATTTTAAGTTTGGGGGGGCAAAGTGAGATTTGACCAAAGTTTCAGGGGGCACTACAGTAAATAAACCTTTTTGGAATTCTAATGAATATCTCTATCAACTAAAAGACAATATACATTTCATGCTAACTACGGGTGGCCGTGGTCCGGTTTAGGCGTCACACCAGAACTGGAACCAGCACTATTCAACCAGTTCGATTGACAAGACCTGACCCGAATTTCCTCCTCGGAATCCGTGTCGAACCCTGTTACTCGTTCGGCATCCAAACAATACCGGGCCCACTTACTAAATTTTAAACATCCTCTTCCTTTAAAAACAATGGAAAAGAGGGTCGAGACTCTCTGCCAAAATTTCGATAGAGTCTTCCCTGAAAAACAGACATTTACCAAATTATTTTCACCTGTAAATATCACAGTTTTAGAAACCAACGGCCAGCACGTACAATGCAATATCACATAGTTTACAGAATAGGCCTCCATCCTTCAAATAATACATTAAACAATGCAAATAATGAACTCAGACAAATTTATGAATGCTCAATATAATAACATAAAATAACTTCCAAATTTTCATCCTGTGACGTTTACCATCCAAACACAATTGCAAGTAGTCTAAAGATTGGGCCCAAATTATACATCAATGCGAAACGGGTTTCATACATGTCTTAAATACAAACACATTTTAACAACCCCCACTTAGTTCAAACTAGAATGTGAACAATCATTTAATCATGCCTCGGTTTCAATCGAGCTTCAGGACCACCAACAAAGTCAAAACCAAACTCATAAAAAACAAAAGAAGCAAGACTAGATCCAAATGACCAAATTAAAGTTCCATAAATAAAATTTAGTTTGCAGCTGCACCTAAGTAAAACCCCAAGCTACCTACATACCCCTTTGCGAGGAATCAAACCACACGTAGTTCTTATATCAACAATCACGATTCAGATAACATACAATCTTTTTCAGTAATACTAATAAGTTAATTCTAGAATCATCTTTTCCCTTTAATTAAAATCAAAATGTACTAAACATAATTCTTTTAAACATGAATCTTTTTCCCGATATAGTATAATAATCATTTCCCCTCTACCCGTTACTTTACTACACATTGGAGAGTCCAACGCCACGCGTAGTAAAGTAACAGTAATCATAGTGTCTTGATCTTTTACCACACGCCGGAATAATCTAACGCCACGTGTGGTAAAGTAACCAGCATCTAAGTGAGCACACACACGCCGGAAAATCCAACTTAGCTTAGCTTGAACTACTTGGGTTTATTTTCCGTCTCTTTCTTCTTCAAAACCCACAAATGAGAAATAACGAATTCCGGATAGTCGTGAAGGTTTTATCCTCCATACTCATGATTTTTCAAATAAAATGAAAATAAATCAAGCATCTCTCAAACACCCTTAGTTCAAACTAGTCAACATAAATGAAGGCATGCTAGTGTCTACCATATATTAGCGCCGCAGAAACACAACTTGATAAAACTCAGGACTCATCAGCTATCTAAAATTTGCCTAATTAAAGCTTGCCATTGTTGGAATTTTTGTGAGTATTTCAAAATACAAAATTTATTTTATGTTTCCAGATTTTGTGTGGTTTAATTACAAGTTAAAACTGAACTTATTTTGTAAATTTATTATATGAATTTAGTGGTATGATCTGATTGTATATATTAATTTTGATTTCAAAAGCTTATTTGTGTGAGTTTTAGTTGGAACAACGTTAGTCTTCAATTGGGATAATTATTGATTTGTTTTAAAGGTCTTTATGCAGCTTTATTCTACAAGCTTTGGTGTGGCAATTTCATACAAACTTAATTATTTTTCAATGCCTTTGGCATTTAAAGATTTGAATTCAAAATTCATTTGCATCAGTTTTGGTTGACCAATTTCTATTTTGCAATTGCTACTTTGTTTTGCCATTAATTTGGTGATATTATAGTTGTTAAGTTTGTGAAAACAAGCAGACAATTATGTGGTTTTATTACTATTTCTTTTAATGCCTTAGCTTCTTGTTGAGGCGACTAACTATATATTTAAGCCCATTCTCTTTAGAAGGAAATGATATATGAGGTTATTTTTTCCTTTCATATAAACCTTGAGGGAAAGATTCGAGTTGTTCATCAGATCCAAGTATTGCGAGTGTACGCATATGGGGGTCATAGTTGTTGTATCCTGGAGGATAGGCCGCCACACAACCTTTCTATACCGAGACATTGTCTCCAAGGGGCGAAATCTGTTCTTAAGGACAGTGACTACACGCCTCAACCTAAAACTATTATTCTGCTCAAGTGTTAAGGGAGACCAACTTCTAGATCCCAAAACATAAGTATTTTGCTGTAATTTCATTGATTTTATTTAATCTACTCTATCAATGTGAATTACAATTTTCTAATGAGTTCATATGATGTTTTGCAAGAAAAGTAGTATCCATAAATAAAATAACAAAATTCCTAATCATTCATGCCTTTCCGGTGGTTTAAGTAATGTTGGCTATTAAATGACACATTCGTAGCACGACGAAATATTTATTTAAACTCGTTGTCTTGTGCTCAAAACCTTGGTAATTGGCATTCACAATGCCCATCACTACTACAAAAATCGAAATAGACGACGGGAATCCACCGTCGTCTAGAAGATTTTCAAACCGTCGTGAAACGACAGATAATAACCGAACGACGGATAATAACCGACATCGTTAAATCCTTCAACGTCAGAAAATATAACCAACCGACGTCTAAACCCTATATTTATATTGTAAAATGACACCTTGTACAATATTAGACGGCGGTTTTATTAACAATTAGATGTGTAAAGAATATTATATGTCAAGAACAAAACACAAACCGCCGTAAAACTAATTATCCACGTCCCTAATTGAAGGAATACGACTTGTGTAACCTAGAAAGGATATACTTGTCATATGCGATTTCTCTATGAACTTATAAAGATCAGGGGGTAATTTTAACTTCTCCTTGTCATGTGCGAATGGAAGGATATACTGCCTAGTTACGTTATACTTGAAATCCTTCCATTTTTTGGCGGCAGACGACAGGACCATCTTCTTGCACCCTTCCCCAACAACAAAAGCCATTTGAACAGCTTCCCAACTCTGCTCCTTCAGGTCCTTGGGCAATTGAGTCCATTTCTTGTCCACAAGAGGGACTCTGGTGCGTGCCAAAACACCAATGTAAGACTGCATCTCAACGGTAGCCTTGCCATGTGGTCTTCCTCTTTTATTGAACTCAACCACAAGCTTAATCTTCTAAATTTTCCTTTTCACAACATGGCTCATTGTGTTGATATCACGAGTCGATTTTGGCTCCTCAACAAATGTGGCTGAGCTCGGGTCTTTATCAGAGGTTGAAGAAAATCTCATCCTCTTCGTGGGTTTGCTTTGAACTGATTTGGCTTCATCCTTGCTAGGACCTTTTGACACTTGAGCCTCCTTGCTTTGAGATTTCGAAACCATTTTCAAATAACCTGTAAGAGAAACAACGACAGTTAATTAAAACGATCGATGTAAAACTAAATAAAAGACGTTGAAAAAAGACAACCGTGATATTGAATTTAGGACGACAGTTTCAGAACAACACCGACGTCGTACAAAAAAAACCACGATGTTATATAGAACAACCAACGTCTTACTAACATTTCTAACCAAAAATGGTATGACAATAGGACGACGGTTTTATGTCGTTAGTGTCGTATTAATTGTTACACCACGTCGGTTATTAAGACTAATAACCGATGTGGATTACACATTAACACGTCCAAAAGAGACAACCATCGTCTCACTAAGAGGTGATACAGAAAAAAATGTAGAGTTCTTTCTCCCAAGAGACGACGGTTTTATTTTGATTCCGACGTATTAATCGCCACACCATGACGGTTATTAACCACCGTCGTGCAGATTGCATTAGGTAGGATTTAACTACCGTCGTCGTGTGTCGATTCTAACGTTGCAAACAAGATAGAACTGTCGTCTTTAGGCGTCGTGAGGTTAATGGACCAATGAATTTAATCAAACCAGTGAAAGATTTCATCATTTTGACGGAGTCTTGTTTCCAGACTCGTTCTTTCAAAACCCTCATCAAATGAAATTGAAAAAAATGAAATGAGATTGAGAAAATACCTTTGGCGTGCAAAGAAAGTTTCCTTCCGACGTTAACTTTGGTGATTTGAGGACGAAGACGATGACGATGACGAGATTCAGACAATGATGATTACGAAGCTGCTTTTGGGAATTGAGAGGGAAACTGAGATATTTTATCGGTGAGCTAGAATGTAGAACTTTAGGTCAGGTGACGAAAAAGTTTATATATTTTCCCAGGGTTCAATAACACGACGGTTTTATTAAAAACCGCCCTAATATGTAGTTATAACGACGCAAAAATAGTAGGAACCGACGTGGTTATTAATAAAGCCAAACGACTTTTGGAATTTCGAAACCGACGTGGTTATTTAAGTTTTACACGACAGAAGTTGACTTTTAATGACCTGATATTATATGTTATGACGGTGCTTGTTTATCAACCGTCGTTGTATTTGTACAGTCAACGACCATTAGTACAAGGAAACCGACGTGGTTATTTAAATTCAATGTTACCTTGTTTTAGTTGATCGGCGTGGTTAATTAAAAGTCAATGACTTCTTTTGTATTCCGAAAATGACGTGGTTCGCTAAACGTTTTTCTATATAAACCGTCGTCATTTTTCTTGGAAGCAATAATTAAAAATTAATTGTCTTGGAAGTGGGTTTTGCTGCTGCTTTCTCCAAAGGGGTATTTGAGCTTGTGATTCAAATTACTTCTGCATGTGGGCAAAGTTGGAGTTTTGTTTTTCTGGGCAGCCAACAGTAAAGGTTTTTGTTCCCTCTTTGACAACGAAATAAAAGAGAAGTTTTCAAGTCAAGAAAAGTTGAGTGCAAGAAAGAAAAGATATTCTGGTTTGCATACATGTTTCTGTTTGATGATCTTGTGTGGTTTTCTTATTGATTTTTCTTTTCTCTTTACTTCAGAAGATATTAAGAAAGATATTAGCAAAGTGTTGGAGCGTAGGCTACCAAAATTTTAACAAAATTAATCTTAAAAAGCAATAAAAATAAGACGGCGGTTTACAGAGAAGGCAGACGTATAAATAGACAAATACGACGGTAATTTGAACTTCAGGACGTGGTAAATGAGTATTATACGTCGCTAATTTAACAAATTACGACGTGTGAATCTTATTTTAACGTCCCCATAACTAAAGAAACCGACGTGGTTATTGAATAAATAAATGACGTTGTTTTGTAAAATTAGACAGCGGTGTTTATATAAGGACCGCCGTTTACCAAAATATATATAAAAGAATTAATCTTAAAAAGCAATAAAAATTAAGACGGTGGTTTTCAGAGAAGGCAGACGTATAAATCGAATAAATACGACGATAATCTGAACTTCAAAACGTGGTAAATAAATATTATACGTCGGTAATTTAACAAATGATGACGTGATAATCTTATTTTAGCGTTCCTATAACTAAAAGACCGACGTGGTTATTAAAGATTTATTGTATAAATTTGATGTTTTCTTTCAGTTTCAGTTTTCATTTAGGGTTCCAAGTTCTTCTGACCTCTCTAGAGGCACGTCTTCCTCTCTCACATACACACATACATCATCACTCTCTCTCACATCTCAAAGACAATAATTTGGATGTTAATGATGTATGCGATTTGGTGTATCTCAAAGACACCAAAACGCACACATCATTAACTTTCAAAACATTGTCTTTCTCAAAGTTTGCTGTCATCAGTTCAGTTATGGTTTCGTTTTGGATTTTGTGTATTTAAAATATTGTCTTTCTCAATGGTAAGATTTCATACATCATGGGATCTCATTTTAATTTTCATATGACGTCGGTTTTCTATATAAACCGTCGTATTTTTTCTCAGTTCTTGTCATTTTGTTGATCTACCGTCGTTGGCTACCAAAATAAATAAATAAGTAAATCTTAAAAAGAAAAAAATTAAGACGGCGGTTTACAGAGATGACAGACGTATAAATTGAATAAATATGATGGTAATTTTAACGTCAAGACATGGTAAATAAATATTAGACGTCGCTAATTGAACAAATCGACGTGGTTATTAAATCTTGATATATAGTAAATATGACGTGGATATTCTTATTTAGACCTCGTTATCTACTCTTCTGCTGTCGTGGTTCTCTACTAATCTATACGATAGTAGTGTTGTAGGTATCGTCGTAGTACACTACAAAATAATAAGTCGATAAATTTATCTCTCGCGTCATGGTACATTGATTTAACACGGCGTTTTTTTTTTTAATATACCGATGTGGATTCCATTATATGATACGACGCTTACTAAGAACAGTTGGTCGTGTTTATTTAGGCGTTAACACAGAAGCTTTTTTTTGAACCGTTGTGTTTACTTACTACGTCGGTGGCTTCATGCCTGCTGTCGTTGTTTTTTGGTCAGATTTTAACCCTGAAGAAAACCTTTTTAATAAGACGATGCTTGTTTATTTGTATGCGTCGTGTTTTAAAAATATTCAAGCGGACCTCCATTTTTTAGTTGTTTAAGTCACTTATCCACGATGGTTTTCTGTTACCGTCGTCTTTCTAAACACAACGACGGTACGTTGTTCTACCGTCGTCTTTTTCTTGTCGTCTTTTTAACTTTTTGTAGTAGTGCATGGTGGTCATGAACATCAAGATAAGTGATCTCCACCTTGTGTTGCTCTAAATTGTAATATATAAAGTATATGACCAGTTAAGTTCTACATCATGCTTTATTTCTTTTACGTTAAATTTTGCAATCCTAAGCTCACTAGTTTGTTACATGGGATTTATAGTAATAGCAGTTAGCTTTCATTTTGAGCTTTAGGATAACTACAAAACGGAAGCTTCCTCTTATTTTGGCTTATCAATGTTTTGGGGAATTAAGCTCTTTATATTAATTTTAGTTTTAAAGCCTATTAACAATGATTTTATGGTATATATGTAATATTGACGTTGACAGCTCTTCAATTCTTCATAATATTTACTTCGGCTTTACAAGAATTTATTGTTTTGTAATTTTTCTAATACATTGTTGAAGGAATTAATAGATTTTACTAGTTGCCTTTCTATCAATTTGTTCTGGCACATTAAACACTGACGCTTCGCAGTGGATTTGTTTTGATAGAGAGGAAATTCTACAACGAAACAAGAGCCATAATGAGTCAATTACCATGTATATATAGGAAAGACTCAAATAAAATGATAAATTTATATCGCTGTAAGTAGCATTTAATTTTGAGTATGGTGTAAGGATTTTAGCCTTAAATCCTTTGAGGCTTATTGGCCTATGAGGTACGTGTAAGATATTTATTGTCTTAATTCATAAAATATGATCTTCTAATCCTAAGAGGATTCGAGTTTTTGATTGATTAGGAAATAAAACAAAAGCTATATAAGATAATACTTGTACAAAGCTTCTTAAAGTTAAACACAAGTATTATAAGGATTCCTAATATAACATGGATTGAAACAAACCTATTCTAATGCAAAAAGGACACTCAAATGCTTCTTGATAGGCAAGGCTTTTGTTGCGTAGATACAGCTGCACCAAAATGGATTCAGTTGCATCCTCAACTTGTGATACTCGCAAGTGCACGAGCCGTTTGGTAGTATAGCATATGTAAGTGCGAGGTCGATCCCACGAGGATTGGTGATTGAATGATCCAATTCATTTTTCCTACACAAAACAGAAATGAAAAAGAAAGGAAATAAATAAAACAAGGAAGAAAGAAATAACTAACTCAAGCAGATAAGTTCCCAAGTTCAATTAGATTAATGGATTGATTCTAGCTAAAGTATGATTAAGCCATGGTGTTTGGTCATAACCTTGTGTTCCTAATTCCCTAATTTGATCATTTGTTGTCTAACCTAAAATTAAGCATTAGGAACCCATTAAGCATAGAAGAACAATTTAAACAACCAAGCATGTATCTAATCCCTGTTGTCGAATGTCCATACATACTCTTCCTATTCATAGTTCAATTCAAATTAAAGCATGGTGTCTACTCTTAATTCAAACCAAGATAGCTAACATGCAAGCCTAAATGGTGATCAATCATTCAAACTAGCATATTAACTTATAAGCATAATGAATAAGAACAAAAACCATAATTGAAACTTGGAAACTAATCAAACTTGAAACTAAAGAAAAGAATTTACATAATGAAAGTGGAACTAAGAAAAACTTAAGGAGAATTTCAGCACAAATATTTCATTACTACAATTGAAAACTAGAAAATGAAACTAAGAGAATTTGAGGAAGAGAAGGGAAGGGAGCTCTAGAGAAGTGTTTGAGAGCTCCCCCCCTTGGGGTGTATTTACAAGCTTAGAGAACATCCCTATTTATAGGCCTAGGGGAAGTGAAAATCTGAATTCAATATGGCTAATGCATACAACACTTGTATTATAAAATCTGAATTGGTTGATGCACTTGAATTAGAAAATCTGAATTGGTTGATGCACTTCACCAATAAATCCCACCAGCTGCCCTAGCTCATCTTCATGTCACCATGACCAAGCTTCCAACCAGCTCAATAGCTCATGCCTAGCTCACCATGACCAAGCTTCCAACCAGCTCATCCTGAGGTCAGCATGACCAGCAACTTCAAGGGCTTACGAATTGGGCTAGGCTGAATCAAATGAAGACTTTAAGATGTCCATTATGAAGTTCAGAATGTGTATGATCCAACCACACAAGTATTGGCCCAATCCAAGCTCGGAGGAGGAAGTTAAGGCCGAAACAAATTGCTAACTCGTTTTGCTCGCTGACAAAAATCCATCCTGAGCATGGTTCAGTGTTTACTAGGTAACAGACTCCATATTTATCCAATGGGGCTGACGTTTGGATATGTTATAGTATACACCCATTGGAACAACTTTCATGAAGAATGTTGCCTCATCCGAGCTATGTAGGTTGCTGAAACAAAGCTTGAAATATGACCTACGGAACTGGACTGGCAGGGGGCTGTAGCCAAAATGAGTTTGTCTTTAAGCTCTTCTTCCCTTCATCCAAATTAGGCCTTAACATGCTTGAATTGCATGAATTATGCTCTCTTGCTCTTTTGGCCTACAAAACACACAAAGGGAGGCAAATAACTCAAAATTATAAGAAACTAAGCAAAAGAAGTAAGTAAATTTGGGCATATATATGTATGAAATTATGAGCTTAACAGCTTTCGTAGTGATGCATCTATAAATAGAGGTCCCTTCCCTTGCAGCAAACACACTCTCAATTCAGATCTCACCCTATTTAGAGAAAGAGAAATTAAGGTGCTGCATAGGAAAAGAAGACTCTCTACAAAATTACCGAAACCTTCTACAATTACCATGGCTGAGCAAGGTTAGTATTATTGCATAAAAGCTTAGTACAGACTTACAGTACGTGAATCATGTAAGTATTTTGCAGAAAATGTTGGATATGTGAATTTTCATTAATTTGTGGAGGTTGTTGTCTTGCAATTCTTTTACTTTAGTAAATTATTTTTTGGTCGCCCATGTTGGAAACATAGAAGGAATGTGTTCTACCTTGAAATATTTGAAAATTTGGGGGTTCTTTATTTTCATACCCTTGATATTACAGTCAGTAATTAGTAAATGAGTACTAATGGCAAACATGTTGATATATGTGTGAAATTTGCTTATACGATCACAATTCATTTATAAAGAAAATATATGTTGATGTATTATTATTAGGACTAATTCATGTTGTTTTCATTTTGACATGATAAAATTGGGTGCCAGTTGTGATGGTTGGTATAAAATTTTGGCAGAGACCTCTTATTGTCTTAAAGAGGTTCCTATTGATAATTGAGAAGATACAGTGACAACTTAGATATGCGATCATGATTTTAGCCATTTTGAATACACAAAAAGGGAGTAAGTTTGTGAAAACAGGCAGACAATTATGTGGTTTTATTACTATTTCTTTTAATGCCTTAGCTTCTTGTTAAGGCGACTAACTATATATTAAGCCCATTCTCTTTAGTAGGAAATGATATATGAGGTTTTTTATTTTCCTTTCATATAAACCCTGAGGGAAAGATTCGAGTTGTTGAGGGTTATAGGTTGTTGTATCCTGGAGGGTAGGCTGCCACACAACCTTGCTACACCGAGACATTGTCTCTGAGGGGCGAAATCTACTCTTAAGGACAATGACTACACGCCCTAACCTAAAACTATTATTCTACTAAAGTATCAAGAGAGACTAAGTTCTACATCCCAAAAGATAAGTATTTTGCTGTAATTTCATTGATTTTATTTAATTTACTTTGTCAATGTAAATTACAATTTTCTAATAGTTATTTCATATGATGTTTTGCAGGAAAAGTAGCATCCATAAATCAAATTTTCCAACCTTCATCACCATCTAAATTGCTTAAATGATTTAGGTTGACTCATAAATAGAGTGGACCACCCAATATTGCCATATGAATCTCAATCACTTAAAAAGTCTTCCTCTGCAAGGAGTTTAAAGATTTCACCATATACAATGCATACTTCTCATCCCTTATTTGAACATTGGCATAAGATGGTAAACTTTTAAAGCTCAATATATCTCCATCTTCCAGACTATAGTAAAAAAAAAATAAGTATAGAATAATTTCTGCAAGAAATATCAGTGTGCTGGTTTGAATGGGGTTCCATTATTGTAACGACCACTAACAATGTTCTAATACCCTTAGTTTTTCCCCTGATTCCATTTGGATATATGAGTAACAACCGTCCACAGTTCACATCCACATCAGCACATGCTCCTAAAATTTAATCTAGTCATTCCAAACCACCCTCATGAAAATCTTACAGTCAATTCTATAAGAATCATTGAAAATTAAGGGCCTGGCTCAAGTAGACAAATGGTTAGACAAGATAAAACCTACTCCATAGACAATATTTCATTCATACACTACTACAAAAAGTGCAAAAGACGACTAGAAAACAACGACGGTAGATCAAAAAACCGTCGTCGTTTTTTAAAAGACGACGGTAATAGAAACCCGTCGTAGATACATAACTTCAACACCTAAAAAACCGGGAACCGCATAGATATTTTTAAAACACGACGCACCAAATTAAAAAAGCGTCGTCTTATTAAAAAGGTTTTATTCCTAGTTAAAATCAGAACCTAAAAACAACGACTGCATCTATGAAGCCACCGCCTTAGAAAGTAAAGATGACGGTTTAAAAATCAGGCGCCGTGTTAATTTATTTACCACGACGGTAAAGATAAATTTATCGACTTTTTAATTACAGTATACACGACAATAACTATAAATCTACTGTCCGCATAATTTGTACTAACCACGACGATTTGTTCAATTAACGCCGATCCTGGGATGTGACACAAGCACTCTCACTTCAATTTCCAATTTCATTTTGTTTCTGTCTCAAACTAATCTCACTTTAAATTCTGTTTTAGACTTAACTTCTTAACTTCTTGAATTCGGTAATCTAAGTACATAACTAATTTGAACTTCTCAGTCTTCGTGGGTACGACCTCGTACTTGTCTTGCTATACTACTGATTGGCACGTACACTTGCGAGTTAATATAAATTAACAACAGGTTTATTATTCACGTCGGTTGAATCTTTTAATCACGTCGGTAGTTAAGTACCGTCGTGATAAATGTATATTACGTCGATTGTTATGTTATTGCGTCGTGTGAAATTTTATAATACGTCATTTTTTATAAATAACCGTCGTGTGTTTTCTTATATTTTTTTTGAACTATTTTCACCTGCAGGTTTGATTTGTCTGTAACCATGGTTTCTCAAGACCAAAGTAAGGACTCTGGCTTGAAAAAAAATGAGGGTAAGGAGCTTAAAGTTGTAAATCCTCAAACCAAGTCCCTGAAGAAGATGAAGTTTGTTTCATCTGCTAAGACAGAACTAGGTAGCACGACAACATTTTCTGAGGAGCCAAAGTCAAGTCGGGGTATAAGCACAATGCCCCGTGTTGTGAAGAGAAAATATCAGAAAATCAAGCCAGTTGTTGAGTACAATAAAAGGGGGAAACAATGTGGCCCTGCACATACTGAGATGCAGTCCTACATTGGTGTGTTGGCACGCTCCAGAGTCCCACTTGTGGACAAGAAATGGGCTGAAATCCCCAAGGATATAAAAGAGCAGATTTGGGAAGCCGTTGAGATGGCTTTTGTGGTAGGTCAAGGGGGCAAGAAACTGGTGTTATCTTCTGCTGCCAAGAAATGGAAGGATTTCAAGTCTACACTAACGAGGCATCATATCCTTCCATTCATCAAGGAGAAGGAGAAATTAGGCCAACCCCCTGAACTATATAAATTCATAGAGAAAGCAGACTGGGATGTAACTTCAAGGTTATTCGAACAATTTGTGTCTGTGCATTTTGAACAAGCACAGAGGAGGGAGAAACTTGAGTACAATCATCGATTGTCTCAAAAAGGATATGCTGGTTTGGAGGATCAATTGGAGGAAACCATGCCCAGGCTAGAAATTGATCGATCTACCTTATGGAAGAAAGCTAGAGAAGACAAACACAGTAACATCCCGGATCCAAAGGTTGCAGAGAAAGCAAAATTAATTGTAAGCCTACTCACTCTGTTTTAAATTTTTATTAAACTGTATTGCCGTGATAAGTCTTATTACATCTTCTATTATATTTTTGCGTCGTGTGAATAATATTTCTACGTCGAAATTTTTTTAAAAACATCGTTAGAGGTCTGAATCTGGAATCACTACTCTGTTTTTGTTATTATATCATAAGACGTCGGTGGTTTATTATTGACGTAGTTTGAAACTTTTAACCATGCTGGTAGTTAAGTACCATCGTGATAAATGTATGATTACGTCGATTGTTATGTTATTGCGTCGTGTGAAATGTTATAATACGTCGTTTTTTATAAATAACCGTCATGTGTTTTCTTATGCTGACTTTTTAATATGTCTTTGTTTTAGGATGAATTGCAAAAACAAGTCTCTGAAGGCACTCTTACTGTATCTAGAAGTAATGATGTGTTGACAATGGCTTTGGGTCCCGAGCATCCAGGAAGAGTTAGAGGGGTAGGGGCTGGGATTTCTACTAGGCAATACTTTAATTTACCTAGACAACAGAGGGTAAAGTTTGCCGATCAATTAAAGGAAAGTGTAAGACTTGTCCTTCAAGAAGAGACTTTGAAGATGGAGGCTAGATCAAGAGAAGAGACTTTAAAGATGGAGGCTAGAACCAAGCAATTGGTAGAAGCTGAGAGGGAAAATTTGCTAAGTCAGCTTTCCCAACTCTTGCCCAATTTTGATCCAAGCATGCTTAAACTGAAAACTAACCCCTGTGAAATCCAAGGTCAAGAGCAAAGTCCCAAAAATCCAATGTCAGACAAAGCAAGCTGCTCTAGGGCTCTTGATGTGAGAGCCCTACATTTTGAGGATGATACTGCCAAGAATGGGGAAAAGCAGGATGAAATGGTAACATCTCTGAACTTTGAATTCTCTGTTTTTCAAAAAGCCATTAGACGTCGTTATTGTGAATCTCAATCGTTAGATTAAAAAACGACAACGGTTTACATTTACCGCCGTTTGAAATTACATACCACGAAGCGTTTATTAATAAACTATCGTTTGGATTGCAATACCACGACGGTGGAAAGAATTGAGTTATTGTCGCATTTAGTTTACTTGTTTTACAAGCTATCTTCACTGACACAATCCCACTCTCTGTATCGCTCTCTCTCTCTCTCTCTCTCTCTCTCTCTCTCTCTCTCACACACACACACACACACTCTTTTTATCTGCAATTGCTGTTATTTGTGTTTCTGCTAAAAAAGGCTGGTACACATCTGGATTTTTGAAAATTTTTATGGTGATTTAGATGACGGTTTTAGTCCTTACGGACGTTATAGATAAATCACCACGACGTTTATTATTTACCGTCGTTTAATGGTTTTTAGACGTCCGTAATTCTTACATACCGTCTTATGTTATGCCTTACCACGACGGTTTAATTTAATGTTTTTACTTTTTGTACAATTTATCTTATATATATTTCTTTATTTCTTAAAACAGAAATCCAGGGATGTAGAAAAGCAAGATGAAAAGGTAAATTCTCATAACTTGCATTTTTTCATTTGTTTTTCAATTTTCAGACGTCGATATTTTCTTTAAATCGTCGTTTGTTTTAAATTTCCACGGCAGTTTTGTTTTTAATTGAATTTTTAAATTGTTGTACAATCTTTCTTATATATCTCTCTTTATTTATTAAAACAGAAATCCAGTGTTGGAGAATAGCAAATTGAAAAGGTAAATTCATTATCTATGAATTTTGCATTTGAATTAGACGTCGGATTTTTTTTATACGACGTAATAAATTCTTCACCACGACGGTGTTTTGTTACCGTCGTGTAAATTATTTTCAGACGACGGTGTTTTCTTTAAACCGTCGTGTTTATTGATTTACCACATCACTTTATGTTGTTTTATTTCTTTAAACAGAATACTGAAGTACCTGATTATTCAAAGCTGGAGGTGCCATCTTCTTTACAATCCCTTTGTCGTTATGTGGAAACGACACTAAAGCCTCAGGAGAAGATTATGACCTTTACAATTGAGAAGGAGGTGTTTGGTGAAGATCGTAGTACCTTCATCTTGCATGAAGATATTACACAGTTTGCAGGCATGGAAGAAATTGGGGCTACTGTGGTTGCAGTATATATGAGGTTTTTCCTTATCAAATATTCATTTCATACTCTCCTTTCTGTTGAAAAAAAAAAAACAGTCATGTGATCATTTCATATATTTAGGTGCCTATTTGATAATTTGAAATCTGCAAATATGGTGAACATGGTTGGCCTTATCGACCCTGCTCAACTTAGTGCCAACTCTGGGACATTAACTGATAGATCATGTTTGGTAGCCAATCGACTTCAAAAGACAGATGGTGAACAGATTTTCATGATGCCTTACAATCCAGGGTTAGTCTCCTTAACAGGATTTTGTTTGTATGATGCAATGCATATAAAACTGTATAACCTTTATATTTATTTTGTGCAGCCGTCATTGGGTCTTGATCATTGTGAGAGCAAAGAAGGAGACTGTGTATTTTCTGGATCCACTGCCCGGAAATCGAGTTGTTGATGAGGAGGGCAAAAACATAGTGAACATTGTATCAAAATGTATAATTCACACATAGGCAGACAAGGCCGTAAAGCACCTATTTGGAAAACTCTACCAGGCACACCAAAGAAACCCAGCAGTGTAGAGTGTGGCTATTATGTCATGCACTTTATGAGAGACATCATCATGGATCCTTCCCTGGAGTTTGAGAAGATGGTAAGAAGAAAATTTTCAGATTTATTTTATGTGGTTTTTTGTATTATCAAACGATGGTAAATTCAAAAATACCGTTATTGCATCGATATACTACGTCGGTAAATGAAAAATAGCGTAGTCTGTGGTTTATTACGATGTTTGTTTTACAAGTAAGTCGCCATTAAACGATGTTTGTTTTACAAGTAAGTCGTTTATTACGATTTACAACGTCTTTACTTTCTTAACGCCGACGTGGTTTGTTGGTGTTTGTAAGAATACTTTATTCTATTTAATTCAAAATATTCAAAATAAATTTAAAATAAATCCAAAAAATGCAACGTCAACTCCTATGAAGTCATTGAGATATTTTCTTCCCCCTGAAGCTTTCAAAAATGCAGTTTGAGTTATACAAATTTAAAATGACCTCCAAAAAAAAAAAAATGTTTTGATGAGTCACAACATCACTTATAGTTTGATGGATTAGGGTTTAGGGTTTAGGGTTTAGGGGGTTAAAGGAATATTTTTGGGGTTTAGGTTTTATGGTTGAGATATTTTAGGCCCTAAAACCCTAATCCCTTTTCTAAAATTAATTTTTTTTAAATATATAATTTAGGTTTTATTTATTAGGGTTTAGGGTTTAGGGTATATTTGTCTATTTAATTTTCTGTTCATTCCACCCGTTCGCGCACGAGTTCGAATCCCAGAAAAACCAAACCCCACATATATACTTAGTTTCTAATACGTCAATTTTTTTTGTTTGTTTTTGTGTCGTAAGGAGTTACCACGACGCATTTCGTGTAATAAGCGTCATATTTCTTTTGAATTTTTAACGACAGTGTTTTGGTTTTGCGTCATAAAGAGATTTACCACGACGTTTTTAATGTAATAAGCGTCATGTTTATTTTGAAATTTTAACGACAGTTTTTTTGTTTTCCCCACGACTTAAAATTTTCAGATTTCGCTCTAAGTCTTATACTTGTAACCCTGAACCAAGTTGGCCATAATCTGTGACCTAAAACATTTCGCTCTCTCACTTCAACTCTAATTCAAAGTTGGGCCCTCCAGGCTCCGTCGAATCCAAATTAGCCATAATCTGTGAGCTCTGCCTACCTGTAAGTACAAACCCTAATCTCATGCTTGTAAATTCATTGAATGATATTCAGTTATGTGTTAAAGGGTTTTAGATATATGTTTTGCGATCTTTTAATGTTGTTGGAGGTATGGGTTCATGGATTTAATGTATATGTTGTGTTCTTAATATATTTTGGGTTCTTGAAAATAAACTGGGATTTCGATATTTAGGATGCTTTTTTAGGCATACGACGACGGTTTTTTAACAAACCGTCGTCTGTAGTTTTCTATACGACGGTTTTCTTTAACTACCGTCGTGTTTCAATTTGTTTGCCTTTGTTTTTTGCTAGCATTAGACAACGTTTTTTAAAACCCGTCGTCTATATATGTCCAATACGTCTGTTGTTGTTTAAAAACCGTCGTCTGTTTACTATATTACTTGCTTGTTTTTTCACTTTATTATAGATAATAGGGTATAGTGTCGGAGATGGATAAGTCATGGATGCACTCGGGTAGAAGATCGAAGGCATATGAGTTAAGGGTGGAAGCATTTTTGAAATTTTCTATAGAAAATCTTCTAACTACAACACATATCCATTGTCCATGTGTTAAATGTGTGAATTTGAAATTCTTTAGGGTTGGAATTATAAGGGATCACTTATATGTACTTTAATGGAGTTGACCAAAGCTATAAGAATTGGACATTTCACGGAGAACCTTGGGAAGCAACTACTAATGCTAGTAGAAATGTTGAAGAAGATGATGACCATAGTAGGTACAGTTTTGTGTATGAAGAAATAGAGATGGATGATAATGATTTTGGTGATTTTGGATCCGATCCTTATGAGTTTGCCAATGTGATTGGGGATGGAGATCAACCATTGTACCCTGGTTGTAGAAAGTACACCAAGTTATCGGCATTAGTGAAGTTGTATAATTTGAAGGCAAAACATGGGATGAGTGATGTATGTTTTACAGAATTATTGATACTTCAAGGCGATTTGCTTCCAAAAGGAAATACAATACCGGCCTCTATGTATGAGGCAAAAAAGACTTTGTGTGCATTGGGGCTGAGGTATGAGAAAATCCACGCATGCCCCAATGATTGCATCTTGTATAGGAAGGAGTATGAAGATTCAACTAATTGTCCTACTTGTGGTATCTCAAGGTGGAAGGAAGGCAAAGATTCAATCTTGAAAGAGGGTGTGGTAGCGAAGGTGGTGTGGTATTTTCCTCACATGAGACAGTTAAGAGTTTGACTTGGCATGCAGCTAGAAAATCAATTGACGATTAAATGTCTCATCCGGCGGATTCCCCGTCTTGGAAACTTGTTGATGATAAATGGCCCGAGTTTGGTAATGAGCCGAGAAACTTGAGATTGGCTCTTTCATCTGATGGATTCAATCCCCACAGTTCTCTAAGTAGCAGATATAGTTGCTGGCCAGTTATCTTAGTTACATATAATCTCCCACCATGGCTATGCATGAAACGAAAGTTCATGATGTTGACCTTATCGATTTCCAGTCCTAAACAACCCGGAAATGATATAGACGTCTACTTGGAGCCTTCGATTGATGATTTAAAATCTCTGTGGGATGGGATTAGAGGAGTGTATGATGCACATATAGGAGAATACTTTACACTCAGAGTTGCATTACTGTGGACAATTAATGATTTCCTCGCTTATGGAAACTTATCTAGTTGTGTTGTTAAAGGATATAAAGCTTGTCCAATATGCGGTGATGATACACCTAGTCACAGGTTGAAAAATGGCCATAAAATTTGTTACATCGGCCATAGAAAATGGTTACCAACATATCATCCATATCAGAGGCAGCGTGCAGCTTTTAATGGGAAACCTGAATATGACACGGCTCCAGAGCCATTAATCGGAGAAGAAGTGCTACAAATGGTTGAAGGTATTAATTATACATGGGGCTCGAAAAAAGGGGGAGGTGGGCGTGAAAATGATGGTGACAGAGTTTGTTGGAAGAAGAAGTCAAAATTCTTTGATCTCGAGTATTGGAAATACCTTCCTGTGAGGCATGTCCTAGATGTTATGCACATTGAGAAGAATGTTTGTGATAGTATCATTGGAACATTGCTGGAGATCCCTAGAAAAAAATAACGATGGGATTGCTGCTCGGTTAGATTTATTGAACATGGGGGGTCAAAACTGATTTGCAACCCGAGTATGGAGAAAGACGTACTCGTTTACCTCCAGGGCCTTGGAATTTGTCAAGAGCAGAGAAGAGAGCGGTTTGCAATTCTTTCTATGGTATGAAGGTCCCTGAAGGTTATTCTTCAATTATAAAAAATCTTGTATCTTTACAAGATTCAAGACTTCTTGGCCTTAAATCACATGATTGTCATACCTTAATGCAACAATTGCTCCTGTGGCAATTTGTTCTATTTTGGAGAAGCCTGCAAGGTATGCAATAACTCGTTTGTGCTTCTTCTTCAATGCTATATGTGCAAAGACGGTTGATGTTTCCAAGCTAGATAAGTTGGAAGAAGATGTAGTAGTTACTTTGTGTTTGCTTGAAAAATACTTTCCACCTTCATTCTTCGATATCATGGTTCATCTAGTAGTATATCTTGTCAGAGAAGTTCGTCTATGTGGGCCAGTTTATTTTAGATGGATGTATCTGTTCGAAAGATATATGAAAGTTCTAAAGGGGTATGTTCAGAACCGTACTCATCCAAAAGGTTGCATTGCTGAGCGTTATATAGCTGAAGAAGCTGTAGAATTTTGCACCGAACATTTATCTGATATTAGTACAATTGGAGTGCCATCAAGTCAGAAGATAGGAGTTTCAAAGCCATTATCAGGTTGCACAGTGAAGTCCTACCTTATATCGAGTATGAGTTTTATTCTTTAAGTTTCCATTTTAAATTATTCCTTATGTTTATCTTATATGTTTGGGACCGTCATGCTTGAATTTTTCGTGTCATGTAGGGAACATATGATCCACATCAAGACCGCTTATCCAAAATTTAGAAAGAGAACAAAGTGGTTGCAAGATAAGCACAATAGGACTTTCATTCAATGGTTACGCTTCAAGGTATATGTTATTGAATAACATATTAGACTTTTAATTTTCTTCTTTCTATGTTAGATTGAAGTAAGATATAATTAATTTGCAGGTTCAAAGTGAACTTAATGAGGAAGACAATCAAGGCGTATCAGAAAATTTAAGGTGGCTAGCAGCTGGTCCAAACATAGCAGTGCCATCATATAGAAGCTATCTTATTAAAGGTATTAAATTTAACATCAAGGCACAAGATGATGTGCGGACAGTTCAAAATAGTGGAGTTTATTTACTTGCACATACCATGCAAGTTGCTAGTGCCAAGGATAAAAACCTAATTCTCTTAAATATGGGTTTTTATGGTGTCATTCAAGAAATTTTGGACCTTGACTACCAAAAGTTTACAATCCCAGTCTTTAGGTGTGATTGGATAGATAGTACTTCCGGCCTTGTAGTCGATGAACTTGGATTTACCCTTGTAGATTTGAGTAAAATTGGACATAGGAATGACCAATTTGTTTTGGCTTCTCAAGTCAAACAAGTATTTTTTGTTGACGACCCGATGCATCGTGGTTGGTCGGTAGTGTTATCAATGCCTAATAGAGAAAACAATGATGTTATTGGTGATGATGTCTTAGGTGATGTGAGAATTGAGTGTGAGCCATTTAATAGAGGGATGCCAAATGTTGACACATTTGATGAACTGGTGGGTGAGTTTGGGAGTCAAAATATTCGAGATGGGTGTGAAGATATATGGATTGAATGATGCACTTGTAATTTATGAAATTACTTATGCCCTAAACGGAAGTGTATGACATTAATTTTGTAATAAATTGTAATGTGTTTTCTTCACTTTTATTATGCAGGTTTTGGCCACAAAACAATCAGTACAAAAAATACTGGTTCAAGATTACAAAAACGATGGTCCTGATAAAAATGTGAAAAACAGATGTCTGTTTTAATAAAATTTTCATTAAAAAACGATGTTTTGGAGCATTCAACGACCGCAATGTATTTACCGACGTCTAAAAGCAACGTAAAAATGAAGAACCACGACGGTATTGTGAAACAGTTATTAACGATATCACGTCGGGGAACCCTAAAGAGCCGACATGTAATTACAAATAACACGACTCCAATCCCATAATACCGACGTCTAAAAGACGAGATATCTAACCTGAACGTTACAAAAGACGACGTCTTAGATTATGAACTCGTCCGTATCAACTCAAAAATCGTCGTCTTAAATTTTACCACGTCGCTTGTTATCTCATAAACGAAGTGGAGACAGGACAATTCACGACGGTATTTTAAATCCAGAGGTAAATTTATCGACATAAAGAGATATTTGGACGTTGTTCTTTTACAAAAACAACGTTATATAGGAATATCAGCGTCTTTTTTTTATTTTATTCTTATGTCGTTAAAAGGATTTTACACGGCGATTGGCTGACAAACTTTGCCGTCTCGAAAATATTAGACGACTGTCATTTTGGTAAAGATGACGTATAAATTTCGAAACACGGCTGTCTTTTACATGATGACGATGTTGTCCATCAAACACAACGTCGTCTGCAGAAATAAATGGGTCGTAAGTAATGACCCTAACATATTATCCATGTCGTTTATTTCAGATCATGTCGTTAAAATAATTTTATACGACGGTCATTTTTTAAAGATGACGTATAAATTCTGAAACATCGCTGTCTTTTATTGGAGGACGACGTTGTTTATGCGTCGTAAGTAATGACCCTAACGTCTATTTCCACGTCAACATTAATGGAAAAAACGAAGTGGAAAATATATTTCACGACGGTTATATAAATTGTGGTGACGTAGTATGCATTAATAACGTCGTCTGTTATTTATTTAAAGACGTCATAATTGTATTTCACGTTTCTTGTTTGATCATGTGTCGTGAAATGTATATGTAACGGCTATGAGTTTTAGTTTTCGTCGTGGTATGCGTCTCTTGCGGCCATGTTCTGTTAAAATATGTCATGTGTTGCGTAGTAAACGACGTTTGTTTGTTAAAATTGGTCGTCTATTCTTATCCTTGACAATTTTTTTGGCTTATTTTTCAATACACAGGCGTCGGTTGTTATTTGTTAATGATGTTGTTTGGTTTAACAACGACGGGGATTTACCGTCATGGTTTGCTTTTGGAAAAGGTGTCGGTCGATTTCACGACGGTTTGAAAACCGGATACAGGATGGTGAATTCCCGTCGTCTTTTGCCTTTTATGTGTAGTAGTGATAGTTTTACACAATGAAAAGTTTTGCTGGTCTAACAACACTGATACAACATATCTATCTTCATTATATTTTACAAAACACATAATCAAGGATAGACAATACGTAGGGGTATTCAGCCCTATGAAATAGAGGTGAGATTTAGTTAATTGATGTTACATGTGTACGGCCTACAGAGATGAGAGAGTATGTCTACCAGCTCATTTATCAACCAAGTTATCCCCCTTGGTGTACTAGAATTTATAACCAAATAACTCAAAGGCAATCAAGACTCCTTTTTTAAGGTCATTCTAGTACTTCTCAAAGAGTGAAACTACCTTGGATGACTCACATATAAGACGATTTAATGCCTTAGTCCATGAAGGATGATCTTCTAATCCTAAGAGGACTCAAGTATTTTGGTTGATCAAGGAATAGAACTCAACCGTATGAGATAAATACTTGTACAGAGCTTATTAAAGTAAAACACAAGTATTAAAAGGATTCCTAATATAACATGGATTGAAACAAACCTATTCTAATGCAAAAAGAACACTCGAATGCTTCTTGATAGGCAAGGCTTTTGAAGTGATGCATCTATAAATAGAGGTCCTTTCCCTTGCAGCAAACAGGCTCTCAATTCATAACTCACCCTATCTAAGAGGCAAGAGAAAATAAAGTGTTGCATAGGTGAAGAAGACTCTCTATAAAATTACCAAGACTCTCTACCATTACCATGGCTAAACAAGGTTAGTATTATTGTATAAAAGCTTAGTACAAACTTACATGTGGTATCAAAGCTCTAGGCTTTTGTTCTTCAATCTAACTGTTTTGATTGTAAGCTATAAAAAATATGCAGTTTTCTTTTGTTTGCATATCCTGATATTTAAGAGCATAAGGTGATTACTGCTCATGAAGTTTTGATCAATAATTTAAAAACTGTTATGTAGAATGAGTGAGCCACAGCTGCTCAGGCTGTGTAAGAGTTCTTAAATTTGACAGTTTGGTTAGAAATTTGCATCAGTGCTCATAGCCTTCTATATGATTCTCCATCCACATATGGAAATTATGCATATTGATCACAACATTGATGGAACAATCTGGACAGTCGACTGCACTGGCTAGCAAGTGTATCTACATCCACAAATGTGAGTTTACTTGCGTAGGAAGCTTGTGCAGTTTACTGTTTAGGGTTTTGGAACAAGCTAACTTAAAGCCACATGTATAAGTTGACATGTTTAAATCAAGATTTAGGGACAGTTTTATTTAATTTGTATTGCAAATTGTACGGTGAATCACAACTCCATCGAAACCTTAACTAGATCAAACTATAGCAAGTGAAGCAGGATTTGGAAATATTTCTAGGTTTTTTGGATTACAATTTTGTGTTTAAAGAGAAACCTCCTCAAGTGCTAGCTACAGATGCTTCTGTACCAAGACAAACTTTGCCAAATGGGAAAAAACAAACAAGATGGCTATGTTGATCATGTAAAGGGCTATGGCTTCATCAGTGAAAGGAAGCATTCCCAAATCTGAGAATGCAAAACAATATTATGAGGCAATTGCACAGAGGGTTAAGGAATTTGAGAAAGCTGTCAAGAGCACCCTTCTGAATCAGTTTATTGATATGAAATATGATGGACAAGGTTGTGTAAGAGCTGATATCATCAACTTGATCGACATAGGGACTAAACTGCAGGAACTGGGTATGACAGTAGATGAGGATATGATGGTCCATTTTGCACTGAATTCATTACCTAAGGAATTTAAATCTCTCAAGGAAACCTACATTGCTCAGAAAGAGAACTGGACTTTGAATGATCTCATTACAATTACTGTTCAACAAGAACACAACATCATAAGAGAAAGGGGAGCCAAGATGGTCAACATGATTTAGACTAAACAGAATAAGGAAAATAAGTATAAGACTGCAACTGGGAAAGAGAAAGAGAGCATTGTAGAAAAGGCTTTGAAACCTGCAACTGGAATGAATTGCTTCTTTTGCAAGAAAGCAAGGCATATGAAGAGAGACTGCAGGAAATATAAATGGTGGTTGGAAAAGACGAAGGGAAAAGGTAACACCAATATGATTTTGGTCTTTTTCGAATCTAATTTGGTTAATTTCTCATATGATTCATGGTGGTTAGATAGTGGTGCTTCTATTCATGTGGCTAATTCTTTGTGGGAGTTTACAAACAAGAGGCTGCCAAGCAAGGATGAAATGAAGGTGTTCGTGGGAAATGGAGAAGAAGTCCAAGTTAGTTACATAGGGACAGTTAGAATCAAGCTAGAATTTGGTTTTGTTTTAGAATTAGATGAAGTAGTTTATGTTCCTTTTATGAAGAAGAGTTTGATTTCAGTTACTAGACTTGTAAAATCAAAGTTCAGTTTGAATTTTGATGGAGCTGGTTGTTCTATTTTCATAAATAAAGATTTATTCGGTAAAGCAAGTCTCATTGATGGAATGTTTCGATTAAACTAAGAACTGAAATGGAAATAAATACTGTGCAACGCAAAACCAACCCAAAAACCCTTCTATGACGTCTGATTTACGTCATAGAAGGCATTTAATGACACGGATCAGGCGTCGTTACCCGCGTCGTCAAAAGGGGGTGTCATGGAAACTTTTTCAAAACACGACGTCTATTCCGTGTCATGGAATAGGGTTTCAATGACATAGATTGTGTGTCATGGAAAATTTTTTAAAACACATTTGTGCCACGTCATGGAATGGGATTTCAATGACGCGGATGGCGTGTCGTAGAAACTTTTTCAAAACACGACGTCTGTTCCGTGTCATGGAATGAGGTTTCAATGACGTGGATATCCTGTCGTGGAAACATTTCCAAAACACGGTCTATTCCGCATCATGGAATGTGGTTTCAATGACACGGTTTAGACGTCGTTGAAATTCTTTAAATTTTTTTTAATAAAAATTCTTAATCTATATATATATATACTCTTGATTATATTTAGAAACTGTTATTATCATTAGTAAAGTCACAGACAACATAAGTAGAAAATAAATAAATTCATCTTGACCTCCCTTGCATACAACCAAAACCAATATTTCAAACTTAAGCATAGATTGATGAGTCAAAATTTCACAAATTGGCAATCAAAACGAAATCAATGAGACAATCAAATTGACAATATTTCACATGTCTAACAAATCACACCCAAACAGAAACCCAAATTCAATATGCTACAAGACTGCCCGCTTCAGAGTTAGAAGAATCCCCATTCAGATTGTACTCTTGTGCAATTTCCTTCAACTCTAAGCCTGCCCTCTCCAAAGGGAATACTCTCAGCTGAAATTGAGTGGCAAAACAAATTATATTAATACACAAGTCTGCAGAAATGGATTAGCTCTGGTTTTAAAAAAAATCTAATGCTTTAGGACAATGCAATGAATAAACTACTCTTCAACTATCTACATGCATTAGTTCAGGTACTTTAATCAAATCAATGAGGAAAAATTCACCAATATGATACACACACATATATATTTATTTCACCAATCCAGAGGAACTATCCTTGATGGCACGAACTATCCGGGTTGGCTTCGCAAAGTTAAACTTGTCCTTAAAATGGATGAGATTGATTATGTGTTGACACAAGCCCCACCACATATTCCTCTGACCAAACAGCTACTCGGGAAGAAATAACTGCTTATGAGAAGCATGTCAAGGATGATAGTAGAGGTAAATGTTACTTACTAGCATCCATGAAAGATGAGCTACTAAAACAACATGAAGATATGGATGATTGTGCTTCCATATTGCTTCACCTTAAAGAGCTTTATGGTGAAGCTACTTGTAGCTTGCGTTACAATACAAAATGTGAACTTGTCAACACAAAGATGACACGAGGGACTCCGGTTAATCAGCATGGTCCCAAGATAATATCAACTAAAAGGCCTAAAGATGTGGATAACTCAACTAAATTGTGGCACCTCAAACTTGGACACATTGGCCAAGATAGGATTCACCGGATGGCAAAAGATGGATGCCTTGGATCTTTAGACCCTGCTCCTATGCCTACTTCTGAATCTTGTCTACAAGGTAAAATGACCAAGTCTCCTTTTACTGGTAAAGGAGAAGGAGTTGCAGAATTGTTGGGGTTGATCCACATAGATGTTTGTGGACCTTTGTCTACAAACGCAAGGGGAGGTTATTCATACTTCATTACCTTTACCAATGATCATTCACGGTTCTAGTATTTATACTTAATAAAGCATAAGTCTGAATCTTTTAAAAAGTTTCAGGAATTCAGAAATGAAGTTGAAAACCAAACTGGCAAGGGTATTAAAATCCTTAGATCTGATCGAGGAGGTGAATACTTAAGCACAGAGTTTCTTGATTACCACAAGGAACATGGCATCTTTACACATTGGACTCTACCAAGGACTCCACAACATAATGGGGTCTCTGAAAGGAGAAATTCAACCTTAATGGATATGTTTCGTTCCATGATGAGCTATACTTATTTACCTATATCCTTTTGGGGATATGTACTTGAAACAACAATTCATTTGTTAAATAGAGTGCCTTCTAAATCTGTTCCTAAAACTCCATATGAAATGTGGTTTTGGAAGAAACCAAGTCTTGGTTATATCAAGATTTAGGGTTGTCCAGCATCTGTCAAAAGACAAGATGCGGATAAACTAGATGCAAGGTCAGTGAAGTGTAGATTTAAAGGATATCCCAAGGAAACTATGGGATATTACTTCTTTCACATGGACGAGGAAAAGGTGTTCGTAGCAAGGTCAGCTACCTTCTTAGAAAGAGAATACACTCTTGATGAGAAAGGGGAAATCAGATAGAACTCAAGGAATTCTCCAATGAGCTAGAAATCAACACTGAACTGAATGCAATCCCAGATCCACAACCTGTTATAACACAAACTCCGCGTAGTTCAAGTAGGGTTAGAAGAATGCCTGAGAGGTCAGAGAATAATTGGATTATCTCAATCCTTGTATATAGATAAGGTGCTAAAGAGATTTCATATGGAACAATCTAAGGGTTGCTTCCGGTTAGACATGGACTTCACTTTTCTAAGAACATGTGTCCGAAAACTCCTGAAAAGAGATACAGCAGATGAGTAAAATCCCTTATGCATCTGCAATAGGGAGTCTCATGTATGCTATGTTTTGTACAAGACCGGATATCAGTTATTCTGTTAGTATAACGAGTAGATATCGGTCAAACCCAGGATTAGATCATTGGGGAGCTGTTAAGTATTCCTTATTTATGGAGGAACATCAGAGTTACAAGTGGAAGCGTTTACGGACTCGGATTTCGCATATGATGTAGATGATCGTAAATCCATATCTGGGTATGTCTTCATTCTGAATAGAGGCATTGTTAGCTGGAGAAGCTGTAAACAAAGTGTTACTGCTGACTCCACCACTGAAGCTGAGTACATTGCTGCCTCGGAAGCGGCAAAGTAAGCTGTTTGGATGAAGAAGTTCATTACCGAACTAAATGTGGTTCCAACCATAATGTCACCAGTACCTTTGTACTGTGACAACATTGGGGCGATAGCTCAAGCTAAAGAACCCAGGTCTCATCAGAGATCCAAGCACATTGACAGAAAATTCCACAAGAATCGAGAACTCATTTCGAATAGTGATGTATGCATTCTAAAGGTTGCATCTACAGACAACGTAGCAGATCCACTCACTAAGCCTATGTCACAGTCACAACTGGATAGACATACAAAGAAAATGGGTATTAGATACATGGCTAAATGGCTCTAGTGCAAGTGGGAGATTGTTAGAAATGTGCCCTAAGAGCTAATACATTTGATGTAATCTCCTTAGAATACATTTCGTATATGATAAATAAAGGGCAATCTTATTTTTTTATCTTTTATATCGTGTAAAGAAACAAATGTACAGGGTGTACTAAATAAGAGATAAAGTAATCTAAAGAAGTTTAGATTCGGGAGACCTTTAATCTCTAACTGCAGTATCCCAAAATGTTCCTAATCGTAGGGTTGTCAAATGGGCATTGATAAACCGTCAAGATTGGCACATATTATGTATGCTCAATAATGAGGATGGTTGGTCTCAAACCATTTGTGTAGTTGACATTAATAAAAGTATGTGGGTGCTCATTAGTGAATGAGTACACTGAACGCAATCAACTGTAGTTCTCGTATGGAGTATTTATCTATATGTCAAACGAGAACTCGTAGTTGCAATAATGCAAATGAGTCCTTAGACCTAAGGCATCATGGTTGTCTTGTGATGCGTTATTGATCTTTGATAGCTCGCAAAGGAAAGTCGTAAAAGATTTTTCTTATGTTCTATTGGGATCTCTTAATTCATCATGGAGGCATGTGAATGTACAATAAGGAATCTCTACCTTTCATAAGAAAATGAGAATGTTTCAAGATATGATTCAGTGAATCTTCGGCCATAGTACTTGAACATGATTTAGAAAGTGGTTTTTAATCATGTTCTATGAATCACATGAGGTTAATCATATTAGGGGTTTGACATTATCAATCCGTACCCTAAAAATATGATTGGAAACATTGTATAATATAAGGACCGTATTGCATTGCAATTCCAACTGAATAGGTTCTTCGTCTATTCTAATTAGCTTGGGTAGCCATGATATATTGCTAGATGTCACTCTTGGCTTGTGGAAGTCCTAGGATTGATTGTAATCAGTCCAAAAAAAGGAAGAATTAAAAAGGGGTTTTAGTTCCAGTTGGTTAGAAAGATTTCTAATGTTTTCCCACTGCCTTGCTAAATTAGAACCTAATTGATTGCACACCTTAAATGGTTAACTTTGAGTAATACAAATGAGAATGAGGAAATCAATTTGATTGATTTCATGTGGATGATTTACTATGTGTAAAAATGTATTTGGGCCTCGGTCATAGTTAATGAGAAGCCCAAATGGTTGGGTATCAAGCCTAAGGGCTTAAGACACTTAAATATTATGGCTCATGTGTCATAAGGCCCAATTTTGGAAGCCCAATGGGGTTTGGCCGAAAATGCTTAAGTAGATGTTTATGAGAATTGTTTCCATAAGCTCATTAACACACAAACACAATCCAACATCAACCAAATAGGTTTCAGAGATCAAAGAGAGAAAAAAGAGAGTTTTCAAGAGTGAAACACTTTCATCTTTCAAAGGGGTGTAGATTGAAACAAATCTTTAGAATCTTGAACTAGCATCCTTGTATTCTCAAGATACTTCTATTGGGGTCTTTTTCGTTCCAGCAGCTACAAATGGGCTGGGCTGCCGTAAGGAGAAAATTGGTGAAATTACCCCGTGTCTTAGTTAGCGAGAACTAGGCCCAAAGCATCCTGATGGAGTAGCAAGTCCCAGGGGAGGACTCTGTTCTTCTTCTAGCGGCTGCGTGTTTGGTGCTGATGTTTTCAGCAGCTTGACGAAGAGTTGAAGATGACTTGCTGATGTTTCCGGCAGCTTGAAGAAGAGTTGAAGATGACTTGCTGATGTTGATATGAGATTATGTGAGCTTGGCATGAGAGCTTGGAGTGTGGGAGCTAAAGACCCACAAGTTTAGCAAATGAGAATGCATGTGCTTGGCTTGGTGTTGGATATGCTTAAGTTTGGGGTGTTGATAATTTGTTGTTTGTGGCTATGGCTATGGCTATGAGGATTTAAGAGTTTCAAGAGAAGGATGGGAGGAAAAGCTTGAGATTTGAAGGCTATGGTGTTTATAGCTTGGAATGAGGGAAAAGCTTGGAGTTATCCTTGGTGAGGCTTTATGGATTTAAGAGTTTCAAGATAAGGAGGATGGGGGGGAAAAGCTTGAGGCTTGAAGGCTATGGTATTTAAAGCTTGGAAGGGTATGAGGAGGAAGGAAAATCTCGGTTGTGATGGTTGAAGAATGGCTGGGATGGCTGCTGGAATGCTTGCAGCAGCCAAAGGGAGGAAGGAAAGTGGTTCGACGGTGGCTGGGGTGCTTGAGCAACCAAGAGATGTTGGTTGACAGCTACTGGGATGCTTGCAACAGCCAAAAGATGGAGGTTGATGGCTGGGATGGCTGCTGGAATGCTTGCAGTAGCCAAAAAGAGGAAGGAAGATGAGTTCTCATGGTTGCTGGGAGGTTTGCAACAACCAAGAGATGGTTGGTTTTGTCTGGGCAAATGCCTCCCAATTTATAGAGAGTGAGGGTTTTCCTTTATCTCCAATAGGTAAAAGGAAGTGTTGGAGCTAGTCTATTTCCTATGGGTAAAAGGTGTTTGTGCCTAATAAATCACAGCCACGAGGTCTCTCGAAAACCCACAAGGTCTCTCGAAAACCACCCGGCTCGGTCACAGCGGCCGAGCCCGTTGCTCGAACGGCCCGGCAGGAATGGCCGCGAAACAATGCGCAGCGAAGCAAGCCGTGTCAGGGGTTTCAGTTCGAAGGAATCCGGCCCATTTTGAGAGACGTTTTAACACAGGGGGAGCTGGGGGCACCAGGTTACCCAAGGCGGCCATGACGCTAATAAACTATTAAAGCGGGAGGTTCGTTTCCTTCAAGTTTTCGGGCAACGTGGCCGGAGGAAGAAGGATTACTCACGGATAACGCCCGGGAATTCAGAAAATCCGAAAGAGTCGAGAATTAACGTCTACAACTCGGCGCAAGTTCAAAAGAAAATGGCGGCGAGGACCTACGACAAGAAAGTCAAGAAGAAGAAAAGAGGAAGGTAGGCGGATGGGGGCGGCCAATATTGCCGACACCAAGCCGTTGGCCAACGCATTCGCCCGGGCCCCTAGGAAGAATAACGCCTCGGCCTTCTGCTACAAATTTTTCTAGGGCTTGGTCGAGAGAACTGGTACGCAGTTTCGCGTCTCCCTTACTCGGCCATTCCCTCTGTTCCTGGCACATGACCTCTCCATCATTCCTGATGGTGAGACGGAGAACGACCTGAAGGAGATCTGGGGCTCCTTCCTAGTTACGTGCGACCTTTACTGCGGCCTGTCCAAGGCCGGGGCCGAGGTTTATCTACCAAACTTCGTGGCGCGGTAATTCGGCCTGATCCAGACGCCCTCGCTCCCCCCGTTGTCAACCAACCGGCTCTCTTTTCGGAGGGCTGATGTCGCCCAGCAGCATAGCGTGGCTGGCATTTCCTTCCAACTTCAAAAGGGGATGACCTTCCTCACTCTGACGCCTTGGTTGCGTCGTAATGCGTATGACGAGGATGGAAGGGTCTGGTACAAGGAGTGCATCTCGGCCAGATTTATTCGGCCTGTTGAAGAGGCCGTGAAGGGGCCTTGAAGAACGTAGATTGGGACCCCCTCCCTCCCAAGACTGGCAAGGGGAAGAAGGCCCCAGCCGTGCCTTCGAGGCCGAGTGCCCTAGTGGAGGCCGTGTCCAGAGTGGCAGCCCCTCCTTCGGCCAGAGCGACGGTCGTGACTTCGACCGCGACCCCAACCTCCAGGGCGCCGGCGGTGATGGGGGCGTGAAAAACCTCTCCGCCGGCTCGGCCGATTGCTTCCGTTGGTAAGTTTTTTCCCCTTTCATGCTTTTTCTTCAGCCTCTCTGAGCCAATTTCATCCCTGTTTATTCTACCTCTTACTTCTTCCACTTCTTACTTTTTCTTCGTATATGCAGCCCCAAGTCGTAAGTGGGGTAGAGAGGATGCGAGCGCCGAGGTCGCAGCGGTTGAGGACGTTCCAGCCGAAAGGGTCGCGACCGAGGCGGAGGTATCGGAGCGACCGAGGAAAAGGACCCTCCTTATTCTCTCGGAGGGCGAGGATGAGGAGGAAGTCCCTCCTGTGATTGTAAGTGAAGCCCCTCTTGTGGCCGTGAGTACTTCTCCTTGATTTCTACTTTCCTCTTTATTCTCTAGGTCACCCCCCCCCCCCCCTTTTTTTATACATTTTGATAATCTGGTTCTTTCCTCAGGATGAGGTAGTGGTCAAGGAGGAAGCTACTGCCGAAGCACCGAGTGTTGAGGAAGCGGCTGCTGCCGAGATGGCGGTCGAGGAGGTGGGCGCTGTTGTGTAGATACAGCTGCACCAAAATGGATTCAGTTGCATCCTCAACTTGTGATACTCGCAAGTGCACGAGCCGTTTGGTAGTATAGCGTATGTAAGTGCGAGGTCGATCCCACGAGGATTGGTGATTGAATGATCCAATTTAGTTTCCCTACACAAAACAGAAATGAAAAAGAAAGGAAATAAATAAAACAATGAAGAAAGAAATAACTAACTCAAGCAGATAAGTTCCCAAGTTCAATTAGATTAATGGATTGATTCTAGCTAAAGTATGATTAAGCCATGGTGTGTGGTCATAACCTTGTGTTCCTAATTCCCTAATTTGATCATTTGTTGTCTAACCTAAAATTAAGCATTAGGAACCCATTAAGCATAGAAGAACATTTTAAACAACCAAGCATGTATCTAATCCCTGTTGTCGAATGTCCATACATACTCTTCCTATTCATAGTTCAATTCGAATTAAAGCATGGTGTATACTCTTAATTCAAACCAAGATAGCTAACATGCAAGCCTAAATGGTGATCAATCATTCAAACTAGCATATTAACTTATAAGCATAATGAATAAGAACAAAAACCATAATTGAAACTTGGAAACTAATTAAACTTGAATACTTAAGAAAGAATGTACATTACAAGAAAAATAAATTACAACTAAGAAAACATTAAGGAAACTAAGAGAACTTTGAGGAAGAAAGGAAGTGTTTGAGAACTTTGAGGAGGGAGAAGAAAGTGTTTGGGAACTTTAGAGAATTTTGGAAGAACATGTGTTTGAGAGCTTTGAGGATTTTGGAAGGGAATGTGTTTAAGACATGGGGAATTCGGAAGAGAGTGTTTGAGAACTTGGAGGATTTGGAGAAGAAAGTAGAGAGGTGTTTTGAGAGCTTTGTGGATTTTGGAAGAGAGTGTTTAGGAACTTTGAGAATTTGGAAGAGAGTGGTTGAGAACTTGGAGGATGTTTGTGAACTTGGAGAATTTGAGAACTTAGGGAAGGAAGAGAAATGTGTTTGTGAAGTGTTTGAGACATGGAGACTTTTGGAAGAGAAGGGAAGTAGAGAGATGTTTGAGAACTTTGAGGATTTTGGAAGAACATGTGTTTGAAAGCTTTAGAGAATTTGATGAAGGAAATGGGAGAAGTGTTTGGGAAGTGTTTGGAGAAGAGAGTATTTGAAGAATTTAGAAGAAGAGAAAGGAAAAGTGTTTGATATTTAGTACAAAGAAAATTTAATAGAATGATCTTATTACAACAATTGAGTACTACAAAGGGAAACTAAGAGAATTTGAGGGAGAGAAGGGAAGGGAGCTCTAGAGAAGTGCTTGAGAGCTCCCCCCCCTTGGGGTGTGTTTACAAGCTTAGAGAACTTCCCTATTTATAGGCCTAGGGGAAGTGAAAATCTGAATTCAATATGGCTAATGCATACAACACTTGTTTTATAAAATCTGAAATGGTTGATGCACTTGTATTAGAAAATCTTGAATTGGTTGATGCACTTCACCAATAGATCCCACCAGCAGCCCTAGCTCATCTTCATGTCACCATGACCAAGCTTCCAACCAGAAATGATAGCTCATACCTAGCTCACCATGACCAAGCATCCAACCAGCACATGTTGAGGTCAGCATGACCAGAAACTTCAAGGGCTTACAACTTGGGCTTCTCTTAATCAAATTAGGACTTTAAGCACTCGAAATTGAAGTTCAGAATGTCTTCTTTCCAGCCATATGTTATTTGGGCCAATCCAAGGTCGGATGAAGAAGTTAAGGCCGAAACAAATTGCTAACTCATTTTCCGCGCTGATAAGATCCATCCTGAGCATGGTTCTGTGTTTGCTAGGTAACGGACTCCAGATTTATCCAATGGGGCTGAAGTTTGGATATGTTATAGTACACACCAATTGGAACAACGTTCATGAAGAAAGTGGCCTCATTCGAGCTATGTAGGTTGCTGAAACAAGGCTTGACATATGACCTACGAAACTGGACTGGCAGGGGGCTGTAGCCAAAATGAGTTTGTCTTTAAGCTCTTCTTCCCTTTATCCAAATCAGGCTTTAACATGCATGGATTGCATCATTTCCTATCCAAAGCCATCATTGTTCCCTAAAGCTGAAAGATAAACACAAAAAGGATTAAAAGTACAAGTTTAACTCAAAAACATAACCAAATCATAAGCTAGAAGGGTACAAAATGATATACAATTATGAACCGATCAGGCGCCACGGAGGCGGTGGTTGAGGGGGAGGCCGCTGCCGAGGTGGCAGAAATGCTAGATGCCAAAGCAGTAGCCGCAGAGGTGCCAGCCACTGCGGAGGCCGCCGCGGACATGCCAGACGACTAGGTCATTGCCGTGGAACCAAAGCGGGCCGCCCTAGTGGAAGTTCCTTCGGCCGCCTCTGCCGTGCCTACCTTGGTCGTTACCGCGCCTGTCGAAGCGGCATTGTGATCCGCTCGGTAAGCGTTTGCTTTCATTACACTTAGCTTTATTTTCAGAATTGCACCACATGCTCTTGACCGAATTTTTTCTGCTTCCAGCCTCCCCGGTCGTTGCTGCCGCTATCCATGGTCGTTGTGACCATGCCCCCAATGCCGTTGTCCCAGGACTCGACGGTTGTGACCGAGCTGTGTCTGCCGCGCAAATCTCACGGCCTGGAGTTCCGGGCCGAGGGGATGTGCGTTAACACGGGGTTTCCTGCATTTGGGTGCGGTGCGGTTGTGCGCGGGCGTGCCAGCAAGGTTTACCGTGCGTTGATGTTCAGGTGAGTGTTGGATGGGTGAATGGTGCGCCTGTTTGATCTGTCTTCCTGGTCAAACGATTGTAGCCGAGAGAGGAACTGGTCTCGGCTGTTAGGTTCACGGCCTGAACTACAAGGCCGTCGAGTGATGGTGTTGGTGGTGGGTTTTGGGCGGTGCTCCGGCGCGCTGGTCAGTGAGCCACGGTCGTGTGATATATGGGGTGAGTGAGCGAACAACAAGGATGGTGCTCCGGCGCCTTGAAAATCAAAGGTCGTATGATATATTGATGAATGGATTCTGCTTACAATCTAACACTACTCCTAGGAAAGCAAGTAAAGATATTGAAAGTGCATTACAGGAAAAAATAAGTTGCTCCGTGGGAGGCTTGTTTTGGTGTTTGAACCCTTTGAATGTAGCTCGAGTCTTGTATTTATAGGAAGAGTCCCTGGATGAGTAATCGAGGCTGAAATTACGCATAGTGGAGTCTGATTAGCGCAAGTGGGCAATCCAATCGACATTTGGGATCGTGAAGTATGGTGATGAGACCCCAAAAATCCTGGTGAATCTCGGCCGCCGCGCCCAATCGTGGGTTTTGAACCTCTGGCCGTGGAGACGCATTTATTGCCTGGATAGCTGGTGAACCAACATCTCAAGCTGTCAGAATCCTTGTGAGAATGTCCACGTCTAATCACTCTGATCTTCATCACCAAATCTTGACTTCAGTCACTTCCCACCTTCCCTCATGCATTAAATGCTACTTTGTGGCCAATGGGTGTTGCTGCATTAACCAGGCACTACTTCATTAAATGAAGCCTGGGACCCTGTTGTCACGTGATGATTTGCCTTTAATGTCTTGGCCGCAATTTTGTTCGGCCTCGGCCTCGGCCTATGCTTGAGGCCGGGATGATCATGCCTTAGCATTTCTTCTTTTATTCTTTAAGGAAGGCGAAAATGCCCTGGCGAAACGCTGCGTTCCAGCCTCTGCGAACAAGTGCCAGGGCCGAAAGAAAGGGTTCCCTCGGCCAGCTCGTGGCCGTGATTTATCAGGCACAAACAAGCTGGCGGTAACTGGAGCCACGGTCGAGAGTGTACCGAGTCCCCTGCGGGCTGCTTCGGCGGTCCTGACCGAGCTTTTAGTCACAGAAGTTCCTACTGCGCCCCTTGCCGTTGCAGTGAGTACTTAGCCTCTTTCCTTGGCTCTTCTTATCCCTTAGTAGGTGGTTTCAAATCTGACCCCCTTTTGTTCTTTGCTTTCTTAGCAGCTCGCTTCCTCCGATGATCTTGCGGAGCTATATGCCAGCCTTCACGAGAAAGGAGGCAGCTCGGTCCCGACCGGACCGTTGGACGAAGATTCCAGGGCCGCAGTTGAGCAGCTTCGGGATTTTCTCCATATGGGAGTCCATCAGATGACCAACACCGATACCTTCATGGAGTTCAGATCCTGCTTGGACACGGCCTTGGCACTTGGCCTTTTGGATTCGGCACAGTTGGACGAGCTGCAAGTTCGTTTGACCAAGGGGGAGGAGATGATCGGCCGGTATGTTGAGGCCGGGATGAATATGGCCGAGGGGTGTTCTTTGGAGCAAGAGCTGGCAGAAATAAAACAACAGGCTCAACCTGTAATGGCTCAACTGAAGGAAAATGACCTTGTCATTAAAAGACAAAATGAAGAGCTGGCGCAAGTTGAAGCCCAAATTGCCGAGCTCCAGGCCCGCCGTGATCTCATCCTCGTGCGCTGGAATCATGCGGCCACGACCGGCGCGGAATTGAAATCTTCGGCCAGGCAGCTCCTTAAGGCAGCGGCCGAGAAGAAGAAAGTCTTGGCTGAGAGGAAGCTGATCAGGGCGAGGTGGCTGGCGGACATGGATAGTGGGGATATCGCCTGGAGAAGGATCACTTGCCTGATCTGGGGAATGTTCAGCGAGGGGATCTAGGCGGGCGGTCGTTGAAGGATTTTGGGATGTAATAATTAACTACATACATACATATTATTTATATATATTTTTGTATAACATCTGTATATATTTTTTTTTCTTGATCGGCCACGACTGGCCGTTCACTCCTTTTGCAAAGAAAAACCTTTTAATCTAGATGTAAGGCAAGGGCTTCCTTTTCTGAAATATCAAATGTATGCTTTTTTTGCTTTATGTTGACCGCACCGTTTGTTTAACTCGTTCGCCTACCTCCCCCTCTTTTTCTTCTTGACTTTTTTGTCGTAGGTCCTCGGCGCCATTTTTTCTTGAGCTTGCGCCGAATTGTAAGCGTCGAGTCTTGACTTTTCTAAAATTTTTAAACTCCGGAGCATGGTTTGCGTATAGTTCTTTACCTTCTGCCTAAGTCGCTTGAAAACTCGAAGAGGTTGAACCTTTAGCTCCATTAGTTTACCAGTGTCATGGCCGTAGGTCAAGGCATAAGGAGATGTGCCCGTGGCCGAGTGTTTCGATGTGCGGCGCGACCAAAAAACCTTAGGGAGCGAGTCGTGCCAAGCCTTGGGTTTTCTTGATGGACACGGCTTAGTGTAACCTGGTGCCCCCGGCCGCCTCTGAGTTAAGCCGTCCTCGATCATTCGCTGGACGTCTTCGCACCGAAGCCCTTGGGAGGGCGTTTCTTGCTAGGCCGCAACCGGCCGCGGGACCTGCTGCACATCTGATCGGTTCATAATTGTATATCATTTCGTACCCTTCTAGCTTATGAATTGGTTATGTTTTTGAGTTAAACTTGTGCTTTTAATCTTTCTTGTGTTTATCTTTCAGTTCATTGAGTTTTAGGTAACAATGATGGCTTTGGATAGGAAATGATGCAATCCATGCATGTTAGGGCCTGATTTGGGTGAATGGAAGAAGAGCTTAAAGACAAACTAATTTTGGCTACTGCCCATTTCCAGCCCAGTTTCGTAGGTCAACTTCTTGGCCTTGGATCAGCATTCTCTGGGGCTCGGATGAGGTGAAGATCTTCATGAAACTTGTTCCAATGGGTGTCTACTACAATATATCCAAATTTCAGCCCAATTGAACATATCTGGAGTCCTTAGCCCGTCCAACACTAAACCCTGCTCAGGAGGATTTGCAGCTGCCAGCTTTGTCATGTGCCTCCATGTGCCTCCTTTTAGCCATGTACCTCACCCCAGCTATAACTGACTTTGCACCCAGCATAATGAGTGAAGTGGGGAGGCATTCCAGCTATGAAATTCTAAAGGAGCAAGTTGGTACATGCTGGAGCTATTATAGAGAAAGCATGTGCATGCATGGGAAGCAAAGAGAAAGGAGAGAGAGAAGAATGAGGAATGATGAGAGGCATTTTGCTTCAGCCTTTGAACATGGGAATTGAATTGGCAGATCACTTTGGAGCTGGAAATCAGGTTTTAATTGAAAGAGGAAGCATGTGCATGCATGTGAATCAAAAAGGAAAGAAAAGATGAAATGAAGTCAATTCCAGTCTCTGTTCGGCTGCCAACTTGCAAGGGCCAAACCGCACACTTCTACTGGTCCGATGGAAATACTTTCTTCATAGAAGTTGTTCCAATGGGTGTCTAGTATAACATATCCAAATTTGAGCCCCATTGGATACGTTTTGAAACCTCCGGCCTTCCTACACCAAGCCTGGTTCAGAAAACTCGTTTTTTTTCAGCAACCAAAAGGCAACCACATGGGTTGACAGCAAAAGGCAACCACATGGGTTGGCAGCAAAGGCAGCCACATCTGATCACCTTTGAACCCATGTGAAGAAAGCTTGAGGTGCAGCAAAAGATGAAGGACGGTGTGGGAATTCATCATGTTGTTCCTCCCTCTTAGCCCTATAAATAGAGAAGCCTTCAAGCTTCAAAACACACCCCAAGGGGGGGAGCTCTCAAACACTTCTCTAGAGCTCCCTTCCCTTCTCTCCCTCAAATTATCTTAGTTTCCTTTCAAGTTGTCAATTGTTGTAACAATAATGTTTTTACTAAATTTTCCTTCAAGTTTTCTTAGTTCCACTTTACTTTTATTTGTAATGTACATTCTTTCTTAAGTATTCAAGTTTAATTAGTTTCCAAGTTTCAATTATGGTTTTTGTTCTTATTCATTATGCTTATAAGTTAATATGCTAGTTTGAATGATTGATCACCATTTAGGCTTGCATGTTAGCTATCTTGGTTTGAATTAAGAGTATACACCATGCTTTAATTCGAATTGAACTATGAATAGGAAGAGTATGTATGGACATTCGACAACAGGGATTAGATACATGCTTGGTTGTTTAAATTGTTCTTCTATGCTTAATGGGTTCCTAATGCTTAATTTTAGGTTAGACAACAAATGATCAAATTAGGGAATTAGGAACACAAGGTTATGACCAAACACCATGGCTTAATCATACTTTAGCTAGAATCAATCCGTTAATCTAATTGAACTTGGGAACTTATTTGCTTGAGTTATTTCATTTTTCTTGTTTTATTTATTTTCTTTTTCATTTCTGTTTTGTGTAGGGAAAATGAATTGGATCATTCAATCACCAATCCTCGTGGGATCGACCTCGCACTTACATATGCTATACTACCAAACGGCTCGTGCACTTGCGAGTATCACAAGTTGAGGATGCAGCTGAATCCATTTTGGTGCAGCTGAATCGAAGCAACAACATCATTCTGCGGCCTTACCTGCTGGGCCGCCTGAACAAGAGGCTCGGCTGGTACGACCGAGTTGGTTGGTGCTAGATGAGCGCCATGGGTTTGGCCAAGGTGCGTGTGTGTTGCCGTCGGAATGGCCGAACCGTAATGAAGGTGAGAGCCTAGCGGAAACAACGACGTCTGCAATGGTGAAACGGTCGGATTGCTCTGACCGTACTGCTGTGACGAAGCAGCGGTTGCATTGCTTGGGCCAGGATGGGTCTGGACGGCCGCAGTATGAACTGAGCCGAGTGGCTAGATCGCGGGATGCGTGGGACTGGTTTGTCCCAAGGATACGGCCAAAGCGTGGAGTGGGCCGTACGCTGTCTCTGCCGGGTAAGTTGGTCCGGGATTTGTCCATGTGGGCTGGGATTGCCCCCAGCTGTTCGTCGGCGGCAGAGAATGCTAACCGTAACTTGACGCTTGGGTTCGGCCAGAGACACCGAGGCTGCTGCTTTCGCCGTAAGGCTTGATCCTTTCGCGCTCTTGGCTTTTCTGTCCGGCTCTAGGAGGTGTTGCGGGCGAGGTTGCGGGCAAGGTTGCCGGCATCCTCTCCTGAAAAAGCATCCGCAGTTCTGAGGAAAATCTGTCCATTCCGGCCATAAAGGATGTCTCTATCCTGTAGGCCTGCTTAGACATTAGATCCTCTACCACTACTTGTTGTTGTATGGACTCGACCGTGCGATCCGTCGTTACTGGAACTCTGCCCGAGATCCTGACCGCATGTTCGATCTCTGTGAAAGTGATTGGTGAGGTGGACTCAGGAGTCTTAGAAGTCATTTCGACTGTTTTGTTTTTGAGCTTTGCCTGTGCCCTAGTTTCCACCATGATTTTTTTTTTTAGACAAGAGTCCCATCGGGCTTGCCAAAAGTGTTTGCTGCCCAAATCTCACGGCCTGGGGGTCCGGGCTGAGGGGATGTGCGTTAACACGTGGCTTCCTTCTTTTGGATGCGGTGCGGTTTGTGCGCGGTCGTGCCAGCACGGTCTACCGTGCGTCGAGATTCGGTTTGGATAAAAATGGTTAAGTGTATTTGTGCCTAATAAATCACTGCCACGAACGGACCGAAGGAGCCCCTTTTCTCGGCCCTAGCACTTGCTCGTGAAACTAAAACGCGGCGTTTTCGCCAAGATGTTTTGCCTTCCTGGAAACAAAAGAAAAATTGCTAAGGCATGATCATCTCGGCCTCGATTATAGGCCGAGGCCGAGGCTGAACAAAATCACGGTCAAAGGTATTAAAGTCAAATCATCACGTGACAGCAGGGTCCCATGCTTCATTTAATGAAGTAATGCCTCTGTTTATTGCAGCAAACCCACTGGCCACGAATAAGCATTTAATGCACGAGGGAATGTGGGAAGTGACTGAAGTCAGGATTTTGGTGATAGGAATCAGAGTGATTAGACGCAAACATTCTCACAAGGATTCTTACAGCTTGAGAGATTAGGTCACCAACTATCAGAGCAATAAATGCGTCTCCACGGCCAGAAGCGCAGAACCCACGATCAGGGCGGCGGCCGAGATTCACCAGGATTCATAGGGTCACACCACCATACTTCACGATCCCAAATGTCGATTGGACTACCCACTTGCTCTGATCAGGCTCCGCCATGCAGGTTTTCAGCCTCGATTACTCCTCCAGGAGCTCTTCCTATAAATACAAGGCTCAAACTACATTCAAAAGGTTCGAATACCAAACCAAAGCCTCCCACGAAGCAACTTATATTTTCCTGTAATGCACTTTCAATATCTTTACTTGCTTTCCTAGGAGTAGTGTTAGACTGTAAGGAAAATCCATTCATCAATGTATCATACAACCCTTGATTTTCAAGGCGCCGGAGCATCATCTTTGTTACTCTCTCACTCACCCCATATATCATACGACCGTTGCTCACTGAGCAGCGCGTCGGAGCACCGCCCAAAACCCACCACCAACACCACCACTAAACGGCCTTGTAGCTCAGGCCGTGAACCTAACAGCCGAGATCAGTTTTTTGAAGTTGTGTGAAAACTGAAATTGGAGAATGAGTTTCATTTGGCCATCACACTACTACACTTGAGCATGTTGTGTTCTGAACTTTGCCGCCTTGTGACTAATGTCTAAACTAAGTTTTTCTTGTGAAAATTTTTGAGTCATTTGCATAAGTCACTCTCTCTTTGGAAAGTGTTCGAAAAGTTTTGTTTCGAGTCTTGTTTTAGTTTCTGTTTTGCTCGAGGACTAGCAAAAGATAAGTTTGGGAAGTTTGTTCGGTTCATTTTTACACATGATTTTTCATGTTATTCACCCACTATTTTGAGTTAGTTCTTGACATTTTATAGCTTTTTACTTCCTTTTTGTGTTTTCTTAGATTTTGCCTTGGTTGGGATGAAAATGAGCTAAAAGTGCATTATTAGTTATAAATTCTGTTTTTGTTCATTTTCGTAGGTCAACTTCTTGGCCTGGGATCAACATGCTCTGGTGCTCGGATGAGGTCATGATCTTCATGAGACTTGTTCCAATGGATGTTAACTACAACATATCCAAATTTGAGCTCCATTGGACAAGTATTGCCTATCCAACCAATCCATCATGTTACCACAGTTCTGGAAATCCGGATTTGGCCAGCTTTTACCTCCCTTGTGTCATCTTAACTTCTTGTTACCATAACTCTTGGTAACAAGGAATTACATTTGTAAAATAGATATTTTCTGAGCTTTTGGCATCTTTGTGAAGTCAAAGCTCCATCATGGCAAGGGGACAATGGGCTAAGGCTTTATCAAAGGTGGTAGTTTTATATTAAAAGGTAAAAGCTGGAAAGGAGGAGAGAGGGAGGAGAAGTCAAAATTGCAATCTGATATTGGGAGCCTTTTGATCGTGGGAAATCAGGCTATTCCACATTCTACACAACTTGAGAGCAGCTTTTGGGGAGCTAAGAGCAAGGAAGGAGAAGGAGGTGCAGCCAAGGAAGAAAGGAGAAGACTTCCACCATTGAAGACTTCAAGCTTTCATCATTTCCAAATCTGTAAACTCCTTCTAGTTATATTTCGAGTTTGTATTTGGAATAAGTATGAGCAACTAAACTCCATAGCTAGGGCTTAGGTTGAAGCCCTAAACATGATTACCTTATTGTTTTGATGCTTGAGTGTATGAATTTCTAGATGTTGTTGATGAACCCCATTCACTAATTGAATTTTATGATATGTGTTTGCTTCCTTTGCTTAATCACCTTAGGTTGTATGCATGTAGCTAAAGTTGAGAAGTTGTGTAAGATAACCAAGAACACAATTTCTAATTAGCAACAAATGATTGAACTTGTTTAAGTGAGCATCATGTGAATTGGTTTCTTGACAACAATTGATGAATTCCAATTCACCAAATTAATCTATCCTTGATGTGTGTTTTCCTTGATTGATTACCTTTGAAAGCATGCTTCTTGAGGTTGTTGGGATTATGTGTATCTTCATGTTTTCCTAAGCAATAGATGGATGGAGTAAGAACCATCCATGTGAATTGGTTTCTTGAATACCTAATGTAAACACCATGCTATTAGGGTTCTTGTGATGTTCATATTCTCTTTGAACTTAATGGGTTTTCCTTGCAATCGAATCGAAGTACGAACCATACCTAGGTTCGGTTATGAGGAGGGCACAAGTATTGTAGCACGAACCATGCACTTTACGTATATTAGAGAGAATCAATGCGTCTTGAGCCACGACCCATGGTCTTGATTGCGAACATCTTCATCAATACATTTAGAGTTCATCACTTGAGTATCCATGAACATGGGTAGAATTGTTTAGGGTGGATTCCGAAACCCTAGTGTTTGTTACATTTTAATTTCACATTTTGATAATTCATCTCTGCCATTCACATTTAAATTCAAAGTCCATTTACTTTCATGCAATAGAAATAGGTCACTTGAACCAAATCAAAAAAACCCCCCCAATGTGTGTGTGAGTTGCGTGTTTGACACGTTTTGTGTCTTTGTCACTGAATTTTGTTTGTTTCCGTAATTGTTTTGGACTTTTGGTCCGCGTTGTGTTCTTGCATTTTTTGTGCTGATTCCAACCGTATAAAGAACGTGAATTTTGGATAAACGGTTGGAAAGTTATAGGTCAAAAACTGGACAGAGGTCGAAACTGAAAAACAGAGAAACGAATCTGTCCAAATGGTGATAAACGGGTGATAGAAAGTGCTGTTTGTGTTTTTCTTTGTTTTCTTGTGTTGTTTCATTTCTTTTATCTTCCTTACTTCATTTTTAGTTTCCAATTTGTATTGTGTTTGTGTGTTGTGTAAAATTAGTGTTCTTTACGTACTCAAATTAGAACTTATAGGAAACCGACAAGTTCTTCGTGGGATCGACCCCGTACTTACATAATCTATACTTCATTAGATTCGTGCACTTGCGGGTATTTTTAATTGGTTGTTTGCACATTAATTTGTGTCCTTTTAGGAATGCAACAGTTTTTGGCGCCGTTGCCGGGGATCGGTAACATTGTTTGATTCTATTTGGCTTTCCTACTTTATTTTTTTTTCTTAACTGGACAATTTCAAGTTTTAAAGTTAATGACGTTAATGGACAAGTTGTGTTTGTAGTCCAACAGAAAAGGACAATTGCCCAACAAGCAAGAGAACTGGGTTTAAGTCCCAGCTTACACAACCCATTGGTGCTTGTTGCTTTGAAGCATGGAATTGGACATGTGTTGATTTTTCCTTTTCATTTTTAGTTTTTTTTTTTATATTTCGTAATCCTTTAATTCTGTTTCAAGTTTTTTGTGTTCGTTTTAGCAATTTATGATAGCTTAATAAAAATGGAGAGAGATGGCAACCTCAATCATAAGAATGGGGAGTGTGGAGCAGTGGGAGAAGTCGCGACCTCCAAATGCATCATGCTCGACCTAATCGCTTCAAGGGGGAGTATTCCAATCCTTTCTCTTTAGTTGTTTTGTTATTACTTCAGTAATTTTAATTTTCTATTTCTTTTATTAAAAAAAAATTAAAAAAGATTTTTTATATTAGCTGACTCGTGGTAACTCCAGTGAGCGTCTCCGTCAATACAGTGTCTAGGAGTTCTTTAGGCGACACCTTCGGTGTCTAAGAAGTTTGGGTTTTAAGTGGGACCTTTGTGACCCCTCCAACCTTCCCGGATCCCCTGGCTGTGTTTTCTGAGGCCCTTAACTGGTCATCCATGAGTTGCTTGTATATTTGTGTGTTTTTTTTCAAAAAATAAAAACAAAACAAAACAAAAATAAAAAAAATTAAAAAATTAAAAAGTTTTAAAAAAAATTGAAATTTGAGTTTTTTATTTAATTTTCCTTGTAAATTGCAATTTGGAACTTCTTTGTTGTTTTTTTTTTCTTTGTGTGGTCAGTTAGTTGTAAATAATAATAAATTATAAAAAAAAAATCAATTTTGAAGTTCTTTGTTTTCTTTTATGTTCTTTTTTTTTGTTTTGTTAGGTTAGTTTATTTATTTACGTGGTGTGGTTAGTTAGTTTATTTCTGAGTGTTAAAAACACATTTTTATTTCATTTCAAACATTACAAACAAAGAAAAAAAAAAGTAAAACAAAAAAAAAACAAAAAAAACAAAAAACAAAAAAAAAAACATTCAAGTAAATTAAAAATAAAAACAACTTCTTCATCTTCATCTTCATCTTCATGGCATGCCTCTATTGTCTCTTACTTGCAGAATCTGCAGCAGCTCCACATGGTCCTCATTTTTTCTCTGCAGTGCTTCCACGTGCTGATTGGCACAGTAGAGCCGCTTCTGCAAGTCCGCCACCATAGCCTTCAAGGAAGTTATTTCCTCGCTCATCGCGGCACACTCCCGTGTTCTCGCCAGCAATCGCATACCCAAATTGGTAGCCGAGACCGCATGGAGAACAGTTAAATTATTGGACTCCTCCACCGCTGCTTTGTCAGACCTCTGTGCTACATGCAGATGATCTGTCGGTGTGAGCTTGCTGCCAATCATGCCTCCAAGCAGCGCTGCTCTGTTCGGCATTGCCTCAGAAAAGTTCGGTATTACCTCAGCAAAGTTTGAGGCCGTACCGTGATGATATGTGGAGTTTGGGAAGACATGGTTTTGAGGAGCCCTTATCTGCGCATTCGGTGGTGCAAGGGACAGTTCAAGGCTAAGATCATCAAGGTGAGTGCATGAGGATGCCATTGTTTTGTTTTTGGATTTTTTGATGTTTTCTCTAAATTTGCAGGAAGAAATGCGGGGTGCTCTTCTACTTCACCGAGATGAGTTTAAATAGACTTATGCAGATGAGGGAGCCGAAAGCACTTCGGATCTCGAGGGTGCTATCCTGTGCTCTTTTCTCTCGGATCCCTTCATTTCTGGCGCAAATTGCGAGCACGTTTTTTTTTTTAAAAGGGAGCATGTCTACACTTTCACTTACTTTTGCCTCCCTGTTTTCTGATGTTTGTGTTTTTGCTTTTTCAGTTTTTATTTTATTTTATTTTATTTTCAATTATTTTCTTCTTGTTTGACTGGTTTCTTAATAATGTAGTTGGAAGAAGAGACAAAATTAAAGATGCGTCTTGGACACCTGGTGCAAGAATCCCAACTCTTCTTTTAAATTATTGTTTGAATTGCGTGTTTATTTCAGTTTATTTATTTATTTATTTATTTTGTTTTTTATTTAATTAGGTAGTATAATTTAAAACTCATAGGATATTCTTTGAAGGAGCTAAATTTTTGGTAACTCCAGTGAGCAACCGCAGTCTATACAGTGTCTAGGAGTTCTTTAAGGCGACACCTTCGGTGTCTAAGAAGTTAGGGTTTTAAGCGGGACCATTGTGACCCCTCCAACCTTCCCGGAACCCCTGGCTGTGTTTTCTGAGGCCCTTAACTGGTCATCCTTAAGTTTTTCTCTTAAAAGAAGAAGCAGTTATTTGTGTATTTACTTAACTAAAAATAAAAATAAAAAAAATAAAAAAATCTTGTTTGGGTCTTCGTGTTTTTGTTTGATTGTCGTTCTTTACATTTAGGGTCAATCGTTTCTTTGAGATAGCTAACGTTTTTATTTCCCAATTAAAGAAAAAAAAAACACACATACACTTTAAAATTAAATAATAAATAAAAACTGAAATCATTTCTTCTTGGCGCTCGGTGTCTCGACCATAGGAGCTTTGAGTTTGGCCCTCTGGCTGTCCTCTTCCGGGGCTTCACGCACAGCCTTTTGGGGCTCATCACTTGAGCTCCCAAAGATCGCAATCTTAGCTTGAGCGTAACTACTCTCGCGATCCGCTTGCTTGCGTTTACCCGGTCGGTCTAGGTCCTCCAGTTGCTTTCTCATGTCGCGAGAGTACAACTCTACCATCTTTGATAGATTTTTATTCTCGTCTCGCAATACTTCTAGCTGGTGCCGATTCACCTCCACAATCCTTGACCTCTCCCTTTTCAAGCTTTTTATAGCACTCTGACAGTCTTCAACCAAACTTCGCTCCGCCGCCAACTGAGCTTTAAGCACCTCTACCTCATGGGACTTCGCAAGTAGGCGATGACCCAAACTTGCGACACATGCTGTACTCTGCACGCTCAGTGCCAGGGCATCACTCGTGACCCGGTTGTCATCCCTTGTCCCGAACACACGTATATCTTTGGGAGTCACTAAATTTCTGCAAACTCCAATGGCAACATCGTTGTCCAGGAGTATTGAGTCATTGACAGTCACAGGCCCCCGTGCGGAGGCAAAGTAGGGCATCCATACTGGTGCTACTGCTTGGCCTCGTGTCTGAGTCGGTGGAGCTAGGTTGAGATCTAACGAAAAGGGGTAGGAAGAAGCCATTTGATTTCTCACTTTTTTTTTCTTTTTCTTGCTTCTTTTCTCTTTTGTGTTTCTGAGTTTGTGTGTTTTTTGTTTTTTGTTTTTTTTCCCTTCTTTTTCCTTCTTATAGATGAAGTCTTTGACAAACAAACCCTAGCCGTTGCAGCGTCTAAGCGTTTTCTGAATATCCAGCGTTCCTCGAGTCCCACAACCTTCTCACTTTCCAACCGTTTCCAACACATTTGTCACGACTTGCTTTGTCTGAACGGACGCGTTCAGCAAAGTTGTCGCGCCTTTCCATGAGCCCGTAATTTTCGCTTGTGGATCTGCGGCGCCTCTATGCGTCGACACGTGGCTCCTGCTTTCTGCCCGTGACTATCCATGAAACGACATCAGGGACCACATTCCCTCTTTTTAGAAATCCCGCTTTGCGCTCATAATTCACATTTTATCTTTTTAAGAAAAAAATTAAATTTAAACGTGTGGGCTTCAGATTTCATGTTGGGTCGGGTTTTACCGTTGTTGGGTTAATTTCATTTTGGGTTGGGCTTTCAATTGTTTGGGTTTCAGTTTGTGTAAGACTATCTGTTAGGGCTTACTGTTTTGAGTGTTTTACTGTTTCGTGTTTTTTTTATTTATTTATTTTATTTTATTTTATTTGATTGTTTGTTTTGTAATTTTTATTTTGTAATTGTTTTATTTTATTTTTGTATGTTTTGTGATTTTTATTTGCTTTAATACCCTTCATTTGTTGTTATGACATTGGTTGTGGCTAATTTTTAAACATTGAGGACAATGTTCATTTCTAGGTTTGGGGGTATTGGAGTTTAGCAAGTAAATTTGGTTTTTCTTAAAATTAAAAAAAATAATAATTGAAAAAAAAAAAATTATTTATTTTTTTGCTTGTTTTTATTTTAAGTATTGTTTTGTTTTGTTTTTGTTTTGAGCCACTTTCCGAACACTTATGATGAGATAGTGATAAATGTTTGCCGTTTGTTTGAGTTTGTTTAGAGTACTTAGTTCATTTTCGTTTATGGTTTGTTGTTTCATTTTATCTTAATTTGTTTTTATTTCTTATCTTAAAAATTTTAAAAAGATTTTTCATATGAGCTGACTTATGGTAACTCCAGTGAGCACTTCCGTCAATACAGTGTCTAGGAGTTCTATAGGCGACACCTTCGGTGTCTAAGAAGTTTGGGTTTTAAGCGGGACCATTGTGACCCCTCCAACCTTCCCGGATCCCCTGGCTGTGTTTTCTGAGGCCCTTAACTGGTCATCCGTGAGTTGCTTGTATATTCGTGCGTTTTTAAATTAAGTTTTCTTTATTTTCTTTGTTTTCTTTTCTGTTGAGTCTTTGTTTTTGTTTTGTTTCTGTTTTTGTTTTGTTATGTTAGTTTATTTATTTATTTATGTGGTATGATTAGTTAGTTTATTTCTGAGTGTTAAAACTTTTTTTTATTTTATTTCAAACATTGCATAAAAAAAAAAAAAACAAACAAACAAACAAACAAATAAACAAAAAAAACAAAAAAAACAACATCTTCATCATCTTCTTCATCTTCTTCATCTTCTTCATCATCATGGCTTGCCTCTATTTTCTCGCACTTGTAGAATCTGCAGCAGCTCCACATGGTCCTCATTTTTTCTCTGCAGTGCTTCCACGTGCTGATTGGCACAGTAGAGCCGCTTCTGCAAGTCCGCCACCATAGCCTTCAAGGAAGATATTTCCTCGCTCATCGCGGCACACTCCCTTGTCCTCGCAAGTAATCGCATGCCCAAATTGGTAGCGGAGACCGCGTGGAGCACAGTTAAATTGTGGGACTCCTCCACCGCTACCTTATCAGACCTCTGTGCCACATGCAGATGATCTGTCGGTGTGAGCTTGCTGCCAATCATGCCTCCCAGCAGCGCTGCTCTGTTCGGCATTGCCTCAGAAAAGTTTGGTATTATCTCAGCAAAGTTTGAGGCCGTACCGTGATGATATGTTGAGTTTGGGAAGACATGGTTTGGAGGAGCCCTTGTCTGGGCATTCGGTGGTGCAAGTGAGAGCTCAAGGTTGAGATCATCAAGGTGAGTGCATGAGGATGCCATTTTTTTTTTTCTGTTTCTGGATTTTTTGATGTTTTTCCTTGAGTTGCAGGAAGAAATGCTGGGTATCATCTGCTTGCAGAGGTGTGGTTTAAATAGACATATGCTGATGAGAGAGAGCCAACACCATTTCGGATTTCCCGGGCATGCTCGACCTAATCGCTTCAAGGGGGAGCACCTTTACTTTACTTTTCTTTTTTTTCCTCCGTGTTTTCTGGTGTTTTATTGTTTTGCCCGTTACTTTCATTTTCTAGAGCTTTGTGTTTTTTCCTTTCCCTTTCGGCTATCATCTTTATTTTATTTTAGTTAGGGAACTGTGCTTCCATTTCCGTTTGTCGTCTTCGTTTGATTTAAGTTTGGAAAGTGTGCTTTCTTTTCCGTTTTCTTTTTCCTTCTGCAAATTTACTCTTTTATTTCCAAAACAAAATAAAGACAAAAACAACCAAAAAAATAAAATAAATTAAAATAAAAACATCAATAATGCAGTAGAAGTCATTTCTTCACAGTGCTCGGTGTCTCGACCATTGGAGCTTTGAGTTTGGCCCTCTGGCTGTCCTCTTCCTGGGCTTCATGCACAGCCTCTTGGGGCTCACCACTTGAGCTCCCAAAGATCGCAATCTTAGCTTGAGCGTAACTACTCTCACGATCTGCTTGCTTGCGTTTACCCGGTCGGTCTAGGTCTTCCAGCTGTTTTCGCATGTCGCGAGAGTACAACTCTACCATCTTTGATAGGTTTCTATTCTCGTCCCGCAATACTTCTAGCTGGTGTCGATTCACCTCCACTATCCTTGACCTCTCCCTTTTCAAGCTTTTTATAGCAGTCTGACACTCTTCAACCATACTTCGCTCCGCCGCCAACTGAGCTTTAAGCACCTCTACCTCATGGGACTTCGCAAGTAGGCGATGACCCAAACTTGCGACTGTTGCCGTACTCTGCACGCTCAGTGCCAGGGCATCGCTCACGACCCGGTTGTCATCCCTTGTCCCCAGAACACGTATATCTTTAGGAGTCACCAGATTTCTGCCCACTCCAATGGCAACATCGTTGTCCAGGAGTATTGAGTCAGTTACTGTCACAGGCCCCCGTGCGGAAGCAAAGTAGGGCATCCATACTGGTGCCGCTGCTTGGCCTCGTGTCTGAGTCGGTGGAGCTAGGTTGAGATCCAACGAAAATGGGTAGTTAGAGGCCATTTGATTTCTCACTCTCTTTTCTTCTTTCTTTCTTTTCTCTTTTGTGTGTTTCTGAGTTTGTTTTTTTTTACCCTTTCTTTTTACCTTTTATAGACTTAGTCTGCTAAACCCTAGCCGCTGCGGTTCTGAGTTCTGTGCGGCCCTTACCGCTTATCTCTATATGTCGCCGCACCCGTTTCCCAACCCCCTTAATTGCATTTTCACCTTTCACCACCTTCTAGTGAAAAAGTCATCTCGCTTCACCCAAGAAGCCAATAATTCTGGCTTGGGGGATGTGACTGCTGCCTCTGCACGCTGTCACGTCCCTCACCCCTTTCACCCGTGACTCCCCAGGAACCAAGGCATCAGGGACCACGCTCTTCCCTTTCAGAAATCACACTCTTTGCGCTCCCAATGCACATTTTTTTTAAAAATTAAAAAAATAAAAATAAAAATAATAACAAACGTGTGGGCTTCAGATTTTATTGTGGGTTGGGTTTTCACCGTTGTTAGGTTTCAAGGTGGCTTAACTTTCTTGTGGGTTGGGCTTTCAATTGTTTTGGTTTTGATTTGCGTAAGACTGTCTGTTTAGGGCTTACTGTTTTGTTTGTTTAGGGTTTTCTGTTTGATTGTTTGTTTGTTTGTTTGTTTGTTTTGTAATTTTTACTTTTGTAATTATTTTATTTTATTTGTGTTTTTTTTTTTTTTGTGGTTTATATTTACTTTAGTACCTTTCATTTCTTGTTATGACATTGCTTGTTCCTAATTTTTAAACATTGAGGACAATGCTCATTTCTAGGTTTGGGGGTATTGGAGTTTAGCAAGTAAACTTGGTTTTTCTTAAAATTTAAAAAAAATAAATAAATAAATTTCTTTCTTGTTTTGAATCTTGTTTTGTTTAGTCACTTTCCGAACACATTTGATGAGATTGTGATAAATGTTTGCATGACTTAAATGAAAATTGGATTTCATATAAATAAATAATAATAAAAAAAATTGGCATTGTTCTAGCATGATATGCTTGAAACCTTCTTTACACTTGCCATTTGTTTCATAATTTTCCAATTAAAGGATTTGCATGATCTAAAGAATTGTATGAAGCATAAATTAGACTTATATAACCAACCATATAAAGTGAGCTTTTGAGCCTTGTACTTCAATTCATGAGTGTTATACACATACTCTTAATTTCTTGTCATCTAAGTTGTTGTTTGATCTCATTATTCATTGATTTGGTTGAACACTTAAAAGTCATTTATTCTTATGCAATTTGACTTCACGACATTTAAGAAGTGATATTAAGGCCCTCTTTGGATCGTTTGTGCCTTTCAAGCTAACCTTATGCATGCTTAAGCATGATTTTCCATTGTTTACCATTTTGAATGAAATTTCATTTTTGGGTTTCATTTTTGGGCCTTCAAAATAAATTGGTGGTTGTTCAGGAAAGGAGTGAATCAATGTAAATGAAGGTATAAGGAGTTTTGATCAAGTAAAAGAAAAATAAATTCTCATTGTGATGATTCGAAGTCTTGTAAACAATTGTTTTATGCTCTTATATTTTGAGTTCCTTGGACTTTGTTTTATCCATACCTTTCATTTCTTACTCACCTTACACCCTTGGCCCCATTACAACCTATGTTAAAGACCTAAATTGATCTTAAATGTCATGTGGTTGAATTGCATTCATTTTTCTACTTTTAAGTGTTTGGCATCCTTCTTGAGATCATATTAATGCAAGTTCTTCATCTTTCTATTTCGAGTTAAGTCTTTATGGTTTAACTCTAATCTCATGTTTATAACTGAGTGTTGCATTATAGCCCTCTTCCGAGTGATTCATTTGTGAGAGGACAACTTTGGTGAGATTTGAAGTTGAACTTGTGCTTTGTATGATTTTTGAAATTGTGTGAAAACTAAGATTGGGGAATTTGTTGCATTTGGCTATCACACTACCACACTTTGAGCATATTATGTTTTGAACTTTGCCGCTTTGTGAATAATGTTTAAAATTGAGCTTTTATTGTTAAAACTTTTGAGTCATGTGCATGAGTCATTTCTCTTCAGAAAATGTTCGGAAAGATTGTTTTGAGTTCTTTTTATTTTTGTAATTTTTTTTTTGTTTTGTTTTGTTCTGTTTTTGTTAATGTAATTATTATTATTATTTTTTTGTTTTTTTATTTTGCTTAAGGACTAACAATCTTTTAAGTTTTCTAATTACCTTGTTTTACAGAGTCAGTAAAACGTTTGTGGGTATCGTATCTGTTAAACCCTCAGGAGACACAACTCCTCCTACTAGGGATGCCTAGAGGTTTAAAGGCTTGTTGCATATGCTCAATGCAATCGAGTTACCTACGAAAGTGGTCTAGTTAACTTCTTGTTTGTTTTTATCTTTGTTTTCCTTTTGTTTTGCTCGAGGACTAGCAAAATCTAGGTTTGGGGGTATTTGATCGGTGCATATTTACATATCATTTTGTACCCTTCTAGCTTATGATTTGGTTATGTTTTTGAGTTAAACTTGTGCTTTTAATCATTTTTGTGTTTATCTTTCAGTTCATTGAGCTTTAGGTAATAATGAGGGCTTTGGATAGTAAATGATGCAATCCATGCATGTTAGGGCCTAATTTGGATGAATGGATGAAGAGCTTAAAGACAAACTCAATTTTGGCTACAGTCCCCTGCCAGCTCAGTTTCATAGGTCATATTGCAAGCTTTGTTTCAGCAATCTACATAGCTCGGATGAGGCCACATTCTTCATGAAAGTTGTTCCAATGGGTGTGTAATATAACATATCCAAAATTCAGCCCCATTGGATAAATATGGAGTCTGTTACCTAGCAAACACAGAGCCATGCTCAGGATGGATTTTATCAGCGCGCAAAATGAGTTAGCCATTTGTCTTGGCCTTAACTTCCTCCTCCGACCTTGGATTGGCCCAAATGATATATGGCTGGAAAGAAGACATTCTGAACTTCAAGTTTGAGTGCTTAAAGTCTTAATTTGCTTAAGGGAAGCCCAATTCGTAAGCCCTTGAAGTTGCTGGTCATGCTGACCTCAGGATGAGCTATTATTTCTGGTTGGAAGCTTGGTCATGGTGACATGAAGATGAGCTAGGGCTGCTGGTGGGATTTATTAGTGAAGTGCATCAACCATTTCAGATTTTATAATGGAAGTGTTGTATGCATTAGTGAAGTGCATCAACCATTTCAGATTTTATAAAACAAGTGTTGTATGCATTAGCCATACTTAATTCAGATTTTCAGCTTCCTTAGGCCTATATATAGTGAGGTTTCCCAAGCTTGTAAACACACCCCAAGGGGGGGAGCTCTCAAACACTTCTCTAGAGCTCCCTTCCCTTCTCTCCCTCAAATTCTCTTAGTTTCTCTTTCTAGTTTTCAATTGTTATAATGAGATCTTTGTGCTGAAATTCTCCTTAAGTTTTTCCAAGTTCTACTTAATTTTCATTGTTATGTAAATTCTTTTCTTTAGTTTTTCAAGTTTGATTAGTTTCCAAGTTTCAATTATGGTTCATGTTCTTATTCATTATGCTTATAAGTTAATATGCTAGTTTGAATGATTGATCACCATTTAGGCTTGCATGTTAGCTATCTTGGTTTGAATTAAGAGTATACACCATGCTTTAATTCGAATTGAACTATGAATAGGAAGAGTATGTATGGACATTCGACAACAGGGATTAGATACATACTTGGTTGTTTAAAATGTTCTTCTATGCTTAATGGGTTCCTAATGCTTAATTTTAGGTTAGACAACAAATGATCAAATTAGGGAATTAGGAACACAAGGTTATGACCACACACCATGGCTTAATCATACTTTAGCTAGAATCAATCCATTAATCTAATTGAACTTGGGAACTTATCTGCTTGAGTTAGTTATTTCTTTCTTCCTTGTTTTATTTATTTCCTTTCTTTTTCATTTCTGTTTTGTGTAGGAAAAATGAATTGGATCATTCAATCACCAATCCTCGTGGGATCGACCTCGCACTTACATATGCTATACTACCAAACGGCTCGTGCACTTGCGAGTATCACAAGTTGAGGATGCAACTGAATCCATTTTGGTGCAGCTGTATCTACACAACAGCGCACCACTTGACCATTCTATCCACTTCAACATCTCGACGCACAGTAGACCGTGCTGGCACGCTCGCGCACAACCGCACAACATCCAAAAGCAGGAAGCCACGTGTTAACGCACATCCCCTCGGTCCAGAGCACCAGGCAGTGAGATTTGCGCAGCCAACAAAGTGGTGCGCCTGTTTGAATTCGACTCCTAATCAAACGATTGTGGCCGAGAGAGGAACTGATCTCGGCCGTCAGGTTCACGGCCTGAGCTACAAGGCCGTTTAGTGGTGGTATTGATGGTGGGTTTTGGGCGGTGCTCCGGCGCGTTGCTCAGGGAGCGATGGTCGTAAGATATATGGGGTGAATGAGAGAGTAACAGAGATGGTGCTCCGGCGCCTTGAAAATCAAGGGTCATATGGTATATTGATGAACGGATTTTCCTTTCAATCTAACACTACTCCTAGGAAAGCAAGTAAAGGTATTGAAAGTGCATTGCAGGAAAATATAATTTGCTTCGTGGGAGGCTTTTGGTTTGGTGTTTGAACCCTTCGAATGTAGCTTGAGCTTGGTATTTATAGGAAGAGTTCTTGGAGGAGTAATCGAGGCTGAAAATTTGCATGGTGGAGCCTGATCAGAACAAGTGGGTAGTCCAATCGACATTTGGGATCGTGAAGCATGGTGGTGTGACCCCATAAATCCCGGTAAATCTCGGCCGCCGCTCTGTTCGTGGGTTCTGTGCTTCTGGCCGTGGAGACGCATTTATTGCTCTGATATCTGGTGACCTAATCTCTTAAGCTGCAAGAATTTTGTGAGAATGTTTGCATCTAATCACTCTGATTCCCATCACCAAATCCTGACTTCAGTCACTTCCCATCTTCCCTCATGCATTAAATGCGTTTTCGTGGCCAGTGGGTTTGCTGCAATAAACAGAGGCAATACTTCATTAAATGAAGTGTGGGACCCTGTTGTCACGTGGCGATGTGACCCTAATATCTTTGGCCGTGTCTCTTTGTCCTTCGGCCCCGGCCTGCAATGCCGCGGTCAAGGCCGAGATGATTATGCCTTCGCCGCTTTTCCTTCGTTTTTAGGAAGGCCAAACATCCGACAAAATGCCACGTTTTAGTCCATGGGCAGGTGCTAGGGCCGAGAAAGGAAGCCCCTTCGGTCAGTGTACGACCGTGGTTTATTAGGCACAAACAGAGATCAAGAAAAGGAAATCATCAAGAGAAGACCAAAACACAACTTAGTTCATATTATAGCATCAAGGGTAATTAACACTTATCCTTTTCTCTTGTGCTTTCATTTATGAAATCATATCAATGTTCATGGCTTAAGATACTTGGAAGAAGTTTTGTTTTGAATTTAAACAACCACCATATTCTTCCGTTGCTTTTAATTTGATTAAATGCAAGTTTAATATTCAAATGAACTTCTTAAAAATGTTTTAAAACCAACAAGGATTTTGGTTACTTACCCATATATTTAGTCCTATTGTAATTGAGATTTATTTCCTATGTTATTTAGGGTTAACTCATCTTTGGAGAAGAATAAAAAAATGAGCATATATGAGCATAATTGATTATTTGTCCTACTTTTTTTTGACATGGTATAAGAGCCTAGGTTTTCTTGTGACCTATGTTTAATTTCTCCTTGCAATTTAAGTGCTCTCGAGGAGGGGACGATGAGTCAAAAAGATATGTTTATTGACGCATCCCCATTACCTTGACATATTCTCATGAAGATGTTGCTTATTTCTTAACTTTGACGACCCCTTCTCTTCAGGGGCGAGAGGGAGAGTGAAGAGAAGTTGTGTTTGTGTGAATTAGCTAAAGTTGATATGGAAGAACTGTTGTCATTGTTGTTGTTGTTGCGGTTGTCGCCGTTGATGTTGTCTTTGCTTGCTTCGCTTTCCAATGTTGTTGTTATTGATGTTGCTGTGGCCATGCCCTTTGCCTTGCCTTGCCTTTACTTTGCCTTTGCTTTGTCTTTGCCTTCCCTTTGTCTTGCCTTATCTTATTTTTAGGGTTTGGTTTTGCCTTTACCTTTGTCGTGCCTTACCCTATTTTTAGGAATTTGGTTTTGCCTTACCTTGTCCCGTGTTCACAGGGTTTCTGTGTTCTTTGCCATTCTTACTTCCAACAACTATAAAAACAATCGAGTAGATGCAGGAATAGAATAAGCCAATAGCACTATGCCTCTATTAGTCAAGCAAGACCCCACAAAAACACGCTGATGTTCACAAGGTTTCTGTGTTCTTCGCCTTACCTTTACCATGTTTGTTGCCCAAGGAATCAACCTTAGAGGGGGTGAATAAGGTTGATTGCAAATTTAAGTTTAAACACGGACAAGTAAATTTGACAAGCAGAATAATAAAGAGATAGGGAAAGAAAGATTCAAACATAGAGATTTATACTGGTTGAATCCACTTGACCTACATCCAATCCTCAAGCACACCACTTGAGAGTTCGATCCACTATGTTGAAAAACTCCTTGCAGGTGGAGTTCAAACCTTTACACTGTCAGACCACACCACTCCTTCACAGCTAGAACACACCACTCTAATACAAGATGGAAGACACCCTTCTCACCTCATGGGATCAAACCAGCCCATTTTACAAGTTTGAATGAAATAACTCTCGGAACAAAAATCTCTCCTATTTGAGAGGGATATACAATTGAACCTCACACAAATATAACTCTCCTTTCTGAGTAGGTGATTACAGACGTAATTTTGGACACTAACTCTTGTATGAATTTGAACAAGGAATGGCTCATGAGAAAATGATATTCATAGTATGATGAATGCTTGTAAGCTTGGATGAATATGTTGAGATGTTGTTGTCACCAAAAATCTGAATAAATAATTATAAGTATAGAAATATAGCTGTTGGAAAGACAGAGCCATTAGGAATATAGCTGTTGGAAAACATAGCTGTTAAAAATATAGCGGTTAGAAAACAGATCTGTTGGAACAGTGTTCAGCCAACCTTATTTCCGTTGGAACAGTGTACAACCAACCTTATTTCCATTTCCAACATTTAAGTAAATGTCTCTATCCTTTTACTTTCATTTATTTTTATATTACTCCATTTACTTAAGTTTACAATGTAAATAAGGACATACCCCCCATTTGGATTCAAATAAAAATACTAGAAAATCAAATTCCCACCAAATCAAAATATGAAAAATCGGTTTTAGTTCAACACGCAATTTGGAATAAAAATGAAGGCTTATTAAGTCAGTATATACTTCATATAAAAATCTCATAAAATCAAGTTTTCTTATTTAATATATAGGAAATAAAAGCCGCAAAAATTATCTATGACTCGCTTGTCAAGTTGGGCATGTGAAATATCTTTGCTCCAACTTGAGGGGGAGTGTTGGGGCAGTCCTTATTTAGTTGGGATTTTGGTTCCTTACTATGTTAGAGTTTTAGTTACTTACCCATTTATTTAGTCCTATTGTAATTGACATTTATTTCCTATTGTAATCGAGATTTTATTTCCTACTATAATTTAGATTTATTTCCTATGTTATTTAGGGTTAACACATCTTTGTACTTCTCTCCATATTTGAGAAGAATTATATATATATATATATATATATATATATGAGCATAACTGAATATTTGCCCTACTTTTATTTGACAAAGACTACATGTAATAGTGGAATAATACTGTTATAAAAAGTATAGTTTTCCTTTTCCGTAGAGCCAAATACAAAAACATTTATATTATAAATAACATATAAATAAATTGGAAAGCTTTTAAGGTACAATGAAATTGAAGAAAACAAATTAATAGGTAAGTAAAAATAAAATAAATAATAAGTAAGAATGTGAGTTTGGTACGGTGAAGCACGTCAAAGACGTTGTCCTAAAGCCTTTGTAGCCTCTGTACGTGCACTGGAGGTCTACAAGACTCCAAGATACGACCCCTTGTATACAAACTCAGGATCCGCTATGAGCACGTTCATAGACGGATATAGGTATCCAAGTCACATAACCATTGCCAAAATAATAATATAAAGTAGAGAATATATATAAAAGTATAAAATGAGAGAATCACTACAACAAAAAAGCGCTTTTGCAAGGAAATATTTCCTCGCCAAAAGTCACGATTTCCTCGCTAAATATGTACAGCGAGGAAATTGTGTTCGTCGCCCGGTCGATGTTGAAGCCCCCTCGTAGAAGCCTGTAGCGAGGAATGCTCACGTTTCCTCTCTGAATCATTTTGCGACGATTTAACTTTGTCCTCGCTGAAACACTATAGCGAGGCATTTTATCATCGCTAAAGGTCATATAATTTCTCGCGATAAGTTATAAACGAGGAAAATATTTTTCTTGTACATCATACAACGAGGAAACTAGTTCGTCGCTAAAGCAACACAATCGTCGGTAATAGTTATAAGTGTATTGCGATGAATACCACAAGTTCGTCGCAGAATAGGTATAGCGCGGGAATAGGTTTCCTCATAGGTTGAACGCTAAAACACCATTGTAGAAGCCTATAGCGAGGAATTCAAGTTTTCCTCGCTACTACATTTTTGCGATGTCTTGAAAGTTTCCTCATTGTAGAGTTATAACGAGGATATCTTATATGTAATTTGTCACTAACGTCAGAATACAAGGAATCTCTTTCTCGCTATAGGGATCTTATAGTAAGGAAATTTGTGTTTTGACGTTGTAAGTGATATTGACCTATAATGAGGAAATGTTGGCCTTCCTCCCCATAGCTGTACAATTCATTTTTTTACTCAAAATTCCTAAAACGTTTTTTCTTCTTAATAAAAAGTAATAAATAAAAAATGTTATAACAATATCATAGTATTAGCCATCATAATTGAAAAGATTTGGCATCATAATTGAAAAAAACATTCAAGTGTAGTGCTAGCCTAAGCTCTTTTTCTCCATGAACTTCTTTCTTTTTTTTTTGCTTCTCTTCAAGGCGTTTCCTCCTCTCCTCCAATACTTGGATAACTCAACATTGATAATCAAGCTCTTGTTGTCACTCACATTGCCGTCAAAGTGTTTGCTCTTCTCCTTCAATACTTGATAGAATCCTGCTACAACACATGCATTACATTAACCAAACAATAATTTACAAATGGAAATAAAAGACATACTTTGGCTGCCAAAAAATAAAAAGCGTCGTCCTTTTCAGTAAAAAGGGAAAGTCATTGTATTCAGAAAACTTGGACTGTTGAATGTTCAAGTGAAACATCTCAAAGCATTAAAACATAAAAAAAAATGAATTAACTACTGGGTACGTGTGCAAGTGAAACATTTCAAATTTGACACAGAACCCACATCAAATGCAAAACAGGGCATTCATACCAGACACAAAACCCTACTCAAAATTGACATAGAACCCACAATAACCACTTGAAAAAGAAAAGTCATTGTATTCAGAAAACTTGGACTGTTGAATGTTCAAGCATTTAAGATATCAAAAAGGAAAATCAAGCTAACAGAGAAGGGAAAATCAAGCTGAATGTTCAAACCAATCATGCTCACCATCTTTTTAAGTAAATTATTGTCTTTAGAGGTAAAGAATTTCCAAGTGGGCATTTCCTTTTAGGGCCATTGAGTTTTTATTTCCTAAAGTATGCCTTTAAGGTTTTAACTAATTAGTTTGTGGTGGTGATATTGGTATGTGATATTTTGATGGTGTATTGTGGTTGTCACAAACGTGAAGGAGGAGTGGCTTTTTATAGGCATCCAAGAACATGTAACCTTCACCAACCACAAAATTAAGGCATTCAATATAGAAATAAAAGTTGAATATTAAATATTTATAACCCCCACAATAAATAAAATAAAACAGCCAAATAGTAAATAAATAAAATGGTTAAATTTTTAAAACCTTTTTAAAAATCCAACAAATACAACAATAAGTAGAAGTCTGCACATGATAGAAGACTACAAAATACCATCCCTCTTGCATAAATGATCGGTTCACAATTGTATATCATTTTGTACCCTTCTACCTTATGATTTAGTTATGTTTTTAAGTTAAACTTGTGCTTTTAACCTCTTTTGTGTTTGTCATTCAATTCATTGAGCTCTAGGTAACACTTGAGGCATTTGGAGTAAAATGGTGAAAACAAGGTGTAAAAACGGAAGACTGGGTTACAAATTCATTTCGGACTTATCTTTTTCATCCGACTTGGATTGGGCCAAATCACATGTGGTTGGAAAGAAGACATTCTGAACGTCAAGATGGACAGCTCAAGGTCATCAATTGATTAAGCCAAGCCCAATCCGTGAGCCCATCAAAATACACATCATGCTGACAGGAGGATGACCTAATTGTTGCTTGGTCATGATGCGTTATGCATGAGCTATGGTTTCTGGTGGGATTAGTTGGTGAAGTGCAGTAGCCATACAAGAAAAGAATATGATTTTCAATTGCTAGTGTTGTATGCATTAGCCATATTCAATTCAGATTTCTCACTTCCCTCTCCCTATAAATACCACTTCCATTCCACATTCAAGGTGTGCAAATCCTGGGATTCACACTCCCACAACCCCAACACTCCAGTCATCCTCCACACTACCATCATTCTCTAAACACATCCAGAAATCATCCTCAAACACTCCCACAACCCTAAACACTCCAGAAATCAATCCAACACTCTAAACAACCCCAAATCACCAAAACATATCCAACAAGCCTTCCTTTCATTTTCCTACGAATTTCCTCTTGCACTGCCATCACAACTCACCCAAACTCATGCCAAATCATTTCCTTAGCTGTCATACATCCTTCTAGACGTGGGAAAGCTCTTGGAGAAGCTCTTGAAGAAGCCTTGGACAACACAAGAACTTCAGAAAAAGGGTTTTTCTACTCTTATTGCATTCATTATGTTTTCTCATTTTGTCTTAGTTTCTTTCCCATTATGAGCAGTGATAAGTCCTTATTTTACATATATTTTATGCCTCCTTTACTTATTTATTTGTTAATTTTCTTGGATTAAATTGTTGGGTTTAATGTATTTTGTGAGAATTTTGTAGTTGATCCCTAATTTACGGCAAGGATTAATTGGAGACAGAATATGTTTCTTAGAAGGCAATCAACCAGTCAAAGCTTAAAGGAGGAAGTTTGGTTAAATCCTTGTGGAATTTGGAGAAGCAATCAAAGAGATATTGGGTAAGATATTGGGAAACCTACTTTTGGTAGTATTTGATTGTAACTAGGTTAAGGATTTGTGTATTATAAATAGCATAGGGCTGGCCTCATAGAGGAGATCCATACTTTTCACTACCTGAAAATACCCAATTCTTGCAAAAGAGAAGTCCTGCTGTCGCCAGCCACCTTGGAGCTTTTTGGGAGTTTTCGAGTTCATCTTCATGTCTACCATCAACCACTCTATGATTCTCAATAAGTTTGTCATGTTCTAATTTCCTTTTTGCTAGGGCTACGATGTAGCCTAGCCATGAATACCTTATTTCTGTGTTTATGTTAATTTGATATTATTTTCCATGTTAAGTATCTTTTACCGTTCTTAATGCTTTGAGTGCTTGATCACCACTTAATTGATTTGATGCTTGAGTTGACGATAGGAATATCCAACTTAGGATTTTGCTTCTAGTAATTGATACCACAGGTTACTTGAGTGAACTGGAAGGTTAATCGAGGCTTGTGTGGTTTCCATAAATTTCCATAGAACTTAACGGGTTTCTACTTCTTAGTTCTTCATCTAGACATAGAGTGGGACGGTTGTAGGAACACTTTTGGTATTGACAGGCATGTCATATTGAATAATTAAGGGAAATTTATCATTAACATGGATAATAATTAGGATTAACTGGCTACAGGAATATGGTAGAATTGGCAATGGTGTAGTTGGAACCCTAGTGCTCATACCATCATTGTTTGCCGAATTTTATTATTGTTTATGTTAGTTAATTCTTGTTAATTGCTTACGTAATTCAAATCAAAGTCTCACCATTCGAACATCCAGATAAAGTTTAGGATTAATCATAATCAGTACTCAGTTAATTAGTCTTAGTCTCTGCGGAACGATACTCACTTACCACTACACTATTTTGCTACGATTTCGTGCTCTACAATTTTGTTAACAAGCAGCTAAATCCATAGCTAGGGTTTCAATGTAACCTGACAAGACATTTTCAAGTTTCCAAGTTAATGTTACCCTTTGTTGATTACTTCTAATTTTCTGGTCTCATTTACTTGTTCTTAGTTGAATCTTTATGCATGTTTAAATAACTGGCCACTATTAACACATGCATGTTGGTTATCTAGTTCAAGTTTATATCACTCTTGAACTGATTAGTGAATGAGTGGGTAATGCATTTAGGACAAACACCATGTTTAAATGTTTACTTGGTTTCTTAGTGTTCTTCTTAAGCTTAATGGATTCAGATTCATAGCTTAGACTAAACACCATAGCTAAGTTGTGTTTCTGAGTACTTGATTAAAACCAAACACCATATGGATAATCATACATAAGAAAGAACAAACTCCAGAAATTGAATTAATCAACTTAGGTGCTTGTTAACTTGGAGCTAGAATTTGGATTGTCATGGTGAAGTTGAACCCCTAGTGCTTGTTTTCATTGTCTCTAAATTTTCTAAACATTTACTTGCTGTTCACTTACTATTTTTGCATTCCCTTTTAGTAGGTTTCAGTCACTTGCTATTTTGCATTCTTCTTAGTAGTTTTCACTCCAAACAAACACTACTACAATAAAGTTAATAGACAACGGTTTTTAGCCGTTGTTGAAAGTCTTCTAAAACCGTTGTGCTTAGGAGTGTCGTCTTTTCTACCTATTTATGACAACGGTAAAAAACTGTTGTAAAATGTCACTTTCAACAACGGTTTTTCTTAAAAACCGTTGTGGAATGGTCATTTCAATAACAGTTTTGCTCAATAACCGTTGTAGTATAGTTCTTACTACAACGGTTACTCTCAACAACCGTTGTAAAATGGTCATTTCGACAACGGTTTTTATCATAACCGTTGTAGTAAGTCACTTTCGACAACGGTTTTTCTCAATAACCGTTGTAATATATTTCTTTCCACAACGGTTTTTAGAATAACCATTGTAAATGTTCTTATTATACAATAGATGTTGGTTCTAACCGTTGTAATAAGTGGATTTCTACAACGGTTTGAATGGGTAACCGTTGTTAAGAAGGTGACCGTTGTAATAATGACATTCCTTCACTACTGAATATAGTTAGAACAATGATGTATTCATATTTCAATATGAAAAATATTTGAACCATATATACAATTCCAAAATTGGTTCAATTACAACAATTTGAGATCTATAGGCAATTTAAAGCTTGGAATCTAGTACATACATCCCAAAGCAACCAACCACAGAATCTAAAATTTTGTACATTCTATGTGAAAATTCTACCATTCACAAAATGACAATCAAAGTGATTGCCACGTAATCATGTTCAAAAGAAGCCAAACCAGTGGTTGATAACCTTGTCCACTATTCTGAGCAAAAAAACCTTGTCCACTTTGAGGTTTGAGCTACACATAACCTGCCCATTCACGCCGTACTTCATCAATTTGATTTTGTGTATATGTACAATCATTTGTTTTACTCCACTGTAACAAGATATCAAAAATAGGACTTAGCCAAGTCTCATAATAAAAAAACATTCTTAATCAAAGATTTAGTTTCCATTCAAATTAAATGTACTATTCTACCATGCTATATGGATATTTAGTACCTTAGATGCAAATTCCAAATTTTTATCTTCAACAATCTCCTCCATATAACGCATCACAAAATATCCACACTCCGTACTTGTTGGTTGTTTAGGAGTTCCCTACACATAATTATGGGCTTTGGGCTTCGGAACTCCATCCCATAGCTGTAGAATTTACAATATTAGAGAGATACGAAGAAAACAACTAAGGTTTAAAAACTACATAGCTCTGAAGACGAAATTACCTTCTGTATATCTTCCCTCAAAGCAGGCTCCAGATTTTCAAACAGGGTCTAAACAAACAGCCACAAACAAGAAAACGTTAATATGGAACAAGAATATTATTACATGAGAACAACATAATTGGACATATCTCATTAAAAAGCTCAAAAAATATGCCCCAGATGGTTGTGGCTATAAATTAGTGACTTCATATTCTCCCAAAAGACTGAACTTTTGCTGCCAAAGTAATGGTAATCTGCAAATTACCAGCAAAATAATATAGCATTTATGGCACCAAAATGAGTCAGTTTAGGGTGGGTCATAAACTAGATAGACTAAGAACTACCATTTATTTGCCACTTATATCTAATTCCCATAGCCATCTAATCCAATTTTAAGGTCAATTATGGAAATATCCAGCTCAAGATACTATAATTCACTCAATGGAGTAGACAGTGTTCCAAGAAATCTCGAAACAATACTCAACCACCCACCCTGGCAGACAAGAATGAGTCTTCCCACCACAACATTTAAAACAACAAAACAGCTGTACCAAAGGATAACATTGTTCCAACTTCAAATTACCAGCAAACTTCTTTGACTGCCCCAACCTCCCTCTTTAACACCTTTAATGTCTACTCAGCCCTCAAAATCATACAAGACTCAGAATGACAAAAATCAGTCCCAACCGCTGCAAATATACAGCTAACCAGGTGTAAAATTAAAAGCTTTTCTTTCTGAGGATTCAATGGGTCATTACAGGTCCCCACAACCCAGACCATTTAACAAGGAGTTAAAAGGGCAATTACCCATTTATACCCAAGATGCTAGGTAGGAGGTCTATTGCCATTTAATTAGGGCAGGGAAATGGGTAAGGGTTAACAACTGCCACACAATAGCACCTTCAGTATCCCATATCATTAACTATTTTCTTCATATTCTCTGATGGTTCTTAACGATGAAATTCAGTTGACCAACTTAAAAATAATGCAATTCCATTCGATTATGAGACAAACACATAATTTGGCAAGAGAACAATAATATAAAATTGATATGACCACCAAATCGGTGCAAGACTGCAGCTTTGCACAGATTTCCTGGTCTGGGTTAATAAAAAATAGCAAATTTCTAAAAATAAGCATAGATGGAAGCTCAAATCAGATTGTACACATTAGCCAAAATCTCCAAAGAGGAGGCAATCAACAAACTCCTACATCAATTCTTACCCAAAATCACAAAATAAAAACTTTAGCAGAATCAAAATGAAAAAGAAGAGGAAACGAATCGAGTTTGGAAATGGAAAATACCAGCACTGCATGAAGTAGGAGGATCTTTCTAGAGGTCCTTCAGCTGCTTTAGGTCCGTTTCGATGCCATCACCTTCACAAGCACACAAACAAACAAACCAAACCCTAGATGAACCTGACCTCAATCTAACAAACTCACACACACAACAAAGAAAACCCAAATTTCATTTCTTATGTGCAAGTATCAGAGAGATCTAAAATTAAAACCCAAATCAATAACCCTAAAATTAAAACCCAAATCAGTAACCCTAAAATTAAAACCCAAAGCCCTCTGAACTAGAAGGAGGGAGGGGAGAGAAAGAGAGGGGAGAGGGAGGAGAGAGAGAGAGAGAGAGAGAGTGAGAGAGCATGGAGAGAGGGAGACGCGAGAGACAAAGTCTCTCTGTCTATGGCTGTGGCGAAGGCAAGGCAACGAGAGACAGAAAAAATCTGGGCAAGAGAGGTAGACGCGAGAGACAAGAGGTAGAAAAGAGATAAGAGAGAATGAGAACTATCGGGGCTTAAGAAAAAATATTGTGTCACTGTTCACTCCGTGTTTTTTTTTTTTAAGCTTCAATTACAACGGTTGAAATGAAAACCGTTGTGGAAAGTTGTGAAATAAAATTAAAAAATCACATACCCTAAACCACAACGCTTAAAAACCCCTTTTAACAACGGTTATATAATAACTGTTGTGGAAGAAACAACGGTTATATAATAAATTTTGTTTAGTCTTAGGTTACTTGTGAGTCTAAGTAATAGTAAAATCTATAATTGGTTCGTGCACTTGCGAGAAATAGATAGAGTAAAATCTATCCAACAATAAACTTGACTAGAATCAATTTTCTAATGAGTGCATGACTTTTATATATATATATATATATTATATGTGTGTGTGTGTGTGTATTTCACTAAACTATCGACACTAGCACTAGTACTACTCTATTTAATACCAACAATATGTTCATAATTTTTCTTGGCATTCACGAGTTTAATAAAAAGCATAGGCAACGTTAATCTTACCAACACTAGAACAGATTGTTGCAAATTCTCTCTCTCTCTCTCTCTCTCTCTCTCTCTCTCTCTCTCTATATATATATATATATATATATATATATTATTATTATTCTTTTGAAGGTATACTAGTGATTTGCCCCCTGAACTTGTACTTAATTTTCAATTAACCTCCTAACCTTCTTTTTTAGAAAATTAAGAATATGAACTTTTTTTTTCTCCAATGTCCCCCCTACCATCTAAATCCTTAACATTTCATCCAATTTTCAGTTAAATTATTTTAAGAAATTGAAAACAAAATGACCCAAAAAAAGAAAAGAAGAAGAAGACTGAACCAGAAAACCCTATCGTTCTCCTCCAACACATCAACCCCATGGCAACAGTGTTGGAAAAATGGCTCACCTAAGGATACAAGTGTGTTTTGGCCCTGAAAGGATGGTTTTGAATCTGTCTCTTGCGACCGGTCGTTTTGAAGCAGATTCGAAGTCTGGAGCAATATCGACGAGCGACCGGTCGCGTGACATTTGCGACCGGTCGTCCTGGAGCAGATTCAAAGTCTGGAGGGAAAACTTCTGGCGACCGGTCGCCCATTCCTGACGACCGGTCGCTCCCGTCGTGCTGTGACGTTTTCTTACGTGTTTTCAACTGTGTTTTCAAGGGCTATCGCTTTCCACAAGATTTCAGAGGCTTAGTGGGTCACTTCTGAGTTAAAAGAGGGTTGACTACCTGCTGGATAGTTGGGAGAGCACTCATGGCTAATTGGTTATCTTATTTTGAATAAATCTTCTCTCCATTTTCTGGTTTAATGGAGGTGGCTGAGTGGGATTCTATTTACCTACTTGATCTGACATTTAGTCTAAGTGGTGACTAAAGGAAGGAACGTGGAGGACAAACTGATATCTTATCTCTTGTCCATTGGCTTGTGTAGGTAATGGGGTGAAGTAAGATAACACAAGAGGAGAAAACAAGTTGTGTAATATGTTGTGGCAAAAGCTGGAAACTTGTGAGAGTTTTGTTCAGAAAAGCGAAGGGGAGAGCAAGAGAGTTCTCTAAGTGTATCAAGGTGTTGAGCAAGGGTGTGAGAGAAACAGATTGTGAGGGTAGTGTTCTAAGGGGGTTTCCTTTGTAAACCAAAGTTGTAACCTATCTTCATTAGTGAAATTTCTCAAGGTGATCACCAAAGAGGATGTAGGCAATTTGCTGAACCTCTATAAACACTTGTGTCATTTGTGCTTGGTTAATTTCTGTGTGTGTGTGTAAGACTCATCCATCATTGAGTTCTTTGTCCAAAGTCCATCAACAACAAGATCTTAAAAGGGCAGTGAGTTAGTCATTTAATTCACAACAAACAGCCCAATCGTAGAAGAAGCAATACCTGAGGGGGCAAAACCTAATGGTGACGGTGACATTTTCCTTAGACTTGGAGACATCAGGCGAGGACAGCGTGTTCAGGTTGGCGGAGGAAGAGAGTGAAGATAGAGAGGGCTTGGACGGGGTGGGCCGAGACGACGTCGTGGAAGAAGAAGGGGTGGTTGACTGAGATGAAGCCGTAGGGGGCTTTGTGGACCCCACAGGCTTCCTGGAGCCGAAAGGCGAGATGGAGGATCTTTGTGACCTTGAGCTTGAGGTGCCACCGGAGAACATTCCTGGGTGTAGAGAGAGAAAAGCTGGGTTTAGAGAGAGAGAGAGAAGAAAATACCCCATCAGTGGCCAGAATAATGAACTCATCTCTTTCTATAAGTTGGCGATAGTAAACATCAGGGACATAAATCACACCAAAATCCTTTAGATAGAAATCCCCAAAGGCTCTAGCTATTGCCAAACTAGGAGAATCATTGTTAGGCAACCATACACGAGCAACTTCTGGTTCATTTTACAAAGCAAATACCCTTCCCTTGCATTGATGGATCCTAGCAAATTCCGCTAATTACAGAAGATTCAATAAATTTTGTTCAATGGACCTTTATTTAAGACTTCTGTGTGACTCTGCTCTGTGTGTGAGATATATATATATATATATATATATATACACACACTAGGAAGATCAGGCTTCAAGTGCCAGCATAGCTCTCGAATCCCCAACATTTCCAAGTACAAGATTCTGACCCTGAAAAACCATACATCTACAAGTTAGTTTTTTCAAAACTCCCAAGAAATTTCATCATCTTCGGCAGAGAGAGAGCGAGAGAGAGAGAGAGAGAATTTTTGTTTTTATTTTCAGTTTTCATTTATTATTTATTTTTAATGTAGAAAATGACCATTTTGCCCTCATTTTTAACGGCAAATTGGATGAAATGTTGTGGATTTAGACGGAGGGGGGAAATTGGCCAAAAAAAAAATTCATATCCTTAATTTTCTATATAAAGAAAAAAGGATATGGGGTTAATTGAAAGCTAGGTACAAGTTCAGGGGGCAAATCACTAGTATACCCTTCTTTTCAATTGTTATTCTTGTTTATAGTTCTCATGTAGAGTGAAAAAGTGGAAAACAACAAACAAAAAGTGAAACATGGACAAAGAAATAATTCCACAAGTTACTTTATTTGCTAAAGATTCCCACAATGCCGAATCACTATATCACATACAAAGAAAACATTTGATTAAAAAAACGTCAAAAAGGAAAAATTCATAACCCAATTTCCACAAAAAATTAATAAAAGATTAAATATATAAAGGAGAGAGAAGAAGCAAGAACAAGCATATTGGAGAGAGTATGAAAAAGAGAGAGTGTGAGATGGATACCTGAATAAGAGTGAAGAGAATAACCTATGGAGAAGATAGTAGAGAAGAACCCTAGGGAGAGAGATGAAAAGAGCGTATGATTTTTCTCGTAGAACGCGTGTTCTTTTTCCCTAACCATATAATTAAGCATGTATTATCTAAATCGGGGTGTGTGAGTTGTATTAGTTAGTTAGGCAAGGAGATTATTAAAAGCCCAACCCGTTTTAAATTAGTAAGGTAATTAAATAAAACAAGTTGACATCAAACAACTTACATGGACTATTTACTCCTATCCAAAGTTTAATATGGTGTACCAAATGAGCCCTCATAGCTTCTAGGGATTTTAATCCCTACACCTAATTTTCCTTCAAATTCTTGGTAAAATGTGTTGTGAATTAATACTAACTCACTTCCCCTTAGGACTTTGTTGTTGATGAACTTTGTGACAAACTCAATGATGGATGAGTCTTACACACACACAGAAATTTAACCAAATAGAAATGACACAAGTGTTTATAGAGGTTCAGCAAAGTGCCTACTTCCTCTTTGGTGATCTCCTTGAGAACTTTCACTAATGAAGATAGGTTACAACTTTGGTTTACAAAGAAGGAAACCCCCTTAGAACTCTACCCTCACAATCTGTTTCTCTCTCACCCTTGCTCAACAACTTGATACACTTAGAGAACTCTCTTGCTCTCCCCTTGGTATTTTCTGAACTTACAAGTTTCCAGCTTCTCTACAACTCTCTATACTTTGCACAAAATTATGCTCTTAACAACTTAATGTTCTCTTGCTTCCTCTTCCCTCTTATATAGGCCTTTGGACTCCAAGATAAGGTATCATTAAGTTCTGCACGTTCTTGCTTTAGTTATACAACTTTAGACACCTGTTCTTGGCAGCTCACAAAGCAAGTGAACAATGGATGATAGCTGCCATATATCTCTTGAACCAAGAGAGTATTCACTCATTGAAGCAAGTCATCAATTTGCCAAAGTGTTCTCCCCAACTTTCCAGCTGCTTGCCACCTTCTAATATCTCAGAATTGATCAGAAAAATCCTTCCAAGTCGATAGAAAGTGATAGCACACAAAGGAAGACTTGAAAACGCGTAGAAACTGAAGCAACAACGTCGGGGCGACCGGTCGCCAGGACTAGGCGACCGGTCACTTTTCCACAGAGTCTCCAGACTTCGATTTTCTTCTCTGAACCGACCGGTCGCTCATAACATGCGACCGGTCGCTTTGGCATAGAGTTGAAATTCAATTCAGACTTTGCAACCTGCCGGAAACCCACCGGTCGCCCATAACCTGCGACCGGTCGCCCATAACCTGCGACCAGTCGCTGGTCTTTATTTATTTTTTGTATCCTTTAATTGAGCCATTTTTTCTCAACAATCTCCACCATGGCGAGATTAAAACTCCTTGTGGACATCATTGCTTTTCCAGGACATCTTTAATTTCTTGAGAATCGTCCGGATAACTCTCAAGAACTCCACCTCAATCTTTAGCATGGAACAAGATTGAGCAAGCCCAAACAATGCTTGAACTTTGCTGCTGTGACTGGCTTTGTTAGACAATCTGAAGGGTTCTCCGTTGTATGAACCTTCTCTATCATGACATCTCCATCTGTCACCCAATCCCTTATCCGGTGGTATCGGACATCAATGTGCTTAGATCTTCCATGAAATACTTGATTCTTCACTAGGTAGATTGCACTTTGACTATCACTTTGTATCACCACCAAGTCTTGGGCTATCCCGAATTCCTTAGCCAATCTTTTCAGCCACACGGCTTCCTTCGAAGCTTCCGTGAGCGCCATATACTCCGCCTCTGTAGTAGTGATCGGTTCATAATTGTATATCATTTTGTACCCTTCTAGCTTATGATTTGGTTATGTTTTTTAGTTAAATTTGTGCTTTTAATCCTTTTTGTGTTTATCTTTCAGCTTTAGGTAACAATGATGGCTTTGGATAGGAAATGATGCAATCCATGCATGTTAAAGCCTAATTTGGATAAAGGGAAGAAGTGCTTAAAGACAAACTCATTTTGGCTACAGCCCCCTGCCAGTCCAGTTCCGTAGGTCATATTGCAAGCTTTGTTTCAGCAACCTACACAGCTCGGATGAGGCAGCATTCTTCATGAAAGTTGTTCCAATTGGTGTATACTATAACATATCCAAAATTCAGCCCCATTGGATACATATGGAGTCTGTCACCTAGCAAACACAGAACCATGCTCAGGATGGATTTTTGTCAGCGAGCAAAACGAGTTAGCAATTTGTTTCGGCCTTAACTTCTTCATCCAAGCTTGGATTGGGCCAATACTTGTGTGGTTGGATCAGACACATTCTGAACTTCAATTTGGAGTGCTTAAAGTCGTCATTTGCTTAAGAGAAGCCCAATTTGTAAGCCCTTGAAGTTACTGGTCATGCTGACCTCAGGATGAGCTATTATTTCTGGTTGGAAGCTTGGTCATGGTGACATGAAGATGAGCTAGGGCTGCTGGTGGGATTTATTGGTGAAGTGCATCAACCAATTCAGATTTTATAATACAAGTGTTGTATGCATTAGTCATATTGAATTCAGATTTTCACTTCCCCTAGGCCTATAAATAGAGAAGTTCTCTAAGCTTGTAATCACACCCCAAGGGGGGGAGCTCTCAAACACTTCTCTAGAGCTCCCTTCCCTTCTCTCCCTCAAATTCTCTTAGTTTCTCTTTCTAGTTTTCAATTGTTGTAATGAAATCTTTTGTGTTGAAATTTTCCTTAAGTTTTTCTTAGTTCCACTTTACTTTTCATTATGTAAATTCTTTTCTTTAGTCTCAAGTTTGATTAGTTTCCAAGTTTCAATTATGGTTCATGTTCTTATTCATTGTGCTTATAAGTTAATATGCTAGTCACCATTAAGGCTTGCATGTTAGCTATCTTGGTTTGAATTAAGAGTATACACCATGCTTTAATTCGAATTGAACTATGAATAGGAAGAGTATGTATGGACATTCGACAACAGGGATTAGATACATGCTTGGTTGTTTAAATTGTTCTTCTATGCTTAATGGGTTCCTAATGCTTAATTTTAGGTTAGACAACAAATGATCAAATTAGGGAATTAGGAACACAAGGTTATGACCAAACACCATGGCTTAATCATACTTTAGCTAGAATCAATCCGTTAATCTAATTGAACTTGGGAACTTATCTGCTTGAGTTAGTTATTTTCTTTCTTTCTTGTTGTATTTATTTCCTTTCTTTTTCATTTCTATTTTGTCTAGGGAAATGAATTGGATCATTCAATCACCAATCCTCGTGGGATCGACCTCGCACTTACATACGCTATACTACCGAACGGCTCGTGCACTTGCGAGTATCACAAGTTGAGGATGCAGCTTAATCCATTTTGGTGCAGCTGAAATCTACACAACAAGTTTTTGGCGCCGTTGCCGGGGATCGGTAACAGTGTTTGATTCTATTTGGCTTTCCTACTTTATTTTTTTTCTTAACTGGACAATTTCTTGTTTTAAAGTTAATGACGTTAATGGACAAGTTGTGTTTGTAGTCCAACAGAAAAGGACAATTGCCCAACAAGCAAGAGAACTGGGTTTAAGTCCCAGCTTACACAACCCATTGGTGCTTGTTGCTTTGAAACATGGAATTGGATGTGTGTTGATTTTCCTTTTCATTTTAGTTTTTATTTCCTCATCCTTTTAATTCTATTTCAAGTTTTCTATGTTTGTTTTAGCAATTTATTATAGCTCAATAATAAATGGAGAGAGATGGCAACCTCAATCATAAGAATGGGAAGTGTGGAGCAGTGGGAGAAGTCGCGACCTCCAAGTGCATCCATGCTCGACCTAATCGCTTCAAGGCGGAGCATTTCAATCCTTTCTCTTCTTTGAATTCTGTTTATTTCCGTAGTTGTTTTTGCCTTTTGGTCCGCGCGGAGTTCTTTGTTTTTCTATGCTAAATCCAACCATATAAATAACGTGAAATTTGGACTTATGGTTGGAAAGTTATAGTCTAAAAACTGAACAGAGGTCGAAGCTGAAAAACATAGAAACGAATCTGTCCAAATGGTGATAAATAGGTGATAGAAAGTGCTGTTTGTGTTTTTCTTTGGTTTCTTGGTTTGTTTCTTTTAGTACAATAATTTATATCGTTTGTTTGAGTTTGTTTAGAGTACTTAGTTCATTTTCGTTTATGGTTTGTTGTTTCATGTTATCTTAATTTGTTTTTGTTTCTTTTTCTTACGAGAATATATTTTTTTAAAAAAAAATTTTAAAAAAAAAAAATTTATTTTTCATATGAGCTGACTTATGGTAACTCCAGTGAGCACCTTCGTCAATACAGTGTTATATATACTATTCAATCCTAACTACAATAATAAATTTAAAGCTACTAATAAATATATATACTATTCAATTTCTTAAGTGTTATACGTACAAAATAAATATATATATATATACACACACACACCATTCAACGATCCAACCATCAAACTTGTTTGTTTATACTTCAAGATCGTATACCCTAAAAATTGCAAAAAACAAACATTCAGAGATCTAGTAATGGGACAAAACTTTTTGACGGTTATAAATGAAAAATCACGATTTAACGGTTATTTTAACTCTGATTTTGATGATTTTTTTTACAACTACACTCCTTGACCCTATATGAATACAATGACTAAATTTGATCTTCAATTTAAAATATTTACACTAGTGGATACCACAAAATCTTATTTTATATTTAACGAAAGTATAAATAAACTCTTAATTGTTAGTGAATATATTGTTTTGATGGCTGTTAAGGCCCAAAAAATCTTAGGAAAGGCCCATGCATATTTTAAAGCCTAATGCATTATCATGCTATAAAAACAGCCTAGTCGATACATGCCATGCCATGCCATGCCAGGCAAGGCTACAATTTGACACGTGGGAGTGGTGGTACGAGTTTGCCACTTTTCACATGCAAACTTTTAAGAATTACAAGGTTCCACAAGCCCAAGCCTACCAAGCCCATTGCACTGTCAAGCATTATCTAACGTAAAGCCCGAGCCACTGTAATACAACATAGCCCAAGTGTAAGCACGCAATAACACGCGATGCCAAGCAACTCCCTTTTAGTGTCAAATTACCAACAAGCTTAAGTGGGCCCAAGCCACATACATGCCTGGGGCTTGCTGAGCGGGTTGTGGTGTGGATGGTTACAAGGATCCATGAGGCCCATTAAAGGTTCAAGAGAATGCAGGTTTTGGGCTGCTTGGGAGCCCCAAAATCCAAGCCCACTTTCTTGAGCCCACTTTCTTGAGCCCACTAAATGGGTAAGCGGAGAGAAAGAAAAGCCCAGCACCAGCACGTTTGATCGGTTCATAATTGTATATCATTTTGTACCCTTCTAGCTTATGATTTGGTTATGTTTTTGAGTTAAACTTGTGCTTTTAATCCTTTTTGTGTTTATCTTTCAGCTTTAGGTAACAATGATGGCTTTGGATATGAAATGATGTAATCCATGCATGTTAAAGCCTGATTTGGATAAAGGGAAGAAGTGCTTAAAGACAAACTCATTTTGGCTACAGCCCCCTGCCAGTCCAGTTCCGTAGGTCATATTGCAAGCTTTGATTCAGCAACCTACACAGCTCGGATGAGGCAGCATTCGTCATGAAAGTTGTTCCAATGGGTGTGTACTATAACATATCCAAAATTCAGCCCCATTGGATAAATCTGGAGTCCGTTACCTAGCAAACACAGAACCATGCTCAGGATGGATTTTGTCAGCGAGCAAAACGAGTTAGCTATTTGTTTTGGCCTTAACTTCTTCATCCGAGCTTGGATTGGGCCAATACTTGTGTGGTTGGATCAAAAACATTCTGAAATTCACAATAGACATCTTAAAGTCATCATTTGATTCAGCCTAGCCCAATTCGTAAGCCCAAGAAGTTGCTGGTCATGCTGACATGAGGTTGAGCTGGTTGGAAGCTTGGTCATGGTGACATGAAGATGAGCTAGGGCTGCTGGTGGGATTTATTGGTGAAGTGCATCAACCAATTCAGATTTTATAATGCAAGTGTTGTATGCATTAGTGAAGTGCATCAACCAATTCATCTTTTATAATGCAAGTGTTGTATGCATTAGCCATATTGAATTCAGATTTATCACTCCCCTCTCCCTATAAATACCACATCCATTACACATTCAAGACATAACAAATCCTGGGATTCACAACCCCACAATTCACTCCAGCCATCCTCAAACACTCTCAAAATCTCAAACACTCCAACAATCACCAAAACAACTCCAGCAAACTTCTCTTCCATTTCCCTACGAATTTCATCTTCCTTAGCCATCACCACTCACTCAAACTCATCCCAAATCACCTCCATATCCTTCATACATCTTTCTAGAAGTGGGGAAGCTCTTGGAGAAGCATTAGAAGTGGAGAAGCACTTGGAGAAGCCTTGGACACCACAAGAACTTCAGAAAAAGGGTTTTTCTACTCTTATTGCATTCATTATGTTTTCTCATTTCTGTTCAAGTCTCTTTTCCATTATGAGTAGCTAAATCCATAACTAGGGCTTCGATGTAACCTAACATGAATATTCTGGGTTTATAAGTTTGGAGTTTCAAGTTTGATTCATGATTCATGTTCTTATTCATTATGCTTATAAGTTAACATGCTTGTTTGAATGATTGATCACCATTAGAACTTGTTTGTTAACTATCTTGGTTTGAATTAAGAGTATACAGCATGCTTTAATTCGAATTGAACTATGAATAGGAAGAGTATGTATGGACATTCGACAACAGGGATTAGATACATACTTGGTTGTTTAAAATGTTCTTCTATGCTTAATGGGTTCCTAATGCTTAATTTTAGGTTAGACAACAAATGATCAAATTAGGGAATTAGAAACACAAGGTTAGGACCAAACACCATGGCCTAATCATACTTTAGCTAGAATCAATCTTTGAATCTGAATTAGACTTGTTACTTGAATCTTTATAACCCAGAATTGAATTGTTATGGTGATTCGAATGCCCTAGTCTCAAAATCTGTTTTCCAACTCTTAAAACCACTCTTTGTTACATTTGTTTACTTGTTTTTGTTTGCAATTTCATTTTGCTTCTTTTGTTCAACAATCACAACCACTCTTGTTTTAAATTCTGTTTTAGACATAACCTCCTACTTTCTTGAATTTGGTAATCTAAGTACATAACTAGTTTTAACTTCTCAATCTTCGTGGGTACGACCTCGTACTTGTCTTGCTATACTACTAATTGCCCCGTACAATTGCGAGTTAACATAATATTAACAACAAATTTTGGCGCCGTTGCCGGGGACTGAACGAAAGTTCTTCCCTGGTTATGTGCCCAAAGTTACCCTATTCTTTTTAGTGTTTCTAATTAATCTAATTTTCTGTTTCAGGTAGTTTATGTCTAAAAAGCCATTACTTGAACAAGTGAGGTCTTCGTTCCAACGTTCTAGATCTTTGAACGCAGGACCATCATTGCAACCCAGACGAGTGACCTCTGAAATTCAGAATCGTCTAGAAAGGGAGTTGTCAACTGCAAAAGAGCAAGCTCTTGCTACATTTACAAGTCTTGCTATACTACTAATTGCCCCGTACAATTGCGAGTTAACATAATATTAACAACAACGTTCTATGCGACCGGTCGCCAGGGCTAGGCGACCGGTCGCTTTTGCACATAATCAAAATTCCAAAACAACATAGCTGCAGCGACCGGTCGCTTTCACCTTACGACCGGTCGCTGGTCTCGATTTCCAGCTTCTTCTAATCTGCTTCAAAACGACCGATCGCTCATCCCTTGCGACCGGTCGCTTCCCCCAACACCTACCCATATGTGCAGCACCTCTCCCATACGACACTAAACCAACCATACGACACCAAAACCTTATCTTTTCTCCCAAAAACCAACCACCCGGCACCTACATAGAATAAAGAAGCCTTGTCATCTCAACTGGGAGACAAGGGTGCATAGCCGGAATAGCATGCGCGACCACCTCGATGTCGGAGTAGCACGCGTGCATAGAGCAGTGAACTCCCAAGGCCTATAAAAGGGAGAGGAGACACAGCCGGAAGGGGAGAGGCATCCACTGCGGGGGCCCCCGGAGGAGACAACCGGGGGAACACTCAAAACGCCCAAGCTCTAGCCATTCCAAACCCAGAAACAACGACCATTCTTGCTGCCGTACTCTTGCTGCGGGCTCACTCCAAAATACTCCAAGCTTTAACCCAGAAACAACCTCCATTTTGCTGCCGTACTCTTGCTGCGTGCTCACTCAAAAACACCCAAGCTCTAGCCATTCCAAACCCAGAAACAATAACCATTTTGCTGCCGTACTCTAGCAAACCATGCTTTTGTTGCCGTAACCTTTGGGACCCTTTGTTTTACCGAGGCCTCTGTTTTGCCGGGGCCTCTGTTTTGCCGCTGGCCTCTGTTTTGCCGAGGCCTCTGTTTTGCCGGGGCCTCTGTTTTTCCGCTGGCCTTTGTTTTGCCGGGGCCTCTGTTTTGCCGCTGGCCTCTGTTTTGCCGTTGGCTTTTGTTTTGCCGGGACCTCTGTTTTGCCGCTGGCCTTTGTTTTGCTACTATTTGCTGCCATACTCTAGCAAATTAGCAAACCATTATTTTGCTGCTGTGCTCTAGCAAACTAGTTAACCTTTCTCCTCCCACCATGCTCTAGCCACAGTAAACAACCCAGCAAACCATGCACTGCTGCACTCTAGGTAAACACACAAAACCCAGGCCTTAACCTCCCCATTCTCATTTTCTTCCATAATATTGCCTTAAGCCTTGAACACCATCCGATCATTCCACAATATACTGCAATAATCATTCATTTCTCAAGCAAGTTACTCTCTCCTGCTAAACTTATGGATCCTTAGCTCCCACACCACAGGCCTCTCATGCCAAGCTCATTATCTTAACTCATCAGAGGAAACTCCCATGCCAAGCCTATCTCTGTACAACCAAAACACATCATCCTCAACCCTTTCCGAGAATGCCATACACCATCCAACAACGCCCTACATCATCCAGCAATGCCATACATCATCACCACCGTTCATTTGCACCTGAAGCCAGTCAAAATATGGAGCTGCTGCAAGAATAACAGAGTACCCCCTAGGGCTTGCTTTCCCTTCGGGATGCTTTGGGCCTAGTTCTCGCTAACTCAGAAACGGGGACTTGAAGGCTTCATTCAAGACTAGCGACCATCCGGCCCAGCTAAGCCTTCCAGCAGAAAAAGACCCCTACAATGGCATACACATTCTACGAAACTAGTTTCAACGATCCAACCCTCAAACTTATTTGTTTATAATTCGAGATCATATACACCAAAAATCGGAAAAAATAAACATTCTGAGATCAAGTAATGGGACAAAACATTTCGACAGTTATAAATGAAAAATCACGATTTAACGGTTATTTCAATTTCGATTTTGATGTTTTTTTACATCTACACTCCATAACCCTATATGAATACAATGAACTAATTCGATCGTCAATTTAAAATATATATTTTCTAACAAAAACCCAATCTGAACTACAATAATATGTTTTTCTAACAAAAATCCGATCTGAACTAAAATAATAAATTTAAAGCTACTTCATAAATATATATACCGTTTAATTTCTTAAGTGTTATGCATACAAAATAAAAACAAAACAAAAATAAATTGGTTTAGGCGACGAAATATTTGGATTACGTCATGCAAAGATTTTTAAAAATAATTTTTCTATTTTATTTATTTTTGTAAAGACTTTGCGCGACAAACACCTACTTGGTCGCTAAAGACTTTGTGCAACGAAGTTTAGTGTTTCGTCAAGCAAAGTCATGCAAAGATTTTAAAAAATAATTTTTTTATTTTATTTATTTTGTAAAATAACTTTGAGCGACAAAGTTTAATAACTTCGAGCAAAGTAACTTTGAGCAACGATGTTTTGTCGTCACCAAAGGTTTGTCACGCAAAGTGACTTTGTGCGACGATTTGTGTTTCGTTGCGCAAAATTTAGTCGCGTAAGACTTTGAGCAACGAATTTTGTTTGGTCGCGCAAGGGTTTTTTTTTCCTAGTGTTTCCAAGCAATGGTGCATAATGGTGCCTTGTTGGATATTAGCTTCCCCAAACAAGATAAGATCATCTGCAAAAAAGAGGTGTGAGATAGCAGCTCCACCTCTAGCCATTTTAATTGGTGTAGGGGTCTTTTTATTCCAGTAGCCTGACGAATGGGCTTGGGCTGCCGTAAAGAGAAACTAATAAAGCGCCCCTTGTATCTGAGTTCAAGAACCAGGCTCCCATAAGGTTTTGAAAAGTTTCGTGAGAACCTTAGAAAACACTCTGGGTATCTTTCACTAGTAGGCCAACAGTACGTGGTAAGTTATGAATACAACTTGCTTGAGGAGCTTGTGGCATGGGAGCTAAGCCTTCACAAGTTTAGCAATTTAACAGAGAGAGAGAGAGAGAGAGAGAGAGAGAGAGAGAGAGAGAGAGAGAGAGAGAGAAGAGAGAGAGACAAAAGCATGAATTTCTTACAGAGGGTAAAGGCTCAGAACAGGGGGAGAGGAAAATTAGGAGGATTTCTATCTCAGGAAGAGAGAAAAAATGGAAGTAGAAGATGGGGTGTCTTGAGTAAATTTCCAATCGCTTGACAAAGCTTGGTTGCGCTCTGGATGATGGTCTTGCTGGGTAGAGAAAGCTCCCTTTTATAGGCACTTAGAACCCTAATTCTATCGATCCTCCATTCCCACTTTTCCTTTGCTTCTTTCCATTCACTCCTTTTTGGTGAAATTTCTTCAACCAGAGCACATGAGTCATAGGCTCTTTGGAGTTCCAAGGTTTTCTATGCGGCTGGACCTCCCCATGGGGGGTGAGGCGCCACCTGCTTTCTTCCTTGGTTTTCAAATTAGAGCTCGTAGAGGAAAAAGAGAATGGATAGAGTCGTTTGTCCAATGGGTATTCCTCCTACACATATGGATTTCCTTTGGTTCCTGCAATGGCTTCTCATTGAGGGTTATAGAGCTTTGACAAGGGTGGAATACGATGCTAGATTATTTAACAAGGTGTTGGGCTAGGCTTTGTTTACAGTATCAGGTTATTGGTACTCTCTTTCAAGTGGCCTGCGTGTTTTCGTCAAGCTGCTGGAAGTAACCTATTTGCTTTATTTTGGCCGTTTTAACTAACGTGAGATTGTCTAAGTGTTGCAGCAGACTATTAGATGTTCTCCTAAGGCATTGGATCACTTTTTCCCTCTCTCATGCTAACCCATGTGTTTGGGCCCGAGGAATGGGCTTGAGTTTTAGTGCTCCCAAGTGGCCTAAAACTTTCATTCCTTGAACCCTCAATGGGCCCTGTGAGTGCTCGTAACCATCCATATCACAACCCACTCAGCAAGCCCCGGGCATTTGCGTGGCTTGGGCCCACTTAAGCTTGTAGCGTGGCTAGGTGCAAAATAATGGTTTTCCGCTTGGCATGGCATGTCGATTGGCGTGCTTATGCTTGAAGGCTATGACGCTTGATGGGATAATTAGCATGGGTTCATAGAGCCAGTGCATTTTATAGGCTCGTTTCAACTCTCAGCATGACGGATAACATATTTATTTAGCATGACACATGGATCATAACTCGTGCGAGTGTGTATGACGAATTTTCGCATGCCCACACCAGGTTTCTTCTCAATAAGGTATCGCACTGGGCCGAGAATTTATTCGGGCCCAACCCTGGATTTTTTGGGCCTCAACAATTGGTTTCCATTTCTTAGCAATGATGGCACCATTAATGATATGTGACAACTTTTCCATGTTGTTTGTGCCTAATAAATCACGGCCATGAACGGACCAAAGGAGCCCCTTTTCTCGGCCCTAGCACTTGCTCGTGAAACTAAAACGCGGCGTTTTCGCCAAGATGTTTTGCCTTCCTGGAAACAAAAGAAAAATTGCTAAGGCATGACCATCTCGGCCTCGATTATAGGCCGAGGCCGAGGCCGAACAAAATCACGGCCAAAGGTATTAAAGTCAAATCATCACGTGACAGCAGGGTCCCATGCTTCATTTAATGAAGTAATGCCTCTGTTTATTGCAGCAAACCCACTGGCCACGAATAAGCATTTAATGCGCGAGGGAAGGTGGGAAGTGACTGAAGTCAGGATTTGGTGATAGGAATCAGAGTGATTAGACGCAAACATTCTCACAAGGATTCTTACAGCTTGAGAGATTAGGTCACCAGCTCTCAGAGCAATAAATGCGTCTCCACGGCCAGAAGCGCAGAACCCAAGATCAGGGCGGCGGCCCAGATTCACCAGGATTCATGGGGTCACACCACCATACTTCACGATCCCAAATGTCGATTGGACTACCCACTTGCTCTGATCAGGCTCCACCATGCAGGTTTTCAGCCTCGATTACTCATCCAGGAGCTCTTCCTATAAATGCAAGGCTCAAACTACATTCAAAGGGTTCAAACACCAAACCAAAGCGTCCCACGGAGCAACTTATATTTTCCTATAATGCACTTTCAATATCTTTATTTGCTTTCCTAGGAGTAGTGTTAGACTGTAAGGAAAATCCATTCATCAATATATCATACGACCCTTGATTTTCAAGGCGCCGAAGCATCATCCTTGTTACTCTCTTACTCACCCCATATATCATACGACCGTCGCTCACTGAGCAGCGCGCCGGAGCACCGCCCAAAACCCACCACCAACACCACCACTAAACTGCCTTGTAGCTCAGGCCGTGAACCTAACAGCCGAGATCAGTTCCTCTCTTGGCTACAATCGTTTGATTAGAAGACGAGTTCAAACAGGCGCACCACTTGACCATTCTATCCACTTCAACATCTCGACGCACGGTAGACCGTGCTCGCACGCTCGCGCACAACCGTACCGCATCCAAATGCAGGAAGCCACGTGTTAACGCACATCCCCTCGGCCCGGAGCACCAGGCCGTGAGATTTGCGCAGCCAACACTTTTGGCATGCCCGGTGGGATTCTTGTCAAAAACTTATGGTGGAAACTAGGGCATAGGCAAAGCTCAAAAACAAAACAGTCGAAATGACTTCTGAGACTCCTGAGTCCACCTCACCAATCACTGTCACCGAGACTGAACATGCGGTCAGGATCTCGCCCAGCGTTCCAGTAACGACGGATCGCATGGCCGAGTCCATACAGGAACAAGTAGTGGTGGAGGATCTGATGTCGAAGCAGGCCTACAGGATAGAAACATCCTTTATGGCCGCAATGGACATGTTCTCCTCAGAGCTACGAACGGCTTTTCAGGAGAGGATGCCGGCAACCTCGCCCGCAACACCTCCTAGAGCCGGACAGAGAAGCCAAGAGCGCGAGAGGATTGAGCCTTACGGCGAAAGCAGCAGCCTCGGTGCCTCTGGCCGCACCCAAGCGTCAGGTTACGGCCAGCATTCTCTGCCGCCGACGAATAGCTGGGGGCAGGCCCAGCCCACATGGGTGCATCCAGGGCCAACCTACTCGGATGAAACAGCGCATGGCCCACTCCACGCTCTGGCCGTATCGCTAGGGCAAAGCAGCCTCGCGCACTCCGCGATTCAGCCACTCGGCCCAGTTCATACTGTTGCCGTCCAGACCCATCTTGGCCCAAGCAACGCGATTGCTGCTTCATCACAGCAGTACGATCAGAGAAATCCGACCGTTTCGCCACCATTGCAGGCGTCGTTGTTTCCGCTAGGCTCTCAACTTCATTACGGTTCGGCCATTTTGACGGCAACACACACGCACCTTGGCCAAACCCATGGCGCTCATTTGGCGCCAACCAGCCCGGTTGTACCTGCCGAGCCCCCTGTTCAAGTGGCCCAGCAGGTAAGGCCGCAGAACGATGCGCAACAGGCCCCGCGGCCGTGCGCGGCCCAGCCAGAAGCGCCACCTCAAGGGCTACGATTCGAAGACGTCCGACGAATGATTGAGGATGGCCTAGCCTAGAGGCGGCCGGACGCGCCAAGATATAGAAGGCCGTACCCACCAAAAATCGACCGAACCCCTCTTCCCCGGAACGATCGATTGCCAGAATTCATGCTATTCTCCGAGGATGGGCAGACCTCCTCCATTGAACACATAGGCCGTTGCACGGCCCAATGTGGAGAGGCCGATTTGGACGCCCAAAAGCTCCGTTTATTTGTTCACTCTCTGACCGGTGCGGCGTTCTCGTGGTTCATAAACCTTCCACCGAATTCAGTAAGGGATTGGTCTGATATGGAAAGGATATTCCAAGAACATTTCTATCAGACCAATCGAGAAATAACGGTCGCCGAGCTGGCAAGGATGAACCAGGCGCCAGATGAATCACCTCGCGACTACCTACAGCGGTTCAAAACATGTGGGAACTGGTGCCGCACGAACCTACCAGAGAGGGAATTTGTCAAGATGGCCGAAGAAGGATTGGAATTTGAATACCGGAAGAAATTCCAAGGGATCGAATTCCGGGACATGCATGACTTGATCAACAAGGTGGACAGATACGCATCCTTGTTGAAAGAAGAAATGCAGAAGAAAACGGCTTCTAAAGGGACGTACTACAGGAATCCCATTGTCAGCTACGCCGAAGCAGACGGCTTCGCGGAGGCCGAGAGCGACGAAGTAGAGGTGAGTTTGGCCGAAGTCAGCATAGAAAAACCGTTCGTCTGCAAAGGACTTATCAAGGCCAATAATAGCCGCACAAAAATCCCCGACGCCAAGTTTGCAACTCGGGAAACGAAGGCCTACACTTTCGACCTGACAAGGGCCGAGGCTATCTTCGACCTGTTATTGGAAGAGAAAAAGGTCAAATTATCTTTCGGCCATAAAATTCGGAAACCCGACGAGCTTAAAGGAAAGACGTTTTGCAAATACCATAGTTCTTGGTCTCACAACACCAACAACTGTGTTGTCCTGCGGCCATGCAGGTTGACTCCAAGCCATTCCCTCCACCTATTGTCAACATGTTCAACGCCCAACTCCGGGCCGAATGTAGGGAAGTTCGTCGACTAGCGAGGGGAAAAGAACCATTGGCCGAATCATAGCCGGTGCTTTGCGAGCAGTGCCAATGTAAAGTCGATCAGCCCAGGCTACATGAGAACAAGAGGAAGGCCACCGAGCCATCTCAACCAGCCATGAAGGAATTTAGCGGCCAGTACGATCGTCGGCCTGCCAGTAGAGCTGTTTTCGACCGACTGGGGGCACAAACTCCCAGTACCTCGATGGGACCCAAGGATGAGGCCGCCCCTAGGCCAGTAAAAACTTTCAAACCGCCGGTCATACAGGATGTCCGTTGGTACCATGCGCGACCTGGGGGCAGAGCCGAACCGTTGACAAAAACCCAGCTGAGAAGGATGCAGAGGCAAGTCCAGCAGGCCAAAATACAGGCGACCAGGGCCGAGGGTTCTAAGCGCCAAAGGAAAATGGCGACTGCAGACGGGATACCATCGGCACCAATTGTCCCCTCTACAGCCAAGTCGACCAGCATCAAGCCTCCAAGGACGTGGTGCCCTAGGCAGGATAAGAGTCCTCGTAGAACAACGGCCGCCTCGGCCCAGTCAAAGGCCGCAGCCCCGGGGAAAATAGATGTGGGTATCATCGACGTCTACTGTGGAAGGGATCCCCCTTTCTCGGCCAACGGTTTGTCTTTTCTCGCGGAATTCCGTAAAGACCATTTGGCCACAGACGTATACAGCATGACCCCTGAGAACCGTGAAATCGTCGAGTTGGCCCTCAAAAACACAAAGGCAGAGGGGCTCCTCATTACCAACGGATCTGACTCGGCCATCAAGGTCGTATACCAGGCAAACAGGGAAGCCAGAGCGAGAGGGATGCCAGGTTATCAGCCCGACCTCAGAGGATCGGAGGCTAAGGTCCCCTTCAACAAGGGCGATTTAGAATATCTCCGCCAATATTTCACTGTGACCCCGGCGGACACTGTCTTTGGTCTAACGACCGAGGAAAAGGCTCGGTTAAGTTGTTTAGACGAGTACTTAACGGCCAGGGACACATTGGCGAAGGCTAGACGGGCCCTCGAGAAGGAGGTCGAGGCCTCGGACCCCCCTGAGATCAAAGCATCCACAGCCGATATCCCGAGGACCGCAAGGCCTATGATTGATGGCTTCAGTGATCCTTTCTTTGGGCATGAGGCCGAAGACGACCCCACTTTAGGAATCTCCGATGATGAATACGAGGGGATCCTCGGGATGGTCGAAGAAAAGGTCTTCGCCAAAAGCGGCTGCGAGGCTGAAGAGGAAGATGGTAGGGGAAACCCGTAGGAGCCGAAGGAGGTCGGCATGAATATGGTCTTGGTACTACCGTCAGAGTTTTCAACCCCAGGAGGGCAAACCAATGGCTTGGATAATGACGTGGCTGAGGAGCAACTTGATCAAAGGCCAAAGACGAAGGAAGAGTTGTTGGCCGTAGCCTTCAACGAGGTGATACCCAGAGACGAGCCGAACAAATACCGACACCTCAAACCATTATACATCTCGGCTCATGTAGAGGGTGTGCCCGTGTCCAAGGTTTTCGTTGACTGCAGGGCGACGGTCAACATCCTTCCTTATTCCTTGATGAGGAAGCTGGACAAGTCAAAGGAGGACCTCATCCCCAGCGATGTGGTCATGAGCAGCTTCGTCGGTGATAAGTCTAAAACCATCGGCGTGTTGCCATTAAAGATTACCGTGGCCGACCAGACAAGAGTCGCGGCCTTCTATGTGGTCGAGTCCAGCGTCGACTACAATATATTGCTCGGCCGTGATTGGATCCACCAATCTGGGTGTATATTGTCTTCCCTCTTCCAACTGTTATTCTTTTGGGACGGCCAGAAGGTGTCTATACACCCGGCCGACGAAAAGCCTTTCGAAGCCAACGCCGTACAAGCTCGAATTTACGACGACGACGTTGGATGGGTTGTCCTCACCGGCCACGATTCAAGCGGCCGACCAACCAGAACGACGGCCCAGAAAGTACTGGAGTTAGGCGCCGAGAATGTCCGACAGGATTCGGCGCGCGAAGTGCTGATCGACCTCACTAGCCTTTAGATGACAGACAAAGCCACTAAAGGAGCAGCGGCCGTGACCGACCAACTAGAGAGACTGCTGGAACACTGGGCGGAGGAATCCTTACGGCCAAACTCACCAATCAACCTGATCGAATTCCTCCACGAATCAGACGAGGCGGACACTTTGACCTTTGACGACCTAGAAACGGCGCCCGCCGAGATGGAGGATGACTACCCTGAGGTCCAGGACCCTTTATTAGAGATAAATGTAGGGTCGGAGGCCGAACCACGACCTCCTTTTGTAAGCCAGCTTTTGGACCCCGAGTTAGCAGCCGAGGTTATCGGCCTGCTCCATGAATATAAGGATTGTTTTGCTTGGGATTATTATGAGATGCCTGGATTGCCAAGAAGTTTGTTCGAGCACGAATTAAAAATCAAGAAGGGGTTCAGGCCTTTCCAGCAGCCGCCAAGGCGTTTCTCGACCGAGGTACAACTTAAAGTCAAGGAGGAAATTGAACGGCTCCTTAAAGCCGGCTTCATCCGAACGGCCTGGTACGTTGAGTGGTTGGCCAACATTGTACCAGTTTTAAAGAGAACTGGGGCTTTGAGGGTTTGCACCGATTACAGAAATCTGAATCTCGCAACCCCCAAGGATGAATACCCCATGCCTATGTCAGACCTCTTGTCTTTCGTGGATGGCCACGCTGGTTACAACCAAATTTTCGTAGCCGAGGAAGATGTCCACAAAACGGCGTTCAGATGTTCAGGAGCAATCGGAACCTATGAATGGGTAGTCATGCCGTTCGGCCTAAAGAATGCCGGCGCGACATACCAGCGAGCTATGAACCTTATTTTCCACGACCTTATAGGCCGGACCGTTGAAGTCTACATCGAAGACGTGGTTGTAAAGTCCCCATCCAAAGCCGACCATGTAGGACATCTCCGACAGGCTTTTGACCGAATGCAAGCGCATGGCCTAAAAATGAACCCAAAGAAATGTGCTTTCGGCGTCACCGTCGAGAACTTCCTCGGTTTCTTGGTTCACCAACGAGGAATCGAGGTGGATAAAAACAAAGCTACAGCCATGATGGCAGCACCTCCTCCAAGAACCAAGAAGGAGCTCCAGTCCTTCCTCGGTAAGGTCAACTTTTTAAGGCGGTTAATATCAAATCTGGCGGGGAAGATCCGGCCGTTGACTCCTCTGCTCAAATTAAAAGACACGGAGCGATTCGTGTGGGGGGCAGAGCATCAAGCGGCCCTCGATGATATCAAGAAATATTTATCTCAACCGCTGGTCCTTATGCCGCCGAAAAGAGGGAAACCTTTGAGGCTCTATATTTCGACCTCAGAGGGCTCTATCGGCTATCTGTTGGCTCAAAACAACGAATTTGAACGAGAACAAGCAGTGCACTATTTAAGCCGCACCCTTAACGTGGCCGAGCTAAACTATTCGCCGATCGAGAAGTTGTGCTTGGCACTTTATTTCACGGCTACTAAGTTGCGCCATTACATGCTTCCTTCGGTCGTTCAGATCATCTCCAAGACCGATCTCATCAAATATATGCTCACTCGGCCGATCATACGCGGCCGAATTGGGAAGTGGATGATGGCATTGTCTGAATTCACCTTCCAATATATAGCTCAGAAGTCGGTCAAAGGTCAGGCATTGGCCGATTTCCTGGCTCATCACCCTGCCCAGGGGCAGGAAGAAGAAGTGGAGGTCGAGATCGGCATGGCCTGTATGGAAAAGAACTACTGGACCATGTACTTTGACGGCTCCAGTACCGAGGCCAGGTCAGGGGCCGGAGTCGTAATTGAGTCCCTTCAAGGGCGAAGGTGGCAATTCGCGTTCCAACTTGATTTCAAATGCACCAATAATCAGGCCGAATACGAAGCGCTCATCATCAGTCTCGAAATCCTGAAAGAAATGAAGGCAACCCGTGTTTTGGTCTACGGTGATTCTCAGCTAGTAATTAACCAACTAACCGGGGAATACCAGTGCACGAGCGAGAATCTAACCATGTATTATGTAACGACCCTCAATACGGCCGACGATTTCTCTAGGATTTCCTTTGTTCATGTGCCACGCGTCGAAAACCATGAGGCCAATGAGATGGCCGAGGTGGCGTCAGGTGTGAATATTCCAGACAATGACCACGACCGCGTAATAAGAATCGAGAGGCGTACCCTGCCAGCTTTGGCCAAACGAGGAATGACAGCGCAAGTATCTTCGGCCGAGATTACCAACGGGGTCAACACGGCCGAAGCCGACTGGCGCTACCCCATATTGAAGTATTTGCGTGACCCTTCCGGCAGCCATGAGAGAACTACACGTTTCTGGGCTCGGTGTTATCTGATTTATCAGAACGAGCTGTATCGAAAGGGATCAGACGGCTTATTGCTCTTGTGCCCCAGCACCGAAGATATCAAGGTCATCATGACCGAATCTCATGAAGGGATTTGCGGCGCTCACCAGTCTGGTGTCAAGATGAGATGGCTGGTTCGGAGGCAAGGTTATTACTGGCCGACCATTTTAAAGGACTGCATAGAATATGCGAAAGGATGTATCCAGTGTCAAATCTACGGCCCCATACAAAGGGTACCGGCCAAAGCCCTCCACCCAGTCACTAAACCATGGCCGTTCAGAGGGTGGGCCGTGGATATCATCGGCAAAATCCATCCGGCCGCATCCAACCAACATGCATGGATTTTGGTGGCAACCGACTATTTTACTAAATGGGTCGAGGCAGAGTCCTATCGGTCAATTTCTAGCGCGCGGGTGGTCAGATTCTTTGAGAATCACATCGTCCAAAGATTCGGTATCCCAGAAACTATCACGGCCGATAACGGCCCAGTTTTCGCATCGGCCGAGACTCGAGAGTACACCGAAAGGATGGGGATCAAATTGCTCCACTCAACACCTTACTACCCCCAGTCTAACGGACAGGCCGAGGTGAGCAACAAGGTAATCAAGGGCATCCTTGAGAAAATGATCGAGGAGAAACCTAGGGCATGGCACGACTTACTCCCCGATAGAGTTAAAGGTTCGGTCTCTCCGTGTGACCGAACAGCCTGGACAAGAAAGGAAGGACTATGTGCAAGCCATGGCTCAGGAGTTGGAAGATTTGGAGCAATCCAGGCTCGATGCTTATAACTTAATGCAAGCACAGAAGCAGATTGCGGCGAGGGCCTATAACAGAAGGGTCAAGCAGAAGACTTTCGCCGAAGGCGATTTGGAATGGCGAGCCGTGCTTCCTGTTGGGACGAAGGACCCTCGGTTCAGCAAATTCTCACCTAACTGGGAGGGACCGTTTATTATCGAACGAATCCTCGGCCGAGGTGCATTTCAGTTAAAGGATAGGGATGGAGAATGGCACAACTTGCCAATAAATGGCCAGTATTTAAAGAAGTACCCCCCGTCATTATGGGAGACGGCCGAGCAAGAGTTATGAGGATTGCAGTTGGCAAATAAATGAAGTAAACAACGCAACAAAAGGAAAGAAGAATCATACTTCATTTAGTTTAAAAAAGGATCATGTTTACAAGGAAACGGCCAGGCCATGGCCGATTACAAATCCACATGAGAGAAATTACATCCTAAAATCTACGAACAACGGCTTCGTGGTCTCCTCGCTGGACAGGCAAACGTTTTCTCCCCGAGGCAATGTCTCCGCCACCCATATCGTCATCAACCACAGCCGACGTAAAGCCAAGGCTTCACTCAGGCCATGGTAAGGGCCGACTCCCTGGCTAGGGCCGTCAATCAGGCCATGGTAAGCGGCCGTCACTTTGGCCATGGTAAGCGGTCGTTATTCTGGCCATGGTAGGGGCCGTCACTCCGGCCATGGATGCGACCGGGGCACTCAGCCGAATAGACACGGCCATGTTGGGGTCATCATACCAGGCCTTCCCATCTTCATCAGTCGCATTGCAGTTCCTCCTCGGCCTCACAGGGAGGGAGGTCATCTTCCTCCAGGGCTGGGAAGGAACCTCGGCCGCATCTTGGTTTTGGCTCACGTCGACTTTCCAGGACGAAAGGTGATTGGTGGACAGCAGGAGAGGAGGAGCCATCTGGACCAGGCCAAATTGCCAAGTCGTGAGATTCAGCAGATGTGGCTCCCTGGCTTTGGAAGGGCTACAATAAGGGCCATTAGAGTAGGTTGAAATGAAGAAGGATGAAGCCCAGGAATCAAAGAAAGGCTCAAGAGTGTTTAAGGAAGGAAGAAAGGTCACTAAGTGGTGGAAAGGTTTCATAATTGGAGAAAGAAGCCTGACAAAACTGGGGGAGGTCAGAGTGAACTTTTGAAGAGCATGAACTTAAGGATTTTTTGAAGGCATGAAGAAAAATGAAGAGAGGCAAGGTTTTTATACTCGCGCTAGAATTCAAAAACAGGGCGTGGCTCTCTCGAGAGACGTAACGTTCTGACAGCGTGCTCGAGAGCACGATGACATGTCAAAAGTCCAGGGGCCATCGTTTCATTTGACGAGGCAAAGCGACGCCTCGCGTAAGGCTGGGCAATGATGGCCTGCACGACGTGCTTAAAACATTAAATGCACCGACTGACCTGCGCATTTAATGCCCCAGTTGTCAATCACTTCAGAAGGAATGCAAAGGGTCCATCCCCCCGAATCCATTCGGCCTCTGCCCATGCCGAGACCGAAGAATCCGGGGATGTGGGGGCAATGTTTGTGCCTAATAAATCACGGCCATGAACGGACCGATGGAGCCCCTTTTCTCGGCCCTAGCACTTACTCGTGAAACTAAAACGCGGCGTTTTCGCCAAGATGTTTTGCCTTCCTGGAAACAAAAGAAAAATTGCTAAGGTATGATCATCTCGGCCTTGATTATAGGCCGAGATTGAGGCCGAACAAAATCACGGCCAAAGGTATTAAAGTCAAATCATCACGTGACAGCAAGGTCCCATGCTTCATTTAATGAAGTAATGCCTCTGTTTATTGCAGCAAACCCACCGGCCACGAATAAGCATTTAATGCGCGAGGGAAGGTGGGAAGTGACTGAAGTCAGGATTTGGTGATAGGAATCAGAGTGATTAGACGAAAACATTCTCACAAGGATTCTTACAGCTTGAGAGATTAGGTCACCAGCTATCAGAGCAATAAATGCGTCTCCACGGCCAGAAGCGCAGAACCCACGATCAGGGCGGCGGCCGAGATTCACCAGGATTCATGGGGTCACACCACCATACTTCATGATCCCAAATGTTGACTGGACTACCCACTTGCTCTGATCAGGCTCCACCATGCAGGTTTTCAGCCTCGATTACTCCTCCCGGAGCTATTCCTATAAATACAAGGCTCAAACTACATAAAGGGTTCAAACACCAAACCAAAGCCTCCCACGGAGCAACTTATATTTTCCTGTAATGCACTTTCAATATCTTTACTTGCTTTCCTAGGAGTAGTGTTAGACTGTAAGGAAAATCCATTCATCAATATATCATACGACCCTTGATTTTCAAGGCGCCGGAGCATCATCCTTGTTACTCTCTCACTCACCCCATATATCATACGACCGTCGCTCACTGAGCAGCGCGCCGGAGCACCGCCCAAAACCCACCACCAACACCACCACTAAACGGCCTTGTAGCTCAGGCCGTGAACCTAACATCCGAGATCAGTTCCTCTCTCGGGTACAATCGTTTGATTAGAAGACGAGTTCAAATAGGCGCACCACTTGACCATTCTATCCACTTCAACATCTCGACGCACGGTAGACCATGCTGGCACGCCCGCGCAAAACCGCACCGCATCCAAAAGCAGGAAGCCACGTGTAAACGCACATCCCCTCGGCCCGGAGCACCAGGCCGTGAGATTTGCGCAGCCAACACATGTAGAGAACAAAAATATAAGGAGAAATAGGGTCTCCTTGTCTAATCCCACAAGCTGGCTAAACACTGCCAGTTCTTTCACTATTAAGAATGGCTTGATACTTGACAGTTGTAATGCATTGCATAAGAAGTTCCAAAACTTTACCTCTGATACCAGCTTCCCAGAGCACATCTTTGATAAAGTGCCATTGAAGCCTGTCATAAGCCTTGGACAAATCAATCTTCCAAGCAATGAAACCATTTTTACCTTTCGAGGTCCTGAATTTATGCAACACCTCCTGTGCAATAATGATAGTATCCACAATTTCCCTCCCAGGAACTTAACTGACTTGAGTAGGACTCACAATCTTGCTCATAATAGGTCTAAGTTTATTCACTAAATTTTTTGAGATTACCTTGTATAAGGTGTTGCAGAGGCTAATTGGTCTAAATTGAGACATAGCAGTAGCATTTGTTACCTTCGGAAGCAATAAGTGTGTTGTTGAGGTTATCAGGGAGGCAAACAGTGGTAAAAAAATCTTTGACCATAGAATATATGTCGGAGCTGCATAGGGACCAATTGTCATGGTAGAATTTAGCTGGGAATCCATCAGGCCCAGGAGCTTTAAGGCTGCCAATAGAAAACATGCTCATTTTTATATCATCGTCAGTTACCTCTCTATTCAAGTTGTTCAAGTCCTCAGAGTCCAAAGCAGGAAAGAAATTTGGGAGGTTATACATCTCATAAGTTCTGGGTTTTAGAGAGAATAGCTCATTGAAATGGGAAACCACCAGAGCATGCATGTCAGATTTATCAGTGACCCATACGTCGTTGGTGTTCTTTAGTCCCTCAATTTTGTTTCTTCTTCGTCTAACAATAGTAGATAGATGGAAAATTTTAGTGTTTTTGTCACCTTCCTTAAGCCATGTGTTTCTAGATTTTTGGAGCCAAAGAAGTTCTTCTTGCTCTAGAATCACATTAAGATCACCATGAAACTTTTTTTCCAGCTCAATAACAAAAGGGTTATCCTTGTGGCTAAGATTCTCTGAATACCATCAATCCTAGCCATAATCCTTTTTTTGTGTTGAAAGACATTGCCAAACACCTCATTGTTCCAGCCAGTGAGGGCCTTGGCCAGAGAAGTAGTTTTACAAGCAATATTACAAGCAATATACTGAAATGATCACTTTTCACAAATGTTATTCTGAAATGATCACGTTACAAATTCTATTCAGATATAATCACTTTGGGATGCGAAATTACCTAAGTGCCCTCCATATAAAATGTTGTGTGGATTTCAGCTGCACCAAAATGGATTAAGCTGCATCCTCAACTTGTGATACTCGCAAGTGCACGAGCCGTTCGGTAGTATAGCGTATGTAAGTGCGAGGTCGATCCCACGAGGATTGGTGATTGAATGATCCCATTCATTTCTCCTACACAAAACATAAACAAAAACAAAGAACATGAAAGAAGGAAAAAGAAAATAAGAAAGTAACTCAAGCAAATAAGTTCCCAAGTTCAATTAGATTAACGGATTGATTCTAGCTAAAGTATGATTAAGCCATGGTGTGTGGTCATAACCTTGTGTTCCTAATTCCCTAATTTGATCATTTGTTGTCTAACCTAAAATTAAGCATTAGGAACCCATTAAGCATAGAAGAACAATTTAAACAACCAAGCATGTATCTAATCCCTGTTGTCGAATGTCCATACATACTCTTCCAATTCATAGTTCAATTCGAATTAAAGCATGGTGTATACTCTTAATTCAAACCAAGATAGCTAACATGCAAGCCTAAATGGTGATCAATCATTCAAACTAGCATATTAACTTATAAGCATAATGAATAAGAACAAAAACCATAATTGAAACTTGGAAACTAATTAAACTTGAAAACTTAAGAAAAGAATTTACATTACAAAGAAAAATAAATTACAACTAAGAAGCAAAAGGAAAGCTAGAATTGAGAACTAGAAAGCAAAATTAAGAGAATTTGAGGGAGAGAAGGGAAGGGAGCTCTAGAGAAGTGTTTGAGAGCTCCCCCCCTTGGGGTGTGTTTACAAGCTTAGAGAACTTCCCTATTTATAGGCCTAGGGGAAGTGAAAATCTGAATTCAATATGACTAATGCATACAACACTTGTATTATAAAATCTGAATTGGTTGATGCATTTGTATTAGAAAATCAGAATTGGTTGCTGCACTTCACCAAAAAATCCCACCAGCAGCCCTAGCTCATCTTCATGTCACCATGACCAAGCTTCCAACCAGCTACATAGCTCATGCCTAGCTCACCATGACCAAGCTTCCAACCAGCTCATCCTGAGGTCAGCATGACCAGCAACTTCAAGGGCTTACAAATTGGGCTTCTCTTAAGCAAATGACGACTTTAAGCACTCCAAATTGAATTTCAGAATGTGTCTGATCCAACCACACAAGTATTGGCCCAATCCAAGCTCGGATGAAGAAGATAAGTCCGAAATAAAATTCTAACTCAGTTTGCTCGCTGACAAAATCCATCCTGAGCATGGTTCAGTGTTTGCTAGGTGACGGACTCCAGATTTATCCAATGGGGCTGAATTTTGGATATGTTATAGTAAACACCCATTGGAACAACTTTCATGAAGAATGCTGCCTCATCCGAGCTGTGTAGGTTTCTGAAACAAAGCTTTCAATATGACCTACGGAACTGGACTGGCAGGGGGCTGTAGCCAAAATGAGTTTGTCTTTAAGCTCTTCTTCCCTTCATCCAAATTAGGCCTTAACATGCTTGAATTGCATGAATTATGCTCTCTTGCTCTTTTGGCCTACAAAACACACAAAGGGAGGCAAATAAGTTAGAAATCTAGGAAACTAAGCAAAAGAAGTAAGTAAATAGGGCATGTATATGTATGAAATTATGAGCTTAACATAAAAGCATACGTATCAACCCTTTAGCACCTCTTTGCTGAAAGGCAACTTCGCTCAAGTCCTCTCCACTCTGTATTCGCAGTTTCCCAAATATCGGATGAACTCCAGGTTGCGAGGCATGTCGCCACTAAGCAATCCTATTCGCAACCCATCCATCGTCATAACCCAGATGTCCTAAAGTTTGGAACCCTAGTTTGACCATAGCAAAGCCAGCGCAACCCACGACCTCCATTGTGGACCTCCGCATCCAAGTGACTGTCGCGACTCCACAGCGAAGCGAAATTGGCGACTTCCGTCATCGTTGTGAATGGATGTGAGTTCTGATATTGGTTTTGTAGTGTATGTGTATTATAAATTCGTTCATCCCCTTTTCTCCACAGATGGGCAAAAAAGCTAAAATTTTCAGTTTGAAGGTGTTCTGATATGTTGAAATTCAGTTTGAAGCACGCCCATGTCTATTTTAGTCACGGAAGCTAGCATTTGTATTTTTAGGGTCCACAAAAGGCTTGTAGTTTCAAGCCCGCGTCCACTTTTTAATGCCTTCTTATTCTGATAACAAAATTATTCCATTATAACCCTTAGGCCCCATGTTTGGTAATGTTGGGAAAGTAACCGGGAGATTTCACTTTGTTTCATTTCCCATGTTTGTTTTGAGTAGGAATGGAAAACAAAGTTTGTATAATTTTCCAATTATATCCATATTAAATCAAATAAAAAAAAGATTCCATTTAATGATACGTTGTAATTATAAATTGTTCATAGGGACAAAATAGTCATGAAAATTGTGCATTGAATGTTGGCTCATTTTCCCAAACTTTCCCATGAGGAGGGAAACCAAAACCCAAGTTAAGAGGAGGGCATCACTTTCCCCCCTACTTTCCCATGTGCAAGGCATCCATTTCTCATGCCGGACTTACCAAACATGGGAAAGGAATTGAATTCCCATTCCCAAGTCTCCTTTCCCATGAACCAAACGGGGCCTTAGTGTGTTGGTGAGTCCTTATTTAGTTAGGATTTTGGTTCCTTATTTATCTAGAATTTTGGTTACTTATCATTTATTTAGTCATATTATAAATGAGATTTATTTCTTATTGCAATTTAGATATATTTCCTATTTTATTTAGAATTAACACATATTTTTACTTGTATAAATACGTTCGTATTTAATAAGAATAATAATATTCAAACACACTTTGTTTCTTTGAAATCTCACAAACCTTTTTTTAAAATAACGAAAATCCTTACCTGCATGCGTATCAATTCAATTCTTCCTTGTACCCCGCAGTTTGGACTTGCTTTTCTTTTGTTTCTTTTGTGTGAGCACATGGACTCTTGGAACTCTGTATTGGTCTTTATTGGTACGTATACTTTCCACGTCTTATTTATTTATTTAAAATAATTTTTTTTATAGGAAAATAAACAGTTTACAAAGAAAAGCCTCTTTGGAAGGAATTCCCAAAGAGGTCAAAATAAAAATTGATGAATTAACATATCAACCACATTGCTAACAAAACAACAAAAATAATGTCGAAAATAATAATCATATTACCTCGAACTAATTGAAAGTTTATGTGCTTTTAAATTGAAAACAGAACAAGAAAGAGAGATTATACATGTTATTTGCTAACAATGACATGAGTTTCTGATGTCACTTTTAGAGAGTGACATGGGAATTACATATTTTAGTTTTAAAGAAAAAAAATTATTTCAATTTTTGAATCCTTAATGGGGCACAAATCTACTTAGAGAGAACAAATGAACTAGTAATAAGAAAGAAAGAGGCTTGTTAATTGTGCAAGCCAATAACTACTATCATGAAATATCAAACACAACATGGACCCAAGGAGATTATACATGTTATTTGCTAACAATGACATGAGTTTCGGATGTCACTCTTAGAGAGTGACATGGGAATTATATATTTTAGTTTTAAAGAAAAAAAATTATTTCAATATTTAAATCCTTAAGGGGCACAAATCTAGTTAGAGAGAACAAATGAACTAGTAATAAGAAAGAAAGAGGCTTGTTAATTGTGCAAGCCAATAACTAAAACAGACGAGGGCAAAAACCGAGCAAAATCACTTACAACACACATCAAACAACTTTGAGTTTTGGTCTTGGGGGTTTTCAGTCTATACAGGAGGCTACATCTTTTGAAACTCCCAGCATTTAAAACTTTTGCTTCTTCAACTTCTCCAAACTTGAATAGATTAATCCTAACAGGGAATACAATACTGCCCTTATGCAATCCATTATGAAATTCCAACAAGAAGAGGGTCAGTACCATGGATACAACAGTCGGAAGAACGGGCTTACAAGATGCCGCAGATATCTCCCAATGGGAAAAAATCTTGGGATGGTGGAGGAATTGGAGGAGCTATTTGTAGATTTAATGGAGACCAATCAAGTCTCAGAAGTTTTGTTGCTGGGGGTGGCTGTGGGTAAGGATTAATGGTGGATAGGGGGGTAGGGGTGGATGGCCGTGGGTGGGTGGGAGGATTGGGGCTGATGGGGTGATGGGTAGAGTTTTTAATTATGTGAAAATATTTTTTCTTATTTTTTTAACTTTTAATTATATTTTTATCCATTTGGAGAAGTGGGCTCCACTGCCACGTCACTCACCTGATTGGTGGACGATGTTTATGTGTACGAAATTACAAAAATACCCCTGCCATGTCATCAAAGTTAATAGACTTTTAGATGGAGTTGACTGTAGGGGGCAAAGTGGATCACTAAATCTCGGTCAAGGGATGAAAGTGGGTCATTTTAAGTTTGGGGGGGCAAAGTGAGATTTGACCGAAGTTTCAGGGGGCACTACAGTAAATAAACCTTTTTGGAATTCTAATGAATATCTCTATCAACTAAAAGACAATATGCATTTTATGCTAACTACGGGTGGGCGTGGTCCGGTTTAGGCGTCACACCAGAACTGGAACCAGCACTATTCAACCAGTTCGATTGACAGGACCCGACCCGAATTTCCTCCTCGTAATCCGTGTCGAACCCTATTACTCGTTCGGCATCCAAACAATACCGGGCCCACTTACTAAATTTTAAACATCCTCTTCCTTTAAAAACAAAGGAAAAGAGGGTCGAGACTCTCTGCCAAAATTTTGACAGAGTCTTCCCTGAAAAACAGACATTTACCAAATTATTTTCACCTGTAAATATCACAGTTTTAGAAACCAACGGCCAGCACGTACAATGCAATATCACACAGTTTACGAAATAGGCCTCCATCCTTCAAATAATACATTAAACAATGCAAATAATGAACTCAGACAAATTTATGAATGCTCAATATAATAACATAAAATAACTTCCTAATTTTCATCCTGTGACGTTTACCATCCAAACACAATTGCAAGTAGTCTAAAGATTGGGCCCAAATTATACATCAATGCAAAACGGGTTTCATACATGTCTTAAATACAAACACATTTTAACAACCCCCACTTAGTTCAAACTAGAATGTGAACAATCATTTAATCATGCCTCGGTTTCAATCGAGCTTCAGGACCACCAACAAAGTCAAAACCAAACTCATAAAAAACAAAAGAAGCAAGACTAGATCCAAATGACCAAATTAAAGTTCCATAAATAAAATTTAGTTTGCAGCTGCACCTAGGTAAAACCCCAAGCTACCTACGTACCCCTTTGTGAGGAATCAAACCACACGTAGTTCTTATATCAACAATCACGATTCAGATAACATACAATCTTTTTCAGTAATACTAATAAGTTAATTCTAGAATCATCTTTTCCCTTTAATTAAAATCAAAATGTACTAAACATAATTCTTTTAAACATGAATCTTTTTCCTGATATAGTATAATAATCATTTCCCCTCTACTCGTTACTTTACTACACGTTGGAGAGTCCAACGCCACGCGTAGTAAAGTAACAGTAATCATAGTGTCTTGATCTTTTACCACACGCCGGAATAATCTAACGCCACGTGTGGTAAAGTAACCAGTATCTAAGTGAGCACACACACGCCGGAAAATCCAACTTAGCTTAGCTTGAACTACTTGGGTTTATTTTCCGTCTCTTTCTTCTTCAAAACCCACAAATGAGAAATAACGAATTCCGGATAGTCGTGAAGGTTTTATCCTCCATACTCATGATTTTTCAAATAAAATGAAAATAAATCAAGCATCTCTCGAACACCCTTAGTTCAAACTAGTCAACATAAATGAAGGCATGCTAGTGTCTACCATATATTAGCGCCTCAGAAACACAACTTGATAAAACTCAAGACTCATCAGCTATCTAAAATTTGCCTAATTAAAGCTTGCCATTGTTGAAATTTTTGTGAGTATTTCAAAATACAAAATTTATTTTATGTTTCCAGATTTTGTGTGGTTTAATTACAAGTTAAAACTGAACTTATTTTGTAAATTTATTATATGAATTTAGTGGTATGATCTGATTGTATATATTAATTTTGATTTCAAAAGCTTATTTGTGTGAGTTTTAGTTGGAACAACGTTAGTCTTCAATTGGGATAATTATTGATTTGTTTTAAAGGTCTTTATGCAGCTTTATTCTACAAGCTTTGGTGTGGCAATTTCATACAAACTTAATTGTTTTTCAATGCCTTTAGCATTTAAAGATTTGAATTCAAAATTCATTTGCATCAGTTTTGGTTGACCAATTTCTATTTTGCAATTGCTACTTTGTTTTGCCATTAATTTGGTGATATTATAGCTGTTAAGTATGTGAAAACAAGCAGACAATTATGAGGTTTTATTACTATTTCTTTTAATGCCTTAGCTTCTTGTTGAGGTGACTAACTATATATTTAAGCCCATTCTCTTTAGAAGGAAATTATATATGAGGTTATTTTTTCCTTTCATATGAACCTTGAGGGAAAGATTCGAGTTGTTGATCCGATCCAAGTATTGCGAGTGTACGCATATGAGGGTCATAGTTGTTGTATCCTGGAGGATAGGCCGCCACACAACCTTTCTATACCGAGACATTGTCTCCAAGGGGCGAAACCTGTTCTTAAGGACAGTGACTACACGCCTCAACCTAAAACTATTATTCTGCTCAAAGTATTAAGGGAGACCAACTTCTAGATCCCAAAACATAAGTATTTTGCTGTAATTTCATTGATTTTATTTAATCTACTCTGTCAATGTGAATTACAATTTTCTAATAAGTTCATATGATGTTTTGCAAGAAAAGTAGTGTCCATAAATAAAATAACAAAATTCCTAATCATTCATGCCTTTCCGGTGGGTTAAGTAATGTTGGCTATTAAATGACACATTCGTAGCACGACGAAATATTTATTTAAACTCGTTGTCTTGTGCTCAAAACCTTGGTAATTGGCATTCGCAATACCCATCACTACTACAAAAATCGAAATAGACGACGGGAATCCACCGTCGTCTAGAAGATTTTCAAAACGTCGTGAAATCGACCGCCATCTTTTGATCTATAAAACAACGACGGATAATAACCGACATCGTTAAATCCTTCAACGTCAGAAAATATAACCAACCAACGTCTAAACCCTATATTTATATTGTAAAATGACACCTTGTACAATATAAGACGGCGGTTCTATTAACAATTAGATGTCTAAAGAATATTATATGTCAAGAACAAAACACAAACCGCCGTAAAACTAATTATCCACGTCCCTAATTGAGAAGGAATACGACTTGTATAACCTAGAAAGGATATACTTGTCATATGCGATTTCTTTATGAACTTATAAAGATCAGGGGGTTCTTTTAACTTCTCCTTGTCATGTGCGAATGGAAGGATATACTGCCTAGTTACGTTATACTTGAAATCCTTCCATTTTTTGGCGGCAGACGACAAGAGCATCTTCTTACACCCTTCCCAACAACAAAAGCCATTTGAACAGCTTCCCAAATCTGCTCCTTCAGGTCCTTGGGCAATTGAGTCCATTTCTTGTCCACAAGAGGGACTCTGGTGCATGCCAAAACACCAATGTAAGACTGCATCTCAACAGTAGCCTTGCCATGTGGTCTGCCTCTTTTATTGAATTCAACCACAGGCTTAATCTTCTGAATTTTCCTTTTCACAACACGGCTCATTGTGTTGATATCGCGAGTCGATTTTGGCTCCTCAACAAATTTGGCTGAGCTCGGGTCTTTATCAGAGGTTGAAGAAAATCTCATCCTCTTCGCGGGTTTGCTTTGAACTGATTTGGCTTCATCCTTGCTAGGACCTTTTGACACTTGAGCCTCCTTGCTTTGAGATTTCGAAACCATTTTTAAATAACCTATAAGAGAAACAACGACAATTAATTAAAACGATCGATGTAAAACTAAATAAAAGACGTCGAAAAAAGACAACAGTGATATTGAATTTAGGACGACGGTTTCAAAACAACACCGACGTCGTACAAAAAAAACCACGACGTTATATAAAACAACGGATGTCTTATTAACATTTCTAACCAAAAATGGTATGACAATAGGACGACGGTTTTGTGTCGTTAGTGTCGTATTAATTGTTACACCACGTCAGTTATTAAGACTAATAACCGATGTGGATTACACATTAACACGTCCAAAAAAGACAACCATCGTCTCACAAAGAGGTGATACATAAAAAATGTAGAGTTCTTTCTCCCAAGAGACGACGGTTTTATTTTGATTCCGACGTATTAATCGCCACACCATGACGGTTATTAACCATCGTCATGCAGATTGCATTAGGTAGGATTTGACCACCGTCGTGGTGTGTCGATTCTAATGTTGCAAACAAGATAGAACTATCATCTTCAGGCGTCATGAGGTTAATGGACCAATGAATTTAATCAAACCAGTGAAAGATTTCATCATTTTGACGAAGTCTTGTTTCCAGACTCGTTCTTTCAAAACCCACATCAAATGAAATTGAAAAAATGAAAAGAGATTGAGAAAATACCTTTGGCGTGCAAAGAAAGTTTCCTTCCGACGTTAACTTTGGTGATTTGAGGACGAAGACGATGACGATGACGAGATTCAGACGATGATGATTACGAAGCTGCTTTTGGGAACTGAGAGGGAAACTGAGATATTTTATCGGTGAGCTAGAATGTAGAACTTTAGGTCAGGTGACGAAAAAGTTTATATATTTTCCCAGGGTTCAATAACACGACGATTTTATTAAAAACCGCCCTAATATGTAGTTATAACGACGCAAAAATAGTAGGAACCGACGTGGTTATTAATAAATCCAAACGACTTTTGGAATTTCGAAACCGACGTGGTGATTTAAGTTTTACACGACAGAAGTTGACTTTTAATGACCTGATATTATATGTTATGACGGTGCTTGTTTATCTAAACCGTCGTTGTATTTGTACAGTCAACGACCATTAGTACAAGGAAACCGACGTGGTTATTTAAATTCAATGTTACCTTGTTTTAGTTGATCGGCGTGGTTAATTAAAAGTTAACGACTTCTTTTGTATTCCGAAAATGACGTGGTTCGCTAAACGTTTTTCTATATAAACCGTCGTCATTTTTCTTGGAAGCAATAAAAATTAATTGTCTTGGAAGTGGGTTTTGCTGCTGCTTTCTCGAAAGGGGTATTTGAGCTTGTGATTCAAATTACTTCTGTAAGTGGGCAAAGTTGGAGTTTTGTTTTTCTGGGCAGCCAACAGTAAAGGTTTTTGTTCCCTCTTTGACAACGAAATAAAAGAGAAGTTTTCAAGTCAAGAAAAGTTGAGTGCAAGAAAGAAAAGAGATTCTGGTTCGCATACATGTTTCTGTTTGATGATCTTGTGTGGTTTTCTTATTGATTTTTCTTTTCTCTTTACTTCAGAAGATATTAAGAAAGATATTAGCAAAGTGTTGGAGCGTAGGCTACCAAAATTTTAAAAAAATTAATCTTAAAAAGCAATAAAAATAAGACGGCGGTTTACAAAGAAGGCAGACGTATAAATAGACAAATACGACGGTAATTTGAACTTCAGGACGTGGTAAATGAGTATTATACGTCGCTAATTTAACAAATTATGACGTGTGAATCTTATTTTAACGTCCCCATAACTAAAGAAACCGACGTGGTTATTGAATAAATAAATGACGTTGTTTTGTAAAATTAGACAGCGGTATTTATATAAGGACCGCCGTTTACCAAAATATATATAAAAAAATTAATCTTAAAAAGCAATAAAAATTAAGACGGCGGTTTTCAGAGAAGGCAGACGTATAAATCGAATAAATACGACGATAATCTGAACTTCAAAACGTGGTAAATAAATATTATACGTCAGTAATTTAACAAATGATGACGTGGTAATCTTATTTTAACGTTCCTATAACTAAAAAACCGACGTGGTTATTAAAGATTTATTGTATAAATTTGACGTTTTCTTTCAGTTTCAGTTTTCATTTAGGGTTCCAAGTTCTTCTGACCTCTCTGGAGGCACGTCTTCCTCTCTCACATACACACATACATCATCACTCTCTCTCACATCTCAAAGACAATAATTTGGATGTTAATGATGTATGCGATTTGGTGTATCTCAAAGACACCAAAACGCACACATCATTAACTTTCAAAACATTGTCTTTCTCAAAGTTTGTTGTCGTTAGTTCAGTTATGGTTTCGTTTTGGATTTTGTGTATTTAAAATATTGTCTTTCTCAATGGTAAGATTTCATACATTGTGGGATCTCATTTTAATTTTCATATGACGTCGGTTTTCTATATAAACCGTCGTATTTTTTCTCAGTTCTTGTCATTTTGTTGATCTACCGTCGTTGGCTACCAAAATAAATAAATAAGTAAATCTTAAAAAGAAAAACATTAAGACGGCGGTTTACAGAGAAGACAGACGTATAAATTGAATAAATATGACGATAATTTTAACGTCAGGACATGGTAAATACAATTAGACGTCGCTAATTGAACAAATCGACGTGGTTATTAAATCTTGATATATAGTAAATATGACGTGGATATTCTTATTTAGACCTTGTTATCTACTCTTCTGCTGTCGTGGTTCTCTACTAATCTATACGACAGTAGTGTTGTAGGTATCGTCGTAGTACACTCCAAAATAATAAGTCGATAAATTTATCTCTCGCGTCATGGTACATTGATTTAACACGGCGTATTTTTTTTTTGTAATATGCCGATGTGGATTCCATTATATTATACGACGCTTACTAAGAACAGTTGGTCGTGTTTATTTAGGCGTTAACACGGCAGCTTTTTTTTGAACCGTCGTGTTTACTTTCTACGTCGGTGGCTTCATACCTGCTGTCGTTGTTTTTTGGTCAGATTTTAACCCTGAAGAAAACCTTTTTAATAAGACGACGCTTGTTTATTTGTATGCGTCCTGTTTTAAAAATATTTCCTCCATTTTTTAGTTGTTTAAGTCACTTATCCACGACGGTTTTCTGTTACCGTCGTCTTTCTAAACACAACGACGGTATGTTGTTCTACCGTCATCTTTTTCTGGTCATCTTTTTAACTTTTTGTAGTAGTGCATGGTGGTCATGAACATCAAGATAAGTGATCTCCACCTTGTGTTGCTCTAAATTGTAATATATAAAGTATATGATCAGTTAAATTCTACATAATGCTTTATTTCTTTTACGTTAAATTTTGCAATCCTAAGCTCACTAGTTTGTTACATGGGATTTATAGTAATAGCAGTTAGCTTTTATTTTGAGCTTTAGGATAACTACAAAACGGAAGCTTCCTCTTATTTTGGCTTATCAATGTTTTGGGGAATTAAGCTCTTTATATTAATTTTAGTTTTAAAGCCTATTAACAATGATTTTATGGTATATATGTAATATTGACGTTGATAGCTCTTCGATTCTTCATAATATTTACTTCGGCCTTACAAGAATTTATTGTTTTGTAAATTTTCTAATACATTGTTGAAGGAATTAATAGATTTTACTAGCTGCCTTTCTATCAATTCGTTCTGGCCCATTAAACACTGACGCTTCGCAGTGGATTTGTTTTGATTGGGCGGAAATTCTACAACGAAACAGGAGCCATAATGAGTCAATTACCATGAAGTATATGTAGGAAAGACTCAAATAAAATGATAAATTTATATCACTGTAAGTAGCATTTAATTTTGAGTATGGTGTAAGGATTTTAGCCTTAAATCCATTGAGGCTTATTGGCCTATGAGGTACGTGTAAGATATTTATTGTCTTAATTCATAAAATATGATCTTCTAATCCTAAGAGGATTCGAGTTTTTGATTGATCAGGAAAAAAAAAAGCTATATAAGATAATACTTGTACAAAGCTTCTTAAAGTTAAACACAAGTATTATAAGGATTCCTAATATAACATGGATTGAAACAAACCTATTCTAATGGCAAGGCTTTCGTAGTCGTGAAAGGACACTCGAATGCTTCTTGATAGGCAAGGCTTTCGTAGTGATGCATCTATAAATAGAGGTCCCTTCCCTTGCAGCAAACACACACTCTCAATTCAGATCTTACCCTATCTAGAGAAAGAGAAATTAAGGTGCTGCATAGGAGAAGAAGACTCTCTACAAAATTACCGAAACCTTCTACAATTACCATGGCTGAGCAAGGTTAGTATTATTGCATAAAAGCTTAGTACAGACTTACAGTACGTGAATCATGTAAGTATTTTGCAGAAAATGTTGGATGTTAATTTTCATTAATTTGTGGAGGTTGTTGTCTTGCAATTCTTTTACTTTAGTAAATTATTTTTTGGTCGCCCATGTTGCAAACATAGAAGGAATGTGTTCTACCTTGAAATATTTGAAAATTTGGGGGTTCTTTATTTTCATACCCTTGATATTACAGTCAGTAATTAGTAAATGAGTACTAATGGCAAACATGTTGATATATGTGTGAAATTTGCTTATACGATCACAATTCATTTATAAAGAAAATATATGTTGATGTATTATTATTAGGACTAATTCATTTTGTTTTCATTTTGACATGATAAAATTGGGTGCCAGTTGTGATGGTTGGTATAAAATTTTGGCGGGGACCTCTTATTATCTTAAAGAGGTTCCTATTGATAATTGAGAACATACAGTGACAACTTAGATATGCGATCATGATTTTAGCCATTTTGAGTACACAAAAAGGGAGTAAGTTTGTGAAAACAGGCAGACAATTATGTGGTTTTATTACAATTTCTTTTAATGCCTTAGCTTCTTCTTGAGGCAACTAACTATATATTAAGCCCATTCTCTTTAGTAGGAAATGATATATGAGGTTTTTTTTTTCCCTTCATAAAAACCCTGAGGGAAAGATTCGAGTTGTTGAGGGTTATAGGTTGTTATACCCTGGAGGGTAGGCTGCCATACAACCTTGCTACACCGAGACATTGTCTCCGAGGGGCGAAATCTACTCTTAAGGACAATGACTACACGCCCTAACCTAAAACTATTATTCTACTAAAGTATCAAGAGAGACTAAGTTCTACATCCCAAAAGATAAGTATTTTGCTGTAATTTCATTGATTTTATTTAATTTACTATGTCAATGTAAATTACAATTTTCTAATAGTTATTTCATATCATGTTTTGTAGGAAAAGTAGCATCCATAAATCAAATTTTCCAACCTTCATCACCATCTAAATTGCTTAAATGATTTAGGTTGACTCAATCACTTAAAAAGTCTTCCTCTGCAAGGAGTTTAAAGATTTCACCATATACAATGCATACTTCTCATCCCTTATTTGAACATTGGCATAAGATGGTAAACTTTTAAAGCTCAATATATCTCCATCTTCCAGACTATAGTAAAAAAAAATATGTATAGAATAATGTCTGCAAGAAATATCAGTGTGCTGGTTTGAATGGGGTTCCATTATTGTAACGACCACTAACAATGTTCTAATACCCTTGGGTTTTCCCCTGATTCCATTTGGATATATGAGTAACAACCGTCCATAGTTCACATCCACATCAGCACATGCTCCTAAAATTTAATCTAGTCATTCCAAACCACCCTCATGAAAATCTTACAGTCAATTCTATAAGAATCATTGAAAATTAAGGGCCTGGCTCAAGTAGACAAATGGTTAGACAAGATAAACCCTACTCCATAGACAATATTTCATTCATACACTACTACAAAAAGTGCAAAAGACGACCAGAAAACGACGACGGTAGATCAAAAAACCGTCGTCGTTTTTTAAAAGACGACGGTAATAGAAACCCGTCGTAGATACATAACTTAAACACCTAAAAAACCAGGAACCGCATAGATATTTCTAAACACGACGCAAAGCGTCGTCTTATTAAAAAGGTTTTATTCCTAGTTAAAATCAGAACCTAAAAACAACGACTGCATCTATGAAGCCACCGCCTTAGAAAGTAAAGACGACGGTTTAAAAATCAGCCGCCGTGTTAACTCATGAATAAAAACGACCAAATTTTCTTAGTCAGCGATGCATAAATTCAAAGGAATCGACGACTGTAAATTACAAACAATTCGCCGTATTAAATATATTTACCACGACGGTAAAGATAAATTTATCGACTTTTTAATTACAGTATACTACGACAATATCTATAAATCTACTGTCCGCATAATTTGTACTAACCACGATGGTTTGTTCAATTAACGACATATAAAATTTCTTTACCACTTCGTGGAGTTAAAAATACGGTCGTATTAATAACTTTATACGACTATCATTATTTATAAACCGTCGTCTTAATTTTTATTGCTTTTTAAAATTCATTTATTGGATTTTTTTTCCTACGGCGGTAGATAAACAGTATGACAAGATTTGTGATAACCCACGATGGTTTATATAGAAAATCGTCGTCACAGTCAAATTAAAGTGAAGTCTTACCAGAATGAACTATGTTCCTCATCATAATCAAACCAACACACAAAGGCAATATTTTTGACATTGATGATGTGTGTATCTTTGTGTCTTTGAGATACAAAAAGACACACACACATCAACATTCAAAACATTTGACTCTAAAATTTGACGACCGCAGCCAAACTGAAAAATGAAAGCGTGTTTGTGTCTTTGCTAACTGACATTTGCTTTCAGAAAGACAATTTTTTAGAAGTTGATGATGTGTGCCTGTTTGTGTCTTTTAGATACACAAACGTGCACACACATCAACATCCAAACTGAAAAATGAAAGCGAGGTGAGATAGAGAGGTGATGTGCCTCCAGAGAGGTGAGACAGAGCCAAGGGAAAGAAGAAGTTGAAACCCTAATTGAAAAATGAAAGCGAAAGAACGACTAAAAACCCCTTATTTATAAAATAATCTTTTATACCACGTCAGTTATATTAAAATTAGCGACGTCTAAATGAAACCATAGACGTCGTTTCAAAATAAACTGAGGTCGTATAAATTTAATTAACAACGACAGTATATAAAAAAACGACGTTGTCAATTTTTGAAAAACTAATTTCTTGTGTAATTAAAAAGGTTACACGTCGGTATGCGTAATTAAAACGACATTATATAGATATTTAACGTCGTTATTATTGAGTATAAGGTCGTTGTGTAAATTTGAAAATGACGGGTTACCTCTTTTTGAAGAAAATATTGTCGTGTAATTAGATATAAACACGGCGTTTTTGTAAAACTAGGTGTCGTCGTGTATATAGGCCTGTACCGCCGTATAATGTCAGATACTAGGGTGCTTTCTATTAATCGCGTCGTTTTATGAAAAGGTACGTTACTATATTAAACTTTTCGTCCACCTAACCTACACTTGCACTGTTTCCAAACCTAAGAAAAAATTTCAAGCTCCGAGAGAAAACTTTTCGTCATTTTTCCTTCTCAAAGCGCTGTCACTGTATCTCATCGTCTTCCTCTCCTCTTCGCCTTCGTCTCTGAACTGAAACACCAAACTCCGGGAGAAAACTTTCACTGCACGCAAAAGGTAAGCATTTCTCACTATTTTTGTTGCTGTTTTGCATGCGCATATCATTTTCATTTTGAATATAGGTTTTTGTTTTGAAAATCTTTTTACATTTTTTCTGGCGAAAATCATTTTACTTATTTCCAAGTTTGATAAAATATACAGACAAAGAAGGAAAGTTTCCAACTTTGAACACAACTCTGTTTCTTCTACTTCAACTAAATAAGACGACGGTAGCTTCTTATTTACGTGGTTAGATTTATAGACCATGACGGTTCGTCAGTCGTCCTAGCGTCGTCTGAAAGTTGTTCTACGTTGTTTTTTAAAATGACCGTCGTTTTTTTATTTGATTGTCTAAGATATATTCATCGCAAGTTTGATTTCTCTGAACCATGGTTTTTGTTTTGAAAATCTTTTTAATTATTTTTCTGTTAAAAATCATATTACGTTTTTCCAAATTTGATAAAATACAAAGACAAAGAAAGAAAGGGTCCATCTCTTGGAATCCATTCGGCCCCTACCCATGCCGAGGCCGAAGAATCCAAGGATGTGGGGGCAATATTTGTGCCTAATAAATCACGGTTGTGAGCTGGCCGAAGGAGCCCCCTTTCTTGGCCCTGGCACTTGCTCGTAAAACTGAAACGCAGCGTTTCGCCAAGGTGCTTTGCCTTCCTGAAGACAAAAGAGAAATGCTAAGGCATGATCATCTCGCCCACGAGTGCAAGCCGAGGCCGAGGCCGGGCAATTTCACGGCCAGAGGCATTAAATGCGAATCATCACGTGACAACAGGGTCCCAGGCTTCATTTAATGAAGTAGTGCCTCTGTTTATTGCAGTAAACCTACTGACCACGAATAAGCATTTAATGCACGAGGGAAGGTGGGAAGTGATTGAAGTCAGGATTTGGTAATGAGGATCAGAGTGATTAGACGTAGACATTCTCACAAGAATTCTGGCAGCTTGAGATATTAGGTCACCAGCTATCAGAGCAATAAATCCGTCTCCACAGCCAGAGGCTCAGAATCCACGATCAGGGCGGCGCCCGAGATTCACCGGGATTTATGGGGTCACACCACCATGCTTCACGATCCCAAATGTCGATTGGACACCCACTTGCGCTAATCAGAATCCACTATGCGTAAAATCAGCCTCAATTACTCATCCAGGAACTCTTCCTATAAATACAAGGCTCAAGCTACATTCAAAGGGTTCAACACCAAACCAAAGCCTCCCACGGAGCAACTTATTTTTTCCTGTAATGCACTTTCAATATCTTTACTTGCTTTCCTAGGAGTAATGTTAAACTGTAAGGAAAATCCATTCATCAATATATCATACGACCCTTGATTTTCAAGGCGCCGGAGCACCATCTTTGTTATTCGCTCATTCACCCCATATATCATACGACCGTCGCTCTCTGAGCAGCGCGCCGGAGCACCGCCCAAAACCCACCACCAACACCATCACTCAACGGCCTTGTAGTTCAGGCCGTGAACCTAACAGCCGAGACTAGTTCCTCTCTCGGCTACAATCGTTTGATTAGAAGACGAGTCCAAACAAGCGCACCATTTAACCATCCCTATACACATCAAACATCTCGACGCACGGTAGACCGTGTTGGCACGCCCGCGCACAAACGTACCGCACCCAAAAGCAGGAAACCGCGTGTCAACGCACATCCCCTCGGCCCGGAACTCCAGGCCGTGAGATTTGCGCGGCAGACATACACGAATGACTTGAGACCAGTCATCCTCCTAATTGAGAAGACATAGCATGTACCGGTCTTTCCGGATTGTCAGTGCCCATTTGACAATCCTATGACTAGGAACATTTAGGGCATGAAGATAATAGAGGAAAGGTCTCCTGAATCTAACTTCCTTAGATTACTTTCTCTCTATCTCACATAACTGTTAATGAGACATTTACTAATAAACAATAAACTTGCCCTTTAAGAGGATTAAACATAAGTCTAATACATGAAATATCCTTAAAAGATTACATCATATGATTGGCTTTTAGGGCATATTTCCAACCAAAACAGCACTTAAAATTTTGCAATCTGGTTTCTTTTGGCCCACTCTATTCAAAGATGCGTTTAATTTTTGTGTTAAGTGTGATAGGTGTCAAAGGATGGGGAACATAAGCCGCAGGAATGAAATGCCATTGAATAACATACTCTGTGTGGAGCTCTTCGATGTATGGGGTATTGATTTCATGGGACCATTCCCATCTTCCTTTGGTTATACTTACATACTTGTTGCTGTTGATTATGTGTCTAAATGGGTGGAAGCCATAGCCACCAAAACCAATGATCATAAGGTGGTGCTAAAGTTCTTGAAGGATAATATTTTCACAAGATTTGGTACTCCAAGGGCTGTCATTAGTGATGGAGGCAGCCACTTCTGTAACAAGCCATTCGAAGCACTCATGAAAAAGTACAACATCACCCATCGAGTCTCTACTCCATATCATCCGCAAACTTCTGGTCAAGTAGAAATAAGCAATAGAGAAATTAAGCACATCCTGGAGAAGGTGGTGAACAATACAAGAAAAGATTGGGCTGCCAAGCTCAATGATGCATTATGGGCTTATAGGACTGCATATAAGACTCCCATTGGAATGAGCCCTTATCGTCTTGTGTTTGGGAAAGCTTGTCACCTGCCAATGGAGCTTGAACACAATGCTTTTTGGACCATCAAGAAGTTGAATTTTGATCTAGACAAGGCAGGCCATGTTAGAAAGTTTTAGCTAAATGAATTGGAAGAAATTAGACATGAGTCTTATGAGAATGCAAAGCTCTACAAAGAACGAACCAAGAGTTACCACGACAGAAACATTCAATGGAAAGAGTTCACAAAAGGTATGTCAGTTCTTTTGTTTAACTCACGTTTGCGTCTCTTTCCAGGAAAATTGAAGTCAAGATGGCTTGGCCCATTCACCGTGATCAATGTTTCTCCCTATGGAGCTGTGGAAATTCAAAACCCTAAAGATGGCTCAACTTTGAAAGTAAATGGACAACGTTTAAAACCATTCTATGAGGGAATTTCAGCTGGCATTCAAACAGGTCATGTGGTGGATCAACTTCCCTTTGTACCATCAACTTAGCTGATCACATAATGTCTTGCAAAGACATTAACTAAGGTGCTTCTTGGGAGGCAACCCATGTGTTCAAGAAGAAGGTGTTTGGTAGCGGTCGACCTAATCGTATCAAGGGGGAGTTTCTCAAAACCTTCTCTATAATTTTTCCCTTATCATTTACATGTTCTCAATCATCTTTACTATGCTTTAACATTGAGGACAATGTTCAATTCAGGTATGGGGGGGAAGGTTTTCAATTTTAATTCATTTGTGCTTTCAATTTTCGTTCATTTGTGTCAAATTTTTTTAAGAATGTCATACAAACGATGCTATGGAGCTACCATTGAGGTTTTCATATCAAAATTTTGCACTTCACAAAGCTTTTGCTCTTAGAATTCTGGTGGCTAAAGTACCATGCTCAAATTCTTGAAGGAGAATAGTGGAGACTACCCTAGTGAGCTATTTCGAGCCTAATTGCTTTCTTGAGAGGGTTTAAAGTGTTTCTACTTCTCATCTCTACTCATTTTCTTCAATTCACTCTAAATGATCTCAGTGTTCCATTTTGAATGAATACTAAGGATGATTTTTCTTTTGCAGATATCATGTGCTTTCTCTCATTCATAAATGAACTCATTGAAGTGATGCTAGGCTATGTGTGCATAACCATTCTGTGTGCTTTCTTTTCACCCTACCTATATGTGTGTTCCATCAGCCCTCTTGAAGCCAAACACTTCAAGCCTTTTTCTTCTATCACCCTCATCATTTCCCTACCTTTGTATCTCAATCTGAGATATTTAACCTATTGTAGCCATACCCTATAACTTAGAAATATACCAAGGTGTGCTAAGATAAAGTTTGATGCAAGGAAGTTGCTGCCATGTACGTAAATGAAAATTGGTGTGAATCTATGCAATAAGTTAATGAAGTTGCAGATCAAATCAGCAAAGATGAAAGTGTTTCAATATGATCTAAGTGTGAAAAATAAGGTCTATGCCATGCGATACCATGAAGTTTGCAGCCATGCCACTCTAAATCAATGATGCCTTGCAGATTAATGAAGCATGCAACCTTGATATGTTCTTAAGTTACTTGTTTTTCCTTCCAATTCTTCCATTTCCCCTAACCTTAGCCTTTCATTACAACCTTGTGAAAGACCTAGCTGATCTTTGAGGATGTATTCATGGGTTCTGGTAAGTATGTGTGTATCTCTATTCTTAGTATTTGATTCCTTTCATGAGATCTAACCAAAACTTGTGCTTCTATTTCATTTACTCACTTATGCTTTCTTGAGTAAAACCGTAGGTTCTGAGTGATTGAGTGTTATATGTGAGAATTAGAGTCCAAGCATGTTCTTTATCCAAGGTTTGAGTGTGCTTGCTTTGAAGTCGTGTGCCTTTGAGCTATAGCTTCCACTTTACACACTGATTGATCACCTATCTTGGCAACACTATGGTGTTGGAGGTATCACTAAAGTTTTCTTTCATTGTCATTAGTTGATTTCAAAGTTTGTTTTTCTAACCACTTTGTTTTGTAGAGTCAATAAAGCGTTTATGGGTATCGTTTCTGTTAAACCCTTAGAAGACACAACTCCTCCTACTAGGGATGCCTAGAGGTTTAAAGGCTTGTTGCATATGCTCAATGCAATCGAGTTACCTGCGGAAGTGGTTTAGTTAACTTCTTCTCTTTGTTTTGTTTTGTTTTGCTCGAGGACTAGCAAAATCTAGGTCTGGGGGTATTTGATCAGTTCATAATTGTATATCATTTTATACCCTTCTAGCTTATGATTTGGTTATGTTTTTGAGTTAAACTTGTGCTTTTAATCTATTTTGTGTTTTTCATTCAGTTCATTGAGCTCTAGGTACCACTTGAGGCATTTGAAGTGAAATGGTGCAAAAACGTGCAAAAGCTGGAGACTGAGTTAGAAATTCGTTTCGGACCTATCTTCTTCATCCGAGCTTGGATTGGGCCAAATTACATGTGGTTGGAAAGAAGACATTCTGAACTTGAAAATGGACAGCTCAAGGTCATCAATTGATTAAGCCATGCCCAATCCTTGAGCCCATTAAAACACACATCATGCTGACAGGAGGATGACCTAATTTTTGCTTCGTCATGATGAGCTAGGCATGAGCTATTGTTTCTGGTTGGAAGCTTGGTCATGCTGACATGAAGATGAGATATTGTTTTTGGTGGGATTTGTTGGTGAAGTGCAGCAACCAATTCTGATTTTTTAATGCAAGTGTTGTATGCATTAACCATATTCAATTTTGATTTCTCACTTCCCTCTCCCTATAAATACCAATTCCATTCCAGATTCGTAGTGTGCAAAATCCTGGGATTCACAACCCTACAAACCACTCCATCCATCCTCCAACACTCCCATCATTCCCTAAACACATTCAGAAATCATCCTCAAACACTCTCATAATCCCAAACATTCCAGCAATCAACCCAAAGCTCTAAACAGCCTCAAATCACCAAAACAACTCCAGCAAACCTCTCTTCCATTTCCCTACGAATTTCATCTTTCTCAGCCATCACCACTCACTCAAACTCATCCCAAATCACCTCCATATCCTTCATACATCCTTCTAGAAGTGAGCAAGCTCTTGGAGAAGCATTAGATGTGGAGAAGCCCTTGAAGAAGCATTGGAAACCACAAGAACTTCATAAAAGGGTTTTTCTACTCTTATGGCATTCATTATGTTTTCCCATTTCTGTTCAAGTCTCTTTTCCATTATGAGTAGCTAAATCCATAACTAGGGCTTCGATGTAACCTAACATGAATATTCTGGGTTTATAAATTTCAAATTTCAAGTTTGATTCATGATTCATGTTCTTATTCATTTTGCCTACCTGCTTATATGCTGATCGGAATGCCTAGCTACCATTTAGATTTGTATATCTTGGTTTGAATTAAGAGTACACACCATGCTTTAATTTGAATTGAACTATGAATAAGAAGAGTGTGTATGAGAATTCAACAATCTGGATTAGATACATACTTGGTTGTTTAAAATGTTCTTCTATGCTTAATGGATTCCTAATGCTTAATTTTAGGTTAGACAACAAATGATCAAATTAGGGAATTAGAAATACAACGTTAGGACCAAACACCATGGCTTAATCATACATTAGCTAGAATCAATCTTTGAATCTGAATTAGACTTGTCACTTAAATCCTTATAACCCATAATTGAATTGTTATGGTGAATCGAATGCTCTAGTCTCCAAACCTGTGTTTTAAACCTTCAAAACCACTCTTTGTTACATTTGTTTACTTGCTTTCCTTTGCAATTTCAGTTTGTTCAATTCTTTTCACAAGCACAAGCACTCTCACTTCAATTTCCAATTTCATTTTGTTTCTGTCTCAAACTAATCTCACTTTAAATTCTGTTTTAGACTTAACTTCTTAACTTCTTGAATTCGGTAATCTAAGTACATAACTCATTTGAACTTCTCAGTCTTCATGGGTACGACCTCGTACTTGTCTTGCTATTCTACTGATTGGCATGTACACTTGCGAGTTAATATAAATTAACAATAGGTTTATTATTCACGTCAGTTGAATCTTTTAATCACGTCGGTAGTTAAGTACCGTCGTGATAAATGTATATTACGTCGATTGTTATGTTATTGCGTCGTGTGAAATTTTATAATACGTCGTTTTTTATAAATAACCGTCGTGTGTTTTCTTAATTTTTTTTCTGAACTATTTTCACTTGCAGGTTTGATTTGTCTGTAACCATGGTTTCTCAAGACCAAAGTAAGGACTCTGGCTTGAAAAAAAATGAGGGTAAGGAGCTTAAAGTTGTAAATCCTCAAGCCAAGTCCTCGAAAAAGATGAAGTTTGTTTCATCTGCTGAGACAGAACTAGGTAGCACGACAACATTTTCTGAGGAGCCAAAGTCAAGTCGGGGTATAAGCACAATGCCCCATGTTGTGAAGAGAAAATATCAGAATATCAAGCCAGTTGTTGAGTACAATAAAAGGGGGAAACAATGTGGCCCCGCACACACTGAGATGCAGTCCTACATTGGTGTGTTGGCACGCTCCAGAGTCCCACTTGTGGACAAGAAATGGGCTGAAATCCCCAAGGATATAAACGAGCAGATTTGGGAAGCCGTTGAGATGGCTTTTGTGGTAGGTCAAGGGGGCAAGAAACTGGTGTTATCTTCTGCTGCCAAGAAATGGAAGGATTTCAACTCTACACTAACGAGGCATCATATACTTCCATTCATCAAGGAGAAGGAGAAATTAAGCCAACCCCCTGAACTATATAAATTCATAGAGAAAGCAGACTGGGATGTAACTTCAAGGTTATCCGAACAATTTGTGTCTGTGCATTTTGAACAAGCACAGAGGAGGGAGAAACTTGAGTACAATCATCGATTGTCTCGAAAAGGATATGCTGGTTTGGAGGATCAATTGGAGGAAACCATGCCCGGGGTAGAAATTGATCGATCTACCTTATGGAAGAAAGCTAGAGAAGACAAACACGGTAACATCCCGGATCCAAAGGTTGCAGAGAAAGCAAAATTAATTGTAAGCCTACTCACTCTGTTTTAAATTTTTATTAAACTGTATTGTCGTGATAAGTCTTATTACGTCTTCTATTATATTTTTGCGTCGTGTGAATAATATTACTACGTTGAAATTTTTGAAAAAATGTCATTAAAGGTCTGAATCTGGAATCACTACTCTGTTTTTGTTATTATATCATAAGACGTCGGTGGTTTATTATTGACGTAGTTTGAAACTTTTAACCATGCTGGTAGTTAAGTACCATCGTGATAAATGTATGATTACGTCGATTGTTATGTTATTGCATCATGTGAAATGTTATAATACGTCGTTTTTTATAAATAACCATCGTGTGTTTTCTTATGCTGACTTTTTAATATGTCTTTGTTTTAGGATGAATTGCAAAAACAAGTCTTTGAAGGCACTCTTACTGTATCTAGAAGTAATGATGTGTTGACAATGGCTTTGGGTCTCGAGCATCCAGGAAGAGTTAGAGGGGTAGGGGCTGGGATTTCCACTAGGCAATACTTTAATTTACCTAGACAACAGAGGGTAAAGTTTGCCGATCAATTAAAGGAAAGTGTAAGACTTGTCCTTCAAGAAGAGACTTTGAAGATGGAGGCTAGATCAAGAGAAGAGACTTTAAAGATAGAGGCTAGAACCAAGCAATTGGTAGAAGCTGAGAGGGAAAATTTGCTGAGTCAGCTTTCCCAACTCTTGCCCAATTTTGATCCAAGCATGCTTAAACTGAAAACTAACCCCTGTGAAATCCAAGGTCAAGAGCAAAGTCCCAAAAATCCAATGTCGTTCAAAGCAAGCTGCTCTAGGGCTCTTGATGTGAGAGCCCTACATTTTGAGGATGATACTGCCAAGAATGGGGAAAAGCAGGATGAAATGGTAACATCTCTGAACTTTGAATTCTCTGTTTTTCAAAAAGCCATTAGACGTCGTTATTGTGAATCACAATCGTTAGATTAAAAAACGATGATGGTTTACATTTACCGCCGTTTGAAATTACATACCACGAAGCGTTTATTAATAAACTGTCGTTTGGATTGCAATACCACGACGGTGGAAAGAATTGAGTTATTGTCGTATTTAGTTTACTTGTTTTACAAGCTATCTTCACTGACACAATCCCACTCTCTGTATCTCTCTCTCACTCTTTTTATCTGCAATTGCTGTTATTTGTGTTTATGCTAAAAAAGGCTGGTACACTCTGGAATCTGAATTTTTGAAAAATTTTATGGTGATTTAGACGACGGTTTTAGTCCTTACAGACATAATAGATAAATCACCACGACGTTCATTATTTACCGTCGTTTAATGGTTTTTAGACGTCCGTAATTCTTACATACCGTCTTATATTATGCCTTACCACGACGGTTTAATTTAATTTTTTTACTTTTTGTACAATCTATCTTATATATATTTCTTTATTTCTTAAAACAGAAATCCAGGGATGTAGAAAAGCAAGATGAAAAGGTAAATTCTCATAACTTTGCCTTTTTCATTTGTTTTTCAATTTTCAGACGTCGATATTTTCTTTAAATCGTCGTTTGTTTTAAATTTCCACGGCAGTTTTGTTTTTAATTGAATTTTTAAATTGTTGTACAAGCTTTCTTATATATCTCTCTTTATTTATTAAAACAGAAATCCAGTGTTGGAGAATAGAAAATTGAAAAGGTAAATTCATTATCTATGAATTTTGCATTTGAATTAGACGTCGGATTTTTTTTAATACGACGTAATAAATTCTTCACCACGACGGTGTTTTGTTATCGTCGTGTAAATTATTTTCAGACGACGGTGTTTTCTTTAAACCGTCGTGTTTATTGATTTACCACATCAAATGACGGTAAATTCAAAAATACCATTGTTGCATCGATATACTACGTCGGTAAATGAAAAATAGCGTCGTCTGTGGTTATCGAATATTGAATTTTTGTGTCTTTATAAAGCCTAAATAATCATTGTTTATGGATTGCAGTTTGTGAAGGGAAAAGATCAAGCGCCATACCCCCAAGAAGCCATTGATAAGTGAGGAAAGAATGTGCAGAGTTTGTTTGCCTTCATATGGAGTAGAGGATTTTTAGAACACTTAACATTTTTATATAATGTACAAATTTTGTTAGAATTAGACAAGTTTTTGTACAAATTTTGTCTATAATATACATCCTTTTTTTCCTTGTAAATTTGTTGAGGTTTTCGTTATTTAAAAAAAAAGAAATTGCTTGACCGACGTGTAATAAACGTTCCAACGACATAATTATATCAAACACCGTTGTCTTATGGAGTACAAACGTTGGTTAATAAATAAAATGAAAGGAATAAAAAAAACGAGTGTACATTTATAGACGACGTCTCAAGTCAGTATACGTGACGTTTATCGCATGTTCAATTTATTACAACCGACGTTGTACAAAATAACAACGTCATCGTTTGAAACAAACCAGACGTAAAAGGATATTTATACAACGCTCTTAATAACCTAGATGACGTGGTAATTAAATTAAACGGCGATAAGTTAATAGTTTGAGTCGTGATATACAGTTTGTACGTCGGTGACAGCCATTAAACGACGGTTTTTTTACAAGTAAGTCGTTACAACGTCGTTCTTTTATTAGCGCCGACGTGGTTTGTTTGTGTTTATTTCTATTTAATTGAAAATATTCATAATAAATTTAAAATAAATCCAAAAAATGCACCGTCAACTCCTATTAAGTTATTGAGATATTTTCTTCCCCCTTAAGCTTAAAAAAATGCAGTTTGAGTTATACAAATTTAAAATGACCACAAAAAAAACAAATTGTTTTGATGCGTCACAACATCACTTATAGTTTGATGGTTTAGGGTTTAGGGGGTTAAATGTTTATTTTTGGGTTTAGGGTTTATGGTTGATATATATTAGGCTGTGAAACCATAAACCCTTTTCTAAAATTATTTTAAAAATACATATAATTTAGGGTTTATTTTTAAGGGTTTAGGGTTTAGGGTATTAATGTAATAAGCGTCATGTTTATTTATATTTTTAACGACGTTTTGTTTGTTTTCCATCGATGATTTACGAAGAGCGCTTTCTAAACCGTTGTTTCTTTAAAATGACGTTGTACACGAATAATAACGTCATCGTTTAGGGTTTCTTTATTCAAAATGATGACACTCTTAGTTCTACAGACGACGTGGTTTAATTTAAATTAGACGGCGATAAGTTAAGAGTTTAAGTCGTGGAATAAAGTTTGTATGTCGGTTTTGGTGAAAAAGTCGCCATGGTTTTGCGTTTAAACGACGTTTGTTTTACAAGTAAGTCGTTTATTACGATTTACAACGTCTTTACTTTCTTAACACCGATGTGGTTTGTTGGTGTTTGTAAGAATATTTTATTCTATTTAATTCAAAATATTCAAAATAAATTTAAAATAAATCCAAAAAATGCAACGTCAACTCCTATGAAGTCATTGAGATATTTTCTTCCCCCTGAACCTTTCAAAAATGCAGTTTGAGTTATACAAATTTAAAATGACCTCCAAAAAAAAAAATGTTTTGATGAGTCACAACATCACTTATAGTTTGATGTTTAGGGTTTAGGGGGTTAAAGGAATATTTTTGGGGTTTAGGTTTTATGGTTGAGATATTTTAGGCCCTAAAACCTTAATCCCTTTTCTAAAATTTTTTTTTAAAAATATATAATTTAGGTTTTATTTATTAGGGTTTAGGGTTTAGGGTATATTTGTCTATTTAATTTTCTGTTCTTTCCACCCGTTCGCGCACGAGTTCAAATCCCAGCAAAACCAAACCCCACATATATACTTAGTTTCTAATACATCAGTTTTTTTGTTTGTTTTTGTGTCGTAAGGAGTTACCACGACGCATTTCGTATAATAAGCGTCATATTTCTTTTGAATTTTTAACCACGGTGTTTTGGTTTTGCGTCGTAAAGAGATTTACCACGACGTCTTTAATATAATAAGCGTCATGTTTATTTTGAAATTTTAACGACGGTTTTTTTGTTTTCCGTCGATGTTTTAAAGAGCGCGCTTTCTAAAAATTTCTCCACGACCTAAAATTTTCAGATTTCGCTCTAAGTCTTATACTTGTAACCCTGAACCAAGTTGGCCATAATCTGTGACCTAAAACATTGCGCTCTCTCACTTCAACTCTAATTCAAAGTTGGGCTCTCCAGGCTCCGTCGAATCCAAGTTGGCCATAATTCTTGAGCTCTGCCTACCTGTAAGTACAAACCCTAATCTCATGCTTGTAAATTCATTGAATGATATTCAGTTATGTGTTAAAGGGTTTTAGATATATGTTTTGCGATCTTTTAATGTTGTCGGAGGTATGGGTTCATGGATTTAATGCTTAATGTTTTCATGAATCGGGAATGGATTTAATGTTGTCGGATCTTTTAATCACTCTCTGTTATTATGAATTGGGAATGGATTTAATGTTTTCATGCTTAGTATATGTTGGTTTCATGCTTAGTATACGTGTTCTTAATACCCAACATAAAAATTAATGTATATGTTGAGTTCTTAATATATTTTGGGTTCTTGAAAATAAACTGGGATTTCGATATTGAGGATGCTTTTTTAGGCATACGACGACGGTTTGTTAACCGTCGTCTGTAGTTTTCTATACGACGGTTTTCTTTAACTACCGTCGTGTTTCAATTTGTTTGCCTTTGTTTTTTGCTAGCATTAGACGGCGTTTTTTAAAACCCGTCGTCTATATATGTCCAATACATCTGTTGTTGTTTAAAAACCATCGTCTATATACTATATTACTTGCCATTAAAACCCTATCTAATCTATTATAGTGATGGTCATTGCTTGTTTTTTCACTTTATTATAGATAATAGGGTATAGTGTCAGAGATGGATAAGTCATGGATGCACTCAGATAGAAGATCGAAGGCATATGAGTTAAGGGTGGAAGCATTTTTGAAATTTTCTGTAGAAAATCTTCTAACTACAACACATATCCATTGTCCATGTGTTAAATGTGTGAATTTGAAATTGTTTGGGGTTGGAATTATAAGGGATCACTTATACGTACTTTAATGGAGTTGACCAAAGCTATAAGAATTGGACATTTCACGAAGAACCTTGGGAAGCAACTACTAATGCTAATAGAAATGTTGAAGAAGATGATGACCATAGTAGGTACAGTTTTGTGTCTGAAGAAATAGAGATGGATGATAATGATTTTGGTGATTTTGGATCCGATCCTTATGAGTTTGCCAATGTCATTGGGGATGGAGATCAACCATTGTACCCTGGTTGTAGAAAGTACACCAAGTTATCGGCATTAGTGAAGTTGTATAATTTGAAGGCAAAACATGGGATGAGTGATGTCTGTTTTACAGAATTATTGATACTTCAAGGCGATTTGCTTCCAGAAGGAAATACAATACCGGCCTCTATGTATGAGGCAAAAAAGACTTTGTGTGCATTGGGGCTGAGTTATGAGAAAATCCACGCATGCCCCAATGATTGCATCTTGTATAGGAAGGAGTATGAAGATTCAACTAATTGTCCTACTTGTGGTATCTCAAGGTGGAAGGAAGGCAAAGATTCAATCTTGAAAGAGGGTGTGTCAGCGAAGGTGGTGTGGTATTTTCCTCCAATTCCAAGGTTTAAAAGAATGTTTCAATCACATGAGACAGTTAAGAGTTTGACTTGGCATGCAGCTAGAAAATCAATTGACGGTCAGATGTCTCATCCGGCGGATTCCCCGTCTTGGAAACTTGTTGATGATAAATGGCCCGAGTTTGGTAATGAGCCGAGAAACTTAAGATTGGCTCTTTCATCTGATGGATTCAATCCCCACAGTTCTTTAAGTAGCAGATATAGTTGTTGGCCAGTTATCTTAGTTACATATAATCTCCCACCATGGCTATGCATGAAACGAAAGTTCATGATGTTGACCTTATCGATTTCCGGTCCTAAACAACCCGGAAATGATATAGACGGCTACTTGGAGCCTTCGATTGATGATTTAAAATCTCTGTGGGATGAGATTAGAGGAATGTATGATGCACATATAGGAGAATACTTTACACTCAGAGCTGCATTACTGTGGACAATTAATGATTTCCTCGCCTATGGAAACTTATCTAGTTGTGTTGTTAAAGGATATAAAGCTTGTCCAATATGCGGTGATGATACACCTAGTCACAGGTTGAAAAATGGCCATAAAATCTGTTACATCGGCCATAGAAAATGGTTACCAACATATCATCCATATCAGAGGCAGCGTGCAGCTTTTAATGGGAAACCTGAATATGACACGGCTCCAGAGCCATTAACCGGAGAAGAAGTGCTACAAATGGTTGAAGGTATTAATTATATATGGGGCTCGAAAAAATGGGGAGGTGGAGGTGAAAATGATGGTGACAGAGTTTGTTGGAAGTAGAAGTCAAAATTCTTTGATCTCGAGTATTGGAAATACCTTACTGTGAGGCATGTCCTAGATGTTATGCACATTGAGAAGAATGTTTGTGATAGTATCATTGGTACATTGCTGGAGATCCCTGGAAAAAAAATAACGATGGGATTGCTGCTCGGTTAGATTTATTGAACATGGGGGTCGGGCCTTGGAATTTGTCAAGAGCAGAGAAGAGCGCGGTTTGCAATTCTTTCTATGGTATGAAGGTCCCTGAAGGTTATTCTTCAATTATAAAAAATCTTGTATCTTTACAAGATTCAAGACTTCTTGGCCTTAAATCACATGATTGTCATACTTTAATGCAACAATTGCTCCGGTGGCAATTTGTTCTATTTTGGAGAGCCTGCAAGGTATGCAATAACTCGTTTGTGCTTCTTCTTCAATGCTATATGTGCAAAGACGGTTGATGTTTCCAAGCTAAATAAGTTGGAAGAAGATGTAGTAGTTACATTGTGTTTGCTTGAAAAATACTTTCCACCTTCATTCTTCGATATCATGGTTCATCTAGTAGTATATCTTGTCAGAGAAGTTCGTCTATGTGGGCCAGTTTATTTTAGATGGATGTATCTGTTCGAAAAATATATGAAAGTTCTAAAGGGGTATGTTCAGAACCGTACTCATCCTGAAGGTTGCATTGCTGAGCGTTATATAGCTGAAGAAGCTGTAGAATTTTGCACCGAACAATTATATGATATTAGTACAATTGGAGTGCCATCAAGTCAGAAGATAGGAGTTTCAAGCCATTATCAGGTTGCACAGTGAAGTCCTACCTTATATCGAGTATGAGTTTTATTCTTTAAGTTTCCATTTTAAATTATTCCTTATGTTTACCTTATATGTTTGGGACCGTAATGCTTGAATTTTTCGTGTCATGTAGGGAACATATGATCCACATCAAGACCGCTTATCCAAAATTTAGAAAGAGAACAAAGTGGCTACAAGATAAGCATAATAGGACTTTCATTCAATGGCTACGCTTCAAGGTATATGTTATTGAATAACATATTAGACTTTTAATTTTCTTCTTTCTATGTTAGATTGAATTAAGATATGATTAATTTGCAGGTTCAAAGTGAACTTAATGAGGAAGACAATCATGGCGTATCAGAAAATTTAAGGTGGCTAGCAGCTGGTCCAAACATGGCAGTGCCATCATATAGGAGCTATCTTATTAAAGGTATTAAATTTAACATCAAGGCACAAGATGATGTGCGGACAGTTCAAAATAGTGGAGTTTATTTACTTGCACATACCATGCAAGTTGCTAGTGCCAATGATAAAAACCCAATTCTCTTAAATATGGGTTTTTATGGTGTCATTCAAGAAATTTGGGACCTTGACTACCAAAAGTTTACAATCCCAGTCTTTAGGTGTGATTGGATAGATAGTACTTCCGGCCTTCTAGTCGACGAACTTGGATTTACCCTTGTAGATTTGAGTAAAATTGGACATAGGAATGACCAATTTGTTTTGGCTTCTCAAGTCAAACAAGTATTTTTTGTTGACGACCCGATGCATCGTGGTTGGTCGGTAGTGTTATCAATGCCTAATAGAGAATACAATGATGTTATTGGTGATGATGTCTTAGGTGATGTGAGAATTGAGTGTGAGCCATTTACTAGAGGGATGCCAAATGTTGACACATTTGATGAACTGGTGGGTGAGTTTGGGAGTCAAAATATTCGAGATGGGTGTGAAGATATATGGATTGAATGATGCACTTGTAATTTATGAAATTACTTATGCCCTAAACGAAAGTGTATGACATTAATTTTGTAATAAATTGTAATGTGTTTTCTTCACTTTTATTATGCAGGTTTTGGCCACAAAACAATCAGTACAAAAAATACTGGTTCAAGATTACAAAAACGATGGTCCTGATAAAAATGTGAAAAACAGATGTCTGTTTTAATAAAATTTTCATTAAAAAACGATGTTTTGGAGCATTCAACGACCGCAATGTATTTACCGACGTCTAAAAGCAACGTAAAAATGAAGAACCACGACGGTATTGTGAAACAGTTATTAACGAAATCATGTCGGGGAACCCTAAAGAGCCGACATGTAATTACAAATAACACGACTCCAATCCCATAATACCGACGTCTAAAAGACGAGATATCTAACCTGAACGTTACAAAAGACGACATCTTAGATTATGAACTCGTCCATATCAACTCAAAAATCGTCGTCTTAAATTTTACCACGTCGCTTGTTATCTCATAAACGAAGTGGAAACAGGACAATTCACGATGGTATTTTAAATCCAGAGGTAAATTTGTCGACATAAAGAGATATTTGGACATTGTTCTTTTACAAAAACAACGTTATATAGGAATATCAACGTCTTTTTTTATTTATTCTTATGTCGTTAAAAGGATTTTACACGGCGATTGGCTGACAAACTTTGCCGTCTCGAAAATATTAGACGACTGTCATTTTGGTAAAGATGACGTATAAATTTCGAAACACGACTGTCTTTTACATGATGACGACGTTGTCCATCAAACACAACGTCGTCTGCAGAAATAAATGGGTCATAAGTAATGACCCTAACATATTATCCACGTCGTTTATTTTCAGATCATGTCGTTAAAATAATTTTTTACGGCGATCGACTGACAAACTTTGCCGTCTCAGATACATTAGACGACGGTCATTTTTTAAAGATGACGTATAAATTCTGAAACACAGTTGTCTTTTATTTGAGGACGACATTGTTTATTAAATACAACGTCGTCTATAGAAATATATGCGTCTTAAGAATGACCCTAACCTCTATTTCCACGTCAATATTAATGGAAAAAATGAAGTGGAAAATATATTTCACGACGGTTATATAAATTGTGGTGACGTAGTATGCATCAATAACGTTGTCTATTATTTATTTAAAGACGTCATAATTGTATTTCACGTTTCTTGTTTGATCATGTGTCGTGAAAGGTATATGTAACGGCTATGAGTTTTAGTTTTCGTCGTGGTATGCGTCTCTTGCGGCCATGTTCTGTTAAAATATGTCATGTGTTGCGTAGTAAACGACGTTTGTTTGTTAAAATTGGTCGTTTATTCTTATCCTTGACAATTGTTTTGGCTCATTTTTCAATACACAGACGTCGGTTGTTATTTGTTAATGACGTTGTTTGGTTTAACAACAACGGGGATTTACCATCATGGTTTGCTTTTGGATCAGTGCTCATAGCCTTCTATATGATTCTCCATCCACATATGGAAATTATGCATATTGATCACAACATTGATGGAACAATCTGGACAGTCGACTGCACTGGCTAGCAAGTGTATCTACATCCACAAATGTGAGTTTACTTGCGTAGGAAGCTTGTGCAGTTTACTGTTTAGGGTTTCGGAACAGGCTAACTTAAAGCCACAGGTATAAGTTGACATGTTTAAATCAAGATTTAGGGACAGTTTTATTTAATTTGTATTGCAAATTCTACGGTGAATCACAACTCCATCGAAACCTTAACTAGATCAAACTATAGCAAGTGAAGCAGGATTTGGAAATATCTCTAGGTTTTTTGGATTACAATTTTGTGTTTAAAGAGAAACCTCCTCAAGTGCTAGCTACAGATGCTTCTGTAGAAACGAAGACAAACTTTGCCAAATGGGAAAAAACAAACAAGATGGCTATGTTGATCATGTAAAGGGCTATGGCTTCATCAGTGAAAGGAAGCATTCCCAAATCTGAGAATGCAAAACAATATTATGAGGCAATTGCACAGAGGTTTAAGGAATTCAAGAAAGCTGTCAAGAGCACCCTTCTGAATCAGTTTATTGATATGAAATATGATGGACAAGGTTGTGTAAGAGCTAATATCATCAACTTGATCGACATAGGGACTAAACTGCAGGAACTAGGTATGACAGTAGATGAGGATATGATGGTCCATTTTGCACTGAATTCATTACCTAAGGAATTTAAATCTCTCAAGGAAACCTACATTGCTCAGAAAGAGAACTGGACTTTGAATGATCTCATTACAATTACTGTTCAACAAGAACACAACATCATAAGAGAAAGGGGAGCCAAGATGGTCAACATGATTCAGACTAAATAGAATAAGGAAAATAAGTATAAGACTGCAACTGGGAAAGAGAAAGAGAGCATTGTAGAAAAGGCTTTGAAACCTGCAACTGGAATGAATTGCTTCTTTTGCAAGAAAACAAGGCATATGAAGAGAGACTGCAGGAAATATAAATGGTGGTTGGAAAAGAGGAAGGGAAAAGGTAACAACAATATGATTTTGGTCTTTTTCGAATCTAATTTGGTTAATTTCTCATATGATTCATGGTGGTTAGATAGTGGTGCTTCTATTCATGTGGCTAATTCTTTGCGGGAGTTTACAAACAAGAGGCTGCCAAGCAAGGATGAAATGAAGGTGTTCGTGGGAAATGGAGAAGAAGTCCAAGTTAGTTACATAGGGACAGTTAGAATCAAGCTAGAATTTGGTTTTGTTTTAGAATTAGATGAAGTAGTTTATGTTCCTTTTATGAAGAAGAGTTTGATTTCAGTTACTAGACTTGTAAAATCAAAGTTCAGTTTGAATTTTGATGGAGCTGGTTGTTCTATTTTCATAAATAAAGATTTATTCGGTAAAGCAAGTCTCATTGATGGAATGTTTCGATTAAACTAAGAACTGAAATGGAAATAAATACTGTGCAAACCAAAACCAACACAAAAACCCTTTTATGACGTCTGATTTACGTCATAGAAGGCATTTAATGACACGGATCTGGCGTCGTTACCCGCGTCGTCAAAAGGGGGGGTCATGGAAACTTTTTCAAAACACGACGTCTATTCCGTGTCATGGAAAATTTTTTAAAACACATCTGTGCCACGTCATGGAATGGGATTTCAATGACGCGGATGGCGTTTCTTAGAAACGTTTTCAAAACACGACGTCTGTTCCGTGTCATGGAATGAGGTTTCAATGACGTGGATATCGTGTCGTGGAAACATTTCCAAAACACGGTCTATTCCGCATCATGGAATGTGGTTTCAATGACACGGTTTAGACGTCGTTGAAATTCTTTAAATTTTTTTTAATAAAAATTCTTAATCTATATATATATATATATATATATGTATATATATATCTTGATTATATTTAGAAACTGTTATTATCATTAGTAAAGTCACAGACTACATAAGTAGAAAATAAATAAATTCATCTTGACCTCCCTTGCATACAACCAAAACCAATATTTCAAACTTAAGCATAGATTGATGAGTCAAAATTTCACAAATTGGCAATCAAAACGAAATCAATGAGACAATCAAATTGACAATATTTCACATGTCTAACAAATCACACCCAAACAGAAACCCAAATTCAATATGCTACAAGACTGCCCGCTTCAGAGTTAGAAGAATCCCCATTCAGATTGTACTCTTGTGCAATTTCCTTCAATTCTAAGCCTGCCCTCTCCAAAGGGAACACTCTCAGCTGAAATTGAGTGGCAAAACAAATTATATTAATACACAAGTCTGCAGAAACGGATTAGCTCTGGTTTTTTAAAAAATCTAATGCTTTAGGACAATGCAATGAATAAACTACTCTTCAACTATCTACATGCATCAGTTCAGGTACTTTAATCAAATCAATGAGGAAAAATTCACCAATATGATACACACACATATATATTTATTTCACCAATCCAGAGGAACTATCCCTGATGGCACGAACTATCCGAGTTGGCTTCGCAAAAGTTAAACTTGTCCTTAAAATGGATGAGATTGATTATGTGTTGACACAAGCCCCACCACATATTCCTCCTGACCAAACAGCTACTCAGGAAGAAATAACTGCTTATGAGAAGCATGTCAAGGATGATAGTAGAGGTAAATGTTACTTACTAGCATCCATGAAAGATGAGCTACTAAAACAACATGAAGATATGGATGATTGTGCTTCCATATTGCTTCACCTTAAAGAGCTTTATGGTGAAGCTACTCGTAGCTTGCGTTACAATACAATATGTGAACTTGTCAACACAAAGATGACAAGACGGACTCCGGTTAATCAGCATGGTCTCAAGATAATATCATTAGTTGAGAAATTGGAAAAATTGGACGCTCCATTTAATGTTGAAGTTCAATAAACCTTTTTTCTTTCGTCCCTCTCATCAGATTTTTCCCAATTTGTTAAGAACTATAATATGGGAAAGATGGAAAGCACCTTATCTAAGCTACTCAATATGGCCATAGTAGCTGGAAAAAAAATATCTCAAAGGATAAAGGGTTGAAAGGGACAGTTGCGGTGTTTGAAAAGGGTTCTTCCTCCTCTTCCAAATCCAAACCGAAAGGTAAGGATAAGGGAAAGAAGAAGAAAGGTTTTCTAAAACCCAAGGAAGGAAAAATAACAAAGAAAGGCAAGGAACCGAAAGGAACTTGCTTTCACTGTGGAAAGGACGGACATTGGAAGAGGAATTGCAAGGATTACCTCGCAAGCTTAAAGAACAAGCCTTCGGAAGGTAACACTCTTGTTCTTGAATCAGTTTTTACAGTTAATACTTCTACCTAGATAGTTGATTCAGGAGCTAGTCAACATATTTGCAATTGTGTGCAGGGACTAGTGGGAAGTAGAAGACTCGGAAAAGGAGAAATGGTGCAAACTGTGGGTAATGCCACTAAGGTAACTGCCAAAGCTGTAGGCACCTATCATCTCAATCTACTTTCCGGGGAGACCCTGAATTTAAATAATTGATATTTCATTTCTGGTTGTGTAAAGAACTTAATATCTATCTCTATGCTTTTAAGAGACGGATTTGTTGTTTTGTTTGACAAACTACTTTGTTCTATTTCACATAATAATCGAATTATTGCTTATGCAAATTTGATTGATGGTCTTTTTCATTTGGAAATGAATGGTAGTATTAATTGAATGGATAAAGATGCATCTAGACCTAAAAGGCCTAAAGATGTGGATAACTCCACTAAATTGTGGCACCTCAAACTTGGACACATTGGCCAAGATAGGATTCACCGGATGGCAAAAGATGGATGCCTTGGATCTTTAGACCCTGCTCCTATGCCTACTTCTGAATTTTGTCTACAAGGTAAAATGACCAAGTCTCCTTTTACTGGTAAAGGAGAAGGAGTTACAGAATTGTTAGGGTTGATCCACATAGATGTTTGTGGACCTTTGTCTACAAACGCAAGGGGAGGTTATTCATACTTCATTACCTTTACCGATGATCATTCACGGTTCTGGTATTTATACTTAATAAAGCATAAGTCTGAATCTTTTAAAAAGTTTCAGGAATTCAGAAATGAAGTTGAAAACCAAACTGGCAAGGGTATTAAAATCCTTAGATCCGATCGAGGAGGTGAATACTTAAGCACAGAGTTTCTTGATTACCTCAAGGAACATGGCATCTTATCACAATGAACTCTACCAAGGACTCCACAACATAATGGGGTCTCTGAAAGGAGAAATTGAACCTTAATGGATATGGTTCGTTCCATGATGAGCTATACTGATTTACCTATATTCTTTTGGGGATATGTACTTGAAACAACAATTCATTTGTTAAATAGAGTGCCTTCCAAATCTGTTCCAAAAACTCCTTACGAAATGTGGTTTTGGAAGAAACCAAGTCTGGGTTATATCAAGATTTAGGGTTGTCTAGCATCTGTCAAAAGACAAGATGCGGATAAACTAGATGCATGGTCAGTGAAGTGTAGATTTAAAGGGTATCCCAAGGAAACTATGGGATATTACTTCTGTTACATGGACGAGGAAAAGGTGTTCGTCGCAAGGTCAGCTACCTTCCTAGAAAGAGAATACACTCTTATTGGCTGCGCAAATCTCAGGGCCTGGTGTTCCGGGCCGAGGGGATGAGCGTTAACACGTGGCTTCCTGCTTTTGGATGCGGTACGGTTATGCGCGGGCGTGCCAGCACGGTCTACCGTGTATCGAGGTGTTGGTGTGGATAGAGTGTTTGAGTGGTGCGCCTGTTTGGACTCAACTTCTAATCAAGTGATTGTAGCCGAGAGATGAGCGGTTCTCGGCTGTCAGGTTCACGGCCTGAGCTACAAGGCCGTTTAATGGTGGTGTTGGTGGTGGGTTTTGGGCGGTGCTCTGGCGCGCTGCTCAAGGAGCGATGGTCGTATGATATATGGGGTGAATGAAATAGTAACAAATATGGTGCTCCGGCGCCTTGAAAATCAAGGGTCGTATGATATATTGATGAATGGATTTTCCTTACAATTTAACGCTGTCTGCCGCACAAATCTTACGGCCTGGAGTTCCAGGCCGAGGGGATATGCGTTGACACGCGGCTTCCTGCTTTTGGATGCGGTGCGGTTGTGCGCGGGCGTGCCAGCACGGTCTACCGTGCGTCGAGATGATTGATGTGTATGGGGAATGGTTAAGTGGTGCACTTGTTTGAACTTGTCTTCTAATCAAACGATTGTAGCCGAGAGAGGAACTAATCTCGACTGTTAGGTTCACGGCCTGAACTACAAGGCCGTTCAATGATGGTGTTGGTGGTGGGTTTTGGGCGGTGCTCCGGCGCGTGGCTCGACGAGCGACGGTCATATGATATATGGGGTGAATGAGCGAATAACAAAGATGGTGCTCCGGCGCCTTGAAAATCAAGGGTCGTATGATATATTGATGAATGGATTTTCCTTACAGTCTAACACTACTCCTAGGAAAGCAAGTAAAGATATTGAAAGTGCATTACAGGAAAAAATAAGTTGCTCCGTGGGAGGCTTTGGTTTGGTGTTTGAACCCTTTGAATGTAGCTTGAGCCTCTTATTTATAGGAAGAGTTCTTGGAGAAGTACTCGAGGATGAAAATCCGCATGGTGGAGCCTGATTAGAGCAAGTGGGTAGTCTAATCGACATTTGGGATCGTGAAGCATGGTGGTGTGACTCCATAAATCTTGGTAAATCTCGGCCGCCGCCCTAATCGTGGGTTATGCGCCTCTGGCCGTGGAGACGCATTTATTGCTTTGATGGCTAGTGACCTACTCTCTCAAGCTGTAAGAATTCTTGTGAGAATGTCTGTGTCTAATCATTCTGATTCCATTACCAAATTCTGACTCCAGTCACTTCCCACCTTCCCTTGTGCATTAAATGTTTATTTGTGGTCAATGGGTTTGCTGCAATAAACAGAGGCATTACTTCATTAAATGAAGCATGGGACCGTGCTGTCACGTGATGATTTGACTTTACTACCTTTGGCCGTGATTTTGTTTCGGCCTCGGCCTCGGCCTCGGCCTATAATCGAGGCCGAGATGATCATGCCTTAGCAATTTCTCTTTTGTTTTCAGAAGGGCCAAAACGTCTTTGGCGAAACGCCGCGTTTTAGTCTCATGAGCAAGTGCTAGGGCCGCGAAAAAGGGACTCCTTCGGTCAGTTCATGGCCGTGATTTATTAAGCACAAACATTGCCCCCACATCCCCGAATTCTTCGGTCTCGGCATGGGTTGGGGCCGAATGGATTCCAGGGGATGGACCCTCTGCATTCCTTTTGAAGTGATTGACAACTGGGGTATTAAATGCGCAGGTCAGTTGGCGCATTTAATGCTTTGAGCACGTCGTGCAGGCCATCATTACCCAGGCTTATACGAGGCGTTGCTTTGCCTCGTCAAATGAAACGACGGTCTCTGGGCTTTCGATACGTCATCGTGCTTTCGAATTGCGTGAGTCATTATTTTGCCTCGTCAATCGAAACGTCGTTCCCAGGCTTCTGTCATATCCTCGCGCGCCCTAAGTGCGTTGTCAGGCCGTTTTGTCTTAGAGATGGATGATAATGATTTTGCCAATATTGGATCTGATCCTTATGAGCTTGCCAATGTGATTGGGGATGGCGATCAACCCTTGTACCCTGGTTGCAGTAAGTACACGAAGTTGTCGGCTTTGGTGAAGTTATATAATTTGAAAGCAAAACATGGGATGAGTGATGTTTGTTTTACAGAATTATTGATACTTCAAGGAGAATTGCTTCCAGAAGGAAATACACTACCTTCCTCTATGTAAGAGGCAAAAAAGGCTTTGTCTGCTTTAGGGATGAGTTATGAGAAATTCCACGCATGTCCCAATGACTGCATTTTGTGTAGGAAGGAGTATGAGGATTCAACTAATTGTCCTACTTGTGGTACTTCAAGGTGGAAGGAAAGCAAAGATGGATTCTTGAAAGAGGGTGTGCCAGCGAAGGTGGTTTGGTATTTCCTCCAATTCCAAGGTTTAAAAGGATGTTTCAATCACATAAGACAGCTAAGATTTTGACTTGGCATGCTGCAAGAAAATCAGTTGACGGTCATATGTCTCATCCAGCAGATTCCCCATCTTGGAAACTTGTTGATGATAAATGGCCCGAGTTTGGTAAAGAGCCAAGAAACTCGAGATTGGCTCTCTCATCTGATGGATTCAATCCCCACAGTTCTTTAAGTAGTAGATACAGTTGCTGGCAAGTTATCTTAATTACATATAATCTCCCACCATGGCTATGCATGAAGAGGAAGTTCATGATGTTGACCTTATTGATTAACGGTCCTAAACAGCCCGGAAATGTTATAGACGTCTACTTAGAGCCTTTGATTGATGATTTAAAATCTTTGTGGGATGAGATTAGAGGAGTGTATGATGCACACATAGGAGAATACTTTACACTCAGAGGTGTATTACTGTGGACAATTAATGATTTTCCTGTCTACGGAAACTTATCTAGTTGTGTTGTTAAAGTATATAAAGCTTGTCCAATACGCGGCGATGATACACCTAGTCACAGGTTGAAAAATGGCCACAAAATGGTTACCAATCAATCATCCATATAGGAGGCAACGTGCAGCTTTTAATGGGAAACCTGAATATGGCACGCCTCCTGAGCCATTAACCAGAGAAGAAGTGCTGCATATGGTTGAAGATATTAATTACATATGGGGCTCGAAAAATGGGGGAAGTGTTGGTGAGAATGATGGTGACAGAGTTTGTTGGAAGAAGAAATCAAAATTCTTTGATCTCGAGTATTAGAAATAACTCCCTGTGAGGCATGCCCTAGATGTTATGCACATTGAGACGAATGTTTGCAATAGTATCATTAGTACATTGCTAGAGATCTCCGGAAAAAATAAAGATGGGATTGCTACTCGGTTAGATTTATTAAACATGAGGGTCAAACCCAAGTATGGAGAAAGACGTATTCGCTTGCCTCCAGGGCCTTGGAATTTTTCAATAGCAGAGAAGAGAGCGGTTTGCAATTCTTTCTATGTTATGAAGGTCCCTAAAGGTTATTCTTCAAATATAAAAAATCTTGTATCTTTAAAAGATTCAAGACTTCTAGGCCTTAAATCTCATGATTGTCATACATTGATACAACAATTGCTCCCTGTGGCAATTCGTTCGGTTTTGGAGAAGCCTGCAAGGTATGCAATAACTCAATTGTGCTTCTTCTTCAATGTTATATGTGCAAAGACGGTAGATGTTTCCAAGCTAGATAAGTTGGAAGAAGATGTATTAGTTACTTTGTGTTTACTTGGGAAGTACTTTCCCCCTTCATTCTTTGATATCATGGTTCATCTAGTAGTACATCTCATTCTTTGATATCATGATTCATCTAGTAGTACATCTTGTCAGAGAAGTTCGTATATGTGGGCCAGTATATTTTAGATGGATGTATCCGTTTGAAAGATATATGAAAGTGCTAAAGGGGTGTGTTCAGAATCGTACTCGTCCCGAAGGTTGCATTGCTGAGCGGTATATAGCTGAAGAAGCTGTAGAGTTTTGTACCGAGCATTTATCTGATGTTAGTACAGTTGGAGTGCCTTCAAGCCAGAAGATGGGAGTTTCAAAGCCATTATCAGGTTGCACAGTGAGCTTAGTTGATCTGGACTTGTTGAACCAGGCACATCTATATGTCTTGGAGAATACGGAGGAAGTCCTACCTTATATCGAGTACGTATGAGTTTAATTTTTCATATGTAGCCATTTTAAATATTATTACTCCTTATGTTTATCTTATATACAAGGGACCATAATGCTTGATTTTTTTCGTGTCAATTGTAGGGAACATATGATCCACATCAAGACCACTTATCCAAAATTTAGAAAGAGAACAAAGTGGCTACAAGATAAGCACAATATCACTTTCATTCAATGGCTACGCTTTAAGGTATATATGTTATTGAATGACATATTAAACTTTTAATTTTCTTTCTTTCTATATGTTAGATTGAATTAAGATATATGCTTAATTTTCAAGTTCAAAGTGAACTTAATGGGGAAGACAATAATGGCGTATCAGAAAATTTGAGGTGGTTAGCAGCTGGTCCAAGTATGGTAGTGCCATCATATAGGAGCTATCTTATTAATGGTGTTAAATTGAACACCAAGGCACAAGATGATGTGCGAACTGTCCAAAATAGTGGAGTTTATTTACTTGCACATACTATGCAAGTTGCTAGTGTCAATGATAAAAGCCCTATTGTCTCCAATATGGGTTTTTATGGGGTTATTCAAGAAATTTGGGGCCTTGACTACCAAAAGTTTAGAATCCTAGTCTTGAGGTGTGATTGGATAGATAACACTTCGGGCCTTGTAGTCAACGAACTTGGATTTACCCATGTAGATCTGAGTAAAATTGGACATAGGAATGACAATTTTGTTATGGCTTCTCAAGTCAAACAAGTATTTTATGTTGACGACCCAATGCATCGTGGTTGGTCGGTGGTGTTATCAATGCCTAATAGAGAATATAATGATATTATTAGTGATGATGTGCTATGTGATATTAGAATTGAGTGTGAGCCATTTACTAGAGGGATACCAAATGCTGACACATTTGATGACCTAGTGGGTGAGTTTGGGACTGAAAATTTTGGAGATGGGTATAAAGATATATGGATTGATTGATTGTTGTAATGTATGACATTAGTTATGCATTAATTGTAGGACATTAATTAATAGCTCTGTATATCATTTTAATTCCGATCATATTTTCATTCTGCAGGCTTTGGGCACGACAAATCAAAAATTAAAAATACTAGGTTAAAGTTGAAAATACGACGGTCAAGTTACAAAAATCGCAAAAAGAGACCTCTAAAATATAACCAACGTCGGGTTTTTACAAACGACGTGGAACGCCAATGCAAAAATTAAATAAAAACCGCCATTTGAAAAAGAAAACACGTCGGTTAATTAAAATTAATTTAAACACGGCTAATAAATATTACCAACAACGACTGTAATGAAAATGATTCACGACGTACACTTAAGAATAACACGATGGAATAGAGCTCAAACTGACGAATTTAAGGATAATACTACTTCCACCGATTGATAATTACCATCGTAAAAACAATGTTGCACGTCAGTTATAATAAAACAATTGACGTCTCAAAGAATACACACGTCAAAGGGGGTTATAAAAGGGACTTATCAAAAACCAACCAGGTCAGGGAATAAACAAACCACCGACGTAGTCAGTTATATAACAACGTCGAATAATTGGATTCTTGGGACATAGTAAAGTTCTTAACTACGACCTGTATTTAACAATAACTAACGTCAAATCCATAATTCAAGTCGTTTTCTTTCTTCTTAACGACGGTTAGGCTAAAAGCAATGACGTCTCAGAGATTACACACGTCCAAGAGGCTTATAAAAGAGACTTTTAAAATGCCAACCACTTCAAGGCCTATAAAAAACAGACGTCGTAAATAGTTAACCACGTCGCAAAATGGGACTCTTAGGCCATAGTAAATGGATTAACCATGATAGATATTTTACATTAACCGACGTTCAAGATTAAATCCACGTCGTTTATTTTTCTGTTCACGCCGTCAAAATCATTTTCAACGTCTGTGGTGACCAAAAGGGTCGTGGTTTCGGCCTTTTTCACGTCGGTTCTAAGTAAAGATGTGCCATGTTAAATTTTTCAAACGTCAGTTTTTGTAACAAAAGCGACGTCTAACCTTGTCCAAAAGTGTATTTTTATATGTTAAATTTGTCATGTTATATGTTTTAGACGTCAGTTTTATTATTTAGTGAACGTAGTATATGTTAACCACGACGGTTTCTACGTTTTACACGTCAGTATTCTTTCAATTAGAGACGTGGATAATCTTTTTTACGTTGGCTTTTTGGTTGTTCTTGACATTTAACATTCTTTAAACGTCTGTGTTTTACTAAAACCGTCGTCTAATATAGTCGAAGTTTTCTTTTTAAGCTATTTATGTATGAATTAGATGTCGGTTTTAATTGTTTTATGACGTGGAATGTCTTAACGACGTCGGTTATTTGCCGTCGTTATTTTATGTATTAAAAGATGGCGGTCGATTTCACGTCGGCTTGAAAACATGCTACACGACGGTGGATATAGGCATATTATTAGACATTTAATTAATTTCTTAACCAAGCCAAAATCTAGTTAATAAGCCGTTCCTAACTTTACACAATCAAACATAATATATCCTTAGAAAGTATAAGCGATTGCATAGTAACTCATAAACATTTAAATAATCCAATACCACTCAGTCATATATTTTAATAATAATCATAATAATAATAACAAATAAATGGTGATGGCCTCGAACCACTTCAAGTCGTTGACTTCACTATTGACGAACCAACTTCACAACTTCACCGTGCCTTCATTTCTTCTTTGATGGCCTCGATTCTTCTTGGGTTATGCTCACGAAGTATCAAGCTTTCGATTTGGGTGGGTGGTGTCGATCACCGCTGCCGTACGCCGTCGTAGAAGCCGCCAGAAATAGCCCTTCCGATGAGCTCTCAAACCTCCGGGGACTAAATTGAAATTTATGAACTTAAACAGTATCCCTCAATAATTTATAGGCAAAGAATCTGTTTGCAATTAAGTCCCTAGAATTTCAGGCGAGCATAACTTCTTTGAAAAATCCTTTGTCCAAATTTGAGATTAAATCACTTAATTCCAATATTTACACATCAAACCAAATTCATAAAACACCCAATATAGCCACAACTTAATAAGGCTTTCCACAAAAATAATAAAACCAAGTATTATTTTTTAGGTCATTACAGTGTAATCATTTGCAGGTCTAGTATATCAGACAAATGAACCGGGTAAATGAAAAGGGAAACCCCACACAAATAGAATTAGACAACGAAAAAGGTTAACGCAATTTATCACCATCCAGCCACTGAAGTGAAGGAACTACCTTAAACAAAAATGACTTGAAATTTTCACTAGCAATTGCATTCCCAGCAATGTCTAATTGCGTCAACCTCAAGCTTTTAAAAATCAGAAAAGCTTCCCAATAATTCATCACACTGACACCCCCAGGCATAATTTCGTCATAGTTCCAACTAGTTTCTTCTGTGTGAGAAAGAGGAGATGAACAGAGATATCTTGTAGTGTCAGTAGTGTGTAAACCTATCTCATTGTCAGAGATATTCAGAACTTCTAGTGACTTCAGCAGTCTCAAAGGTCCCAGGGCAGAAAAACCACTGAATTTGTTGACACTCAGATTTAAGCAAGACAGAAGCTGCATGGCCTCCAATCCTGTCCAAAGACCCAAGTCAAAAAGATGAATTGCCACTCACAATCTAAACAATTAAAGTTCTGTATGTTTTAGAAGTTTGGGCATTGCAGCTAGTGTAAGAAAACAAAAGCTTTCCAGAATCAAATTTCTAAATCATGAGATGTTCTCTAACAGGCTACCAATATATTTCCAGATTGACCAAACTATGTATTTTTGTGTATAAAATTGTTTCCCAACTAAATGAGTTCCACAGGAAGTCAAAAACAAATAAATTAAATTTTTTAGTCATAAAATAAATTCATTAAACTATACCTATACACAATAAGCACAACTTCCCAATTAAATTGCAGGAAATTGCACACAATTTGGATAAAAAGAAGGCAGGGATGAGATAGCCATACAAGACTCACAACATGAGCAAAAGTACACATACCTTCAATAGAACAAAGTTCATTGTGGCTGAGGTCTAGCATGCTAACCCACAATAATTTCTCAACAGACCCCATTCGTGATAAGGATATATTATTTAGTCGTACACATTTATAATTACCAATGCTTGCAGAAGCAAAGTTTTTATAACTACAGCAGTGTCTCTGCAGAGACTCCCTGTTGGAAGTTACCTGCATACCCACAAAATGTCAGAAATAGATTATAGAATCCAATAAAATAGTTGCCTACCAATCACTTCAAGTGAAGTTGATACACATAGCTACTGACATCATATTGGACCAGTTTTATCAAGATGCAAAATTGCAACACCCATAACAGAGAATAATGTGCTAAGGCAACAAATGCTTTATCGCTTCAGAAATATATTATCCGATTCAAGTGTCATAAGCATTCTACAAGATGTCAATACTATCAAATTCCCTGGTACTAAGTCAGAAAAAATGGTTGAAACACAGATGCATCCAGTGTCATCATCAAAATGAGTGTATTCACTTATCACTTTCATCCCTAAATTGGATTATTTGATTTTAAAGCATTCAAGTCGGTGTACTCCAGACAAAAAGGTCTTAAGCTGTGGCGCACATGCAGCAGCACCATCGACAATTAAGGTCATATCCATAAAGGATTGAGGATTATGCTTGACTACACAAGGAGAAGAGAGAATTACCTCCCGCAGGAAAACTAAGCTGTGCTGATCTTTGTAATACTGAGAATGCAACGGATCCAACTTTATTAAGTCTTTATAAAGTTCAAGAACTTTGGAATGGACTGTTTTGTTCATACATCGGGACAAAAGAACATTTTTAGCTGTCAACAATCTTGCAAGCGTCAGAATTCCAATTTTACTGCCAAAAAGAAAGACATGTGGGATGACTTAGAAAAATAAGGAAATGTAACAGGCGGCAACTTCAAAATTCAAAGCGGCCATGGCTATGAAACTAGCCTACCAGAATAATAAGGTTTGGAAGAAATCTATTTCATTAGCAACAATTGCTGCACGCCAATTTGAAGTGTTTGGCTCATGAACATCATTAATAATTAGCTGATCAAAAGAAACTGCTTCATGTGGCTCCTGAGATTTTGTTTGAAGTGCATGAAAATTTTCATCCTTCCACAAAATTATATCCCCATCCAGGTCTTCAACTTCACCTCGTTCAGTTTCGCCCAGGCATAGACGCACTTTGAAGTTAAATTGTGTCGGATGGCTATAAGGAAAGCCGTTTCGAGAAATGATGCCCTGAGACTGTCCAACACTAATTTCCAGCGGATAAGGTTCAGAAGAATGAGGTCTTGCCGCTGGAAATATAATATGAGTAACCCAAGCTTGGGAAAACTGGGATCTATTTTGCATAAGTGGAGTCCAGTGCAGATCATTTTTTGTGCAAAACGAAGATTCAATGGTTATTGTCGATGAATTTACACCTTGAACAGCTTTAGTAAAATAAAGTATCAGTGGAAATGTTCCTGAACTGGAATGGAAGCTGTCAAACTGAGACAAAGAACAGTCATCTGAGCACCTATTTCTCGATAGAAGGACATTAGATCCATGGGAAGGCCAAGAAGAGACGAGAAAAGGAGCATCCATGTTCACTGTTTGCTCAAGAAGTGAAAGATGATAAAACCAACCACTTTGATCTTCTGTACCCGCGACAATAGCACCATCCACAAGCTCGTACTCATCATGCAAAACCTTCTCTTTTGAGGAAAATCCTTGAGCCTTTTTCTTCAGCAAACCAGACAGAAGTACTCTGCAAGTTCCTCAATTAGATTCAACTAGTAATAAACATGTTTAAGCAAGGGTGCATCATAATGCAGAAGATGGAATCACATAATTGAGCCTTCTGAATGTTGTAAATATATTTCCAACATAAACTGGAAAAGTAACCTCGTGAACTACTATATGTATGGTTTTTTTTTTTTGGGTCAATGCTGGGAGGGGGAGGGGGAGGGGGAACACCTCAACCACTGAGGTAGGAACCCATTGGCACTATATGTATGGGTTTGTTGGTGGAAAGGTAATACAAGAACATGCATGACATGTTAAAATCCATGAACAAAACAAAAGAAGCGGCATAGAGAAGAACCAAATTACAAGTAACAAAAACAAGTAAACATAATTTACTGAGATCACAGCAGAGTCAGAGTTATATAGATCATATTCAGACTAGCACCTGTTTGGTGACAACATATTCGGATCAAGCAATCAACTTGAAATGGTTTCCAATTCCAATTATTAAACTTCAATTGGTAAAAGAAAATCCAAGTATTTACCTACGATGGTGCCACATTGAGTAATTGCTCAAATTGTCCTGGTTATCTTGTATCATTTCGTTGGTAAACTTCAACTCCTCTTGGTCTGATGTAGTGAATAATGCAGCTACAAATCTGGAAAAATAAAAGAACAAAAGAAAAGAAAAGAGAAAGGAACCAACTAAATTAAATAAGTTGAGTGTCAGCACAAAATGGAAATTGGTAACTGAGGGACAAAGCAAGCAAAGCAGGATGACCTGCGGTGATTCCAAGCATGGAAATTACGGGAATCATGCTTGAGCAATGTTTCTAGAAGCTGGAGTTCGTGGTCTAAATAATCATTCAAAGAAGAAGAAGAAGAATGGGCCTTGCTTAGCCTCCTTAGCACCCATTCACGATGATACCACGCTCCGTAGGCTTTAGGATTCGTTCTCAACGCACTCTCTACCTATAGAGACATGAATTTCAAGTCTCTCAATCCATAAATAAAATAAAATCAAATAAAAAGCGATTATATTATCCAAACAAACCAGTCTAAGTTCTGGGTCGAATATGGAGTTGAACTCTGGGTGGGAAGCAGCGAGTTTGTGTTGGACAGCTAGCTTTCTGAAGTTCCAAGCGGTGTACAAGTCGGGGTTTATCTGGAGGGTTTTGGCACTGAGGTCGAGAGCTTCCTCGTTATAAATCTTCTTGTGGTGGTTGTATAGGAGTTGAGACTGGAGGAAACCAAGGTTTTTTCCCTTGGCTGCTGAAGCTGCTTCATCTTCTCTTGTCGGGGCTTTGCGGGGTCGCCCGTGCATTTTAAGATGTTAGCTTTCTTTTGGACCCTCCCTTTCCTCCGCAGATCTTTGTTGACGCCGGAGCCGAGATCCAAACCGGAGGATAGGGAGAGAAGGAAAAGAATGAGAGAAGCAGAGGCGGAGAAGAAGAGGAGGAGAGAGAGGAAAAGAGAGCGGCCGGAGAGAGAGAAAGAAAAGAAAAAACAAAAAAGTGGCGGCTGAGGAGAGAAATGAAGAGGTTAGGGTTTTACTGTACAATTTTAATAATTTTTTTAATTTGGATCCAACCACCACTAATCATCACAAAATAAATTCGATAATAATCCGATTCAATCCGAATCTGATGTGTAAAATATATGAAATGATAATGGCAATCCGATAATCCGAATTGGATAATTCGATTATAAACAAATTCAAATTTGAGTTGAGGTATTTTCGATCCTAATTCAACTCAGTTATAGGTCTAGATAAAAGATGTTTGGATCTTCTTCGAGGTGTATTGAATTGAGATTTTAAAAGACTATTTATGGATAAATAAGTTTTGTGGTATTCAATTAAGACTTTTAAATAATATAAACAAGTCTTGTGGTATTTAATCAGGACTATTAGGATTTTTTAAATAGGGTGTCCAAATCTAGTGGTATTTAATCAAGACTTTAACACAAGTAACAAAAAGTCTTTTCGTATTCAAAAACTTGCTAATTTCGAAAGATTTTTTTAAATATGGAATTTGTGTGACTTTTTAGTGGGAGGTATAAATACCAAACCCTATAAAAAATCTCACCCTAACCCATCAGTGAGATTCTTTTTTGGGAGCTTCACTAATATACCCAAAATGGGTGCTGAAATTATAAAAAAAACCCCATATGGAAAACACTTTATAAACACACCCAAAACTCATTTATTAAATAACAAATTAGTGTTGAAGTTCCAATAAATTACAAGCACTGCCACTATCAGGCCCAACAGAAAAAAAAAACTCAAAAAACACCCAAAACAACCCCAGCCCAAACTTATAAAAAAGCCCAAAGATTTTACCATCTCCAAAACCATAATTTCGTTCAAAAAAATGGAAAACAAAAACGTAACTTCCATCCTGCGACTTCAATTAACCATCTCTGCCAAACGTCCCTCCAGTCACCGTCTTCATCAAAGTGTCTTCTTCATCTCTCGAAACTGAAACTCCATAACCACCACCAAGCTTGATCTATTTTCAAAAACAAACACCACACACTGACCTCCACCTACAAAACCAAAACAAAATTTCAAAGAACAATTTCAACAAGAAAACGCTTCAAAGGTAAGACATTTACAAACCAAACCTACACTGTAATTTTGATTAATTGCTATAGAGTTCCAGTCTAGGGTTATAACAGTATTTTAGATTCGAATCAAAGACAAAATCTTGAAACTATATTGAATTTCACTATTGCACTGACTGCTTACTATCAGTATTTTAGTCGCTAGTTTACTGTCATTCTGATTAATGGTTGTAAAGTTCCAATATAGGGTAACAACACTGCTTGTTTCCTCTGAAATCCTATTTTTGATGCATATCTACCACTGTAAAGTTCCAGTATAGGGTATTAATACTGCTTGTTTCCTCTGAAATCCTATTTGTAATGCATGTCTACCACTGTATAGTTCCAGTATGTGGTAATAACACTGGTAGACGTGCATTAGAAATAGGATTTCATAGCAAACAAGCAGTGTTATTACCTTATACTGGAACTTTACAGTGGTAGACGTGCATTAGAAATAGGATTTCATAGCAAACAAGCAATGTTATTACCCTAGACTGGAACTTTACAGTGGTAGACGTGCATTAGAAATAGGATTTCATAGCAAACAAGCAGTGTTATTACCCTAGATAGGAACTTAATAGTGGTAGACGTGCATTACAAATAGGATTTCATAGCAAACAAGCAGTGTTATTACTCTATACTGGAACTTTACAGTGGTAGACATGCATTAGAAATAGGATTTCATAGCAAACAAGCAGTGTTATTGCCATATACTGGAACTTTACAATGGTAGACGTGCGATTTCATAGCAAATAAGCAGTGTTATTACCCTAGACTTGAACTTAACAGTGGTAGATGTGTATTAGAAATAGGATTTCATAGCAATTAAGCAGTGTTATTACCCTATACTGGAACTTTACAGTGGTAGACATGCATAAGAAATAGGATTTCATAGCAAACAAGCAGTGTTATTACCCATATACTGGAACTTTACAGTGGTAGACATACATTAGAAATATGATTTCATAGCAAACAAGTAGTGTTATTACCCTATACTGGAACTTTACAGTGATAAACAAAAAAAACACGAATATACTCAAATTCAACTGAAAAAGCATACCTCAATTAATATGAAAACCAAATCGAATACCACAAATTTCTAACCACATCTCAAACAGCAAATCCACAACCAAACAGAATCTGAAATCAATCCAAATTATAAAACAAAAAGAAATTAAAATCACAATTTAAAACTCAAACGAATATCTATACAAATTAGAACGAAATCAAAAAATCCAATAAATTACCTCCAATTCAGCAATAACAAAAATAAACAGATAAAATCAAGAAGAATAGTATCTGCATGTCAAATTTAAACTCCAAGACTGAAAAAATTAAAAACGAAAATCTAATCAGCAACTTAATTAATCAAACATGAAATCACCATACAAGACTAAGAAGCATCCCAAGTAAAGCCAGGGTGATCAAGAATTGCCTTCACAGAATTGTATCTCTTCCTCAGAACATCGAGGTGGTTCTTCAATTGTTGTTTATCAAACTTGAGACCAGTCTGCCTATTGAATTCATCTCGGATAATCTTCCATGCTAACTTTCAAAAAGCACCGCTACTCCTATTTCCTTTCCATATTTGCTCAACCAGCAAATCTGCAAATATTTTGGTACAAAATGTTGTCCATTTGGCCCTCGATTGGTCTTGATCCAACTGACACACAACCATTTATTCGATAAACACACCACTATCACTGTGATATATCAAAAGAAACTTCAGAACCAGAGCAAGACATCACTACCAATTAAACAAAGAAGATAGACGGCATTTTGGAATATATCGTCGGTGGAAATTGGCGATCCGTCGGGATTGGTGCAGGTGAACGAGAAATCGTCTTCATCTTCGTTCTTCTCGCAATCACCACCGGCGTCGGCGTTCTGAAAGCCTTCGTCCGGCAATTGACACCTCAAATCTACATAGTAGCCACAAAACTCCGCGAGCTTAACCATTAGCTCTGTTCATATCGAAAAAATGGAAATTAGCACCAAATTCAACGAAGAAACTGAAATCGAGTCAAAATTCAAGTAAATTAAGCAAAAATCAAAAGGAAAATAACGAATTGAAGCAGATGGAACAAACCTGCAAAAGAAATGGAGGCATCGGCGGCAAGAACACGTGTGAGGCCACCGACGTAACGGAGATTGTCGTCGGTCTTGTGTTGGTCCATGGCTCTGAGACTGTTTGGTTTACTTTGAAGGCAGAGAGAGGGAAGAAGGGAGAGAACACAGGAGAGATGTGGGTTTGAAGGAGGAGAGGGGCTTGAGGCTTCAGACCTCAGGGAGTGGTTTTGTTGAATTTTAATGTTCTTTGCATTCTATAGATTCTAAACGAGATCCAAAACTAATTTAATGCTAAAAAGGGTAATAAAGGTATTTGATCTTATTAATTAAATTAAAAAATATACAATTGTTGATTTTTGGGTTTATTTTGGGTGTGTTTATATATAATGAATGGTATATGGTATATTTATAGTTTTATGTCTAGGAATGGGTATTTCACTAAATTTCTATTCTTTTTTTATCTGCTAAAGAAGATGAACAGCTCTTCGTGAACAAAGTATTGCTTCCTTCTCGTGCTATGTCTTCTTGCGTTTATTGTCTATATATTTGTTATATGCCATGTTTGTATATGGTCTGTCTCTATGGCCCTTCGTGGGTTTGCTGCTACCTTTTCCATGCTTCGTGGGTCTGTGTCTATTGCCCTTCGCAACAATTGCTGCTACCTTTATTATTGCATAAGTGAACAAAACAGTTCTGGTCAACCCCGTCAGAATACAATTGTTTATATGTTGCGTCTTTGTTTATATGGCGTCTTTGCTGCTACAATTGTTTTTGTCTTTTGTATTAGTCGCCGGTAAATTTTTGTATTCGTTTATCGAGGACCAAGAGATTGACTTCCATTAACCATGCTCTGGTTGAACTATTGTTCTTTGTAATTTGATTAAAGTATTTTGGTTGTGCTTTGGATCAGTCTTTAATGATTTCAATGGTCAGCGTTTGTTTGAATCAGTCCCTTTTAGCTGCCTAATGTTCTTGGTCTTGATAATTTGTTTCTTGTGATTATTCTTTATATGGGATTTTCTTGCTCAATTCTTATCCTTCCAGATTGATAGTTTTTTTTAGTAAAGAGAAAGACAGCTTTTAGTTTTTTTACAGCTTTTATTTTCTTCTTTTTATTGTTTTGCAGTCTCGTATATTTTTTTATATAAGTATAATGTCACAACCGAGCATATATGAAGGTAATGAAATGGAGGAAGAAGAAATTGATGACGAAGAAATAGGTGAAGACGAAATGGATGAAGATATGGATGACGAAGATAGGGATGATGAAGAAATAGATGAAGAATTTTATGAAGCCATGTACATATCCGTGATGGCAATTCAATCTTCGCCATGCGTCCTTGAGGAATGTGATCGAGAGGATATTTCGCATTTTTATCGCGGATCACAATTTTTAAGTCGCCATGCATCCTTTTCACCTAATTGGAGGATAATAAATGCATGTGTACAAAATTACAAAAAAAAACACACCAGTCAGTAGACAGTCAACACATGCTCACAGTCGATAGTCAGTAGGTGCCATGTCGGGTTCCTCATAAGGTATTGTTTGGGCCTAAATTCTGCATGCCAGCCAATCACTATTGGCCCATGATGACTTAATAGTTTTGGGCTCCGTATTTGACAAGATTGGGAATCAGCCCAAAATATTGAAGAAGTCCAGACCATTCTCAACAGCCACAAATTTTACCATGACTTAAATTAATTACCATCTTTGGTAATTTAATTTAACACACCCAGCTTTGACCCACACAAATGCCTAGCCTCCAACTACCTCCAGTTTGTTTCGAAAGACCCAGGGAATCAATCACCACTGTTGATCTCCAGACAAACAGACAGGAAAAGGAATTCTTTTCCACTATCCTAAAAGCCCACGTGAACCCATCCATAAAGCTGGAAATGGCAGAGGGATTCTAGGAAAATTGGTAGGAATTGACGGAAAGTGAAGTCAAGGGGAATTAATCATCATGACAATTTGAATTGACAGGTAAAAATAACACCAAGGTTCTACAATTCGAGCTGAGAGTGCAAAAGTGGAAGGAATTTTACAGAAATTCCAAGATATCGAGGGGCAAAGCACCGTGTACTTTGCCAATAAATACAGAGAGATTAGAGCTCGCAAAAAGGACAATCAACATCTCAACAACAAAAATCAATCACTCTTAGTCAAAACTGACAGAAATCAAAGATCATTCAATCTCAAGAGTCTTCAAACCCAGCAACAATCAAGCTATCTAGTTTGCAAAAGTCATTCAGCTTTCAACAAAACAGGTGAAACTCAGGTTTCTATTTCCAATCCAGCTCAGGAAAACAACTCACCAGCTAAGGGAAACGAGACTTCTCTCGTTGCAAATTCAATCCAGCTCAGAAAAGGCAAGCAAAATTCAATTTTCTGTCGTTACAAATTTGGTTTAGCTCATGCCAAATTAAGCAGAACTTTCATAATATGAAAACCTCAACAAATTTACAGAGATCTTTCAAGCGCCCAGAATGGCCAGAATAGCTTTTGATTCTTTCATAATCAAGCAAAACAGGTACTGTGGTATAGCCCAAAGGCAGCAATCATCAATCCAGTCATTTCCAGTCCAATTCGGACTGAAGAAATCTCAATTCTGCCCATCCAGCAGGTCTCTCTATAGCCAGAACAGATTAAAAGCTCTGCCAATTTCAACATTGGTATCGATTTCCAGCTGAACCTCACCTGTTGAAGATACTGACGGGCAATTCCAGTACAAGATCAATCCAGTCCTGCCCGGTTCGCCAAAACAGGCAGAAGTCAAAGTCCAATGTTCTGTCTCTCAGACTTGGCAGTTTTTTTCATTTGTTTTAAATTTGCTTGATAGGTAGCTTTTGTTTCAAACAGTTCAACTTATTCCCCAACTTTCATTCTGGCCAGAATTACCAGTGGCTTTTACTGTGATAAATTATGAAGTCCTCACCAGTCAGAGGTAAGAAAAGAACTTACTTGGGAGTTATTCCTCACCCAAATTCACAATCGTTTGATCAAGTCAGTAACTTGGGGCTCAAGTTATTATGTTTTCCTAAGTCTGTTAAGGTTTTAAACTGCTAACAGTGGCACGCTCGCACTTAAAAGAAAGTTGACCTGTTTACCACAAATGGTTTCCAGGCCAATGAGGATTTTTACCCTACCATCACAGGAACCAAAACAAAATGGGTGAAACAATTTGGCACGCCCAGTGGGACTTCACAGTATACATACTCCTAAAAAGATATCATTTGGTGTATGACTATTGGAAGTTCTAGCCAGAATCCACGCTTCGCCATGGAGAGAGATCAGCCAGCTGCCCGGCTGGAAGTACACGATTAGAAGAAAGTGATGCTAGACAGTCAACTCACGGCAGTACCAGGAGCAGACGTTCCAGATCTAGTTCCAGGAAAATAAGCCAGATACAAGAAGTTGTGCTTAGACAGGAGGCTGCAGCGCAGAGAAGCCATGATGAGATGGCAAGTTAACATGCAGTTCAGAATGGATCGAGAAGCTGCTATTGCAAGAAATCCAAACCCAGACCCAGTAGTCCAGCAGCTAGATCTCCATTTTGAGCCTCCACCAGGTTTTGTATGGCCATATCAGGAGAACCCTTTAATTGCACAGATAGCTGGAATATCAGAACATGCAAGGATTCAGGATAGATAGAGGGGGGAAGCTCTTGTAGTCCAAGAACAGGAAGTTCCAGCTCTTGCAGCAGGTCCGGCACTAGTCCAAGCTCCCTAAAACCAGCCAGAACTTCTTCCGCTGCAGCCAGAAGTTCCACGCAACCAGCTAGCTGCACATCTGCCTGAACAGCAGATGGTACTACCATACAAAACTAGGAGAATGGATCCTCATTCGTTTCCCCCACTACAAAGAGGTAGAAGAGTCAAAGGAGGAACTAACCCTCTGGCCAATAATGACAGGAACAGACCAGGGGCAAATTGGAGAATCTTCCAGATTTTGAAGAAGAAGAGGAACACATGGAAGAAGAAGCGCCCAAAGCTTACAGAATGGAACAAAGGGTTGAACAGAATCAGCCAGAACAGGGACGTAACGTAGCCCCTATTAATGCTTTAAATGACATGGGGGCACTGCAACGAATGATTAGAGAAATGATGGAACCTGAGGCCAGAAGAGGAGAAAGGCCTACTTATAGAAAGCCATATCTAGCCTATATTGATCGGATGCCTCTACCCCCCGATTTTAAAGTACCAAATTTCACTTTGTTTAATGGAGAAGATGCTCATGTCTCATCTATCGAACATATAGGCAGATTTTCTATCCAGTGCATAGCCATCGAGAACAATCCTCTTTTGAAGCTCAGGATTTTTGGAAATTCATGGTCCGGTCAAGCCTTCACCTGGTATACTAATCTGCCAGCCAATTCTGTCCAGACCTGGGAATAGATGGAAAACGCTTTTCATGACTACTATTTCAGGATCCAACCATAAATCACGATTAGTGACTTGCCAGCTCTCAAATAGGCTGAAGACGAACCTGCCCAGGAGTTCATTACTAGGTTCAGGAAGCTAAAAATGAAATGCAGGATTCTAATAGAAAAAAGACACTTCATCCAAATGGCCCAGGTTGCCCTCAAGATCTCTTTGAGAAAGAGATTTAATGGAATACTCTTTGCAGATCTGGTAGAACTGGTAGACAAGGCGTCTAAATATGAAGATCTACTGAAGGAAGAGCAACAGAAGAGAAATTCTTCCAAGGGCACATATTACAAAACGCCATCTTCCTCAGTCCATTTGGTTGAGGTAGAGTCAGAAGAAGACCAAGAAGATTCTGCAGAAATGGAGATAGCAGTGGCAGAAATGGCAAAGTTGAAACATCCTATCAGCTACAAGGCTTTGATCAAGCCACCTCCATTTACAGGTGGGTTTGTTCCAAACAAACTAGCACAAAACAGGGTCTATTCTTTGATCTAACCAATGTGGATGCTTTGTCACGCCCTTGACCCGGGGGTCGGTGGAAACCCCGCGCCCGGTGCGTGAGAAAATAAAAAGTAAAATAAAATGAAAAGAAGCAAGAGTTTAAAATAAAATTCTCTTATAAAAATAGCTCCCAAAATCTTACAACTTTACAATTAAAAAAATAAAGCTCTATCATTCTCATATAATTCAACCTCAACTGGTTTAGTCCTTGTCTTGCCCACTAATTCATCTGAAAAAAATTAAACAGGGTAAAGAGTGAGCAACCATTGCTCAGTAAGGAATGAGACCTTACCTCAATAGATTGATAAAACTAAATTAAGTGACATGTAGTCACACAACCAACTATCACATTAATAATGTTAATGCATGAAAGCTCTTCATCTAATCCCGTTAATTCATATAACTAGACAAGCAGACCTGCACGTCCCATACCATGCTTATACCACTTGGTCCCGAATGCCCATTTATATGAACTAACACCCATCTCAATCATCCCATAATTCCTCTTTTGTTAGTCATCTTGTCTAACTCCCTATCGCCAGTCCCGAATCACCCAATAAAAACCATGTGCACTGTGGAATCCCTAAGACCTGGTACCTGCCAAGAGTTAGACTCAACTGCACAAAAGATCCTTCTCATTACCCTCTTTTTCATACTTTCTTTATCAACCCAAGAGTTCCAGCCATCACCAATAACATATGATTATGTCAATATTAATAAAAGAAAGTAATGATAATTAGTAACACTTAAACACCCAATATCAATAATAATCAAATAATAATATCATGCATAATATAGTGCTCACGAAATTTAATTAGATCAATCCCCGTAAAGGCCCCTAAGAAACCGCTACCTCAATTCCAAAGCATTGCGCCAATTTAAGAAAATACAAGCTAAGCCCTCTCTCTCTCTCTCTCTCTCTCTCTCTCTCTCTCTCTCGGTTCATTTGCTATGCACATAATGTGCTATATATATATATATATATATATATATATATATATATATATATATATATATATATATAGGGAATATGTCGGCAGTGACTCCCTTCCTATTGGATGGTGATCGGTGCATAATTACATACCATTTTATACACTTCTAATTTATGATTTGGTTATGTTTTTGAGTTAAACTTGTACTTTTAATTTCTTTTGTGTTTGTTTCAGTGTAATAAGCTTGAGACTCATTAAATGCATTTTGGAGACAAGTTAGCTCAAAACGGTGTCTGCAGATCAGTCAACTTCACGGATTGAACTGTACTTGCTCAGGAGGAACCAGATAATAAGCTATACATCATTGGAAAGATGCGGAAGTCTAGTTTCTGTATCATTTTACGGTTCATGATTTTGAGTCTTCTAGAGGAAGTTATGCAAGTTTTGGTAGCTTAAGGTCAAATTCAGCATCATCTGCGTTACTGGTCCAAAAATGACATTTGAAGGTCTTTCCGATTTTTCCTTGAGCTAGGCTGCATATGCTTGGAAAGATAAGACAAAGAGATTGAAGATCCATATTTTGTCAGATTTTTCAGGTTGGAGGAACAAGCCCAAAACAAGCCCACAAGCTAACTGCAATGCATTGTCATGCATGATGAAGTGTTATTGATTGTGGGAAGGTTAGGTGAAGCATATTCAATACTTATAATTGAAGTGGAGTTTTATAGCAGCCAAATGAAGTAAAAGAAGATGAAGTGGGAGTTGCAACACTAAGCTTAAAGACAACAGGAGTTGTTTTCAAATGCAATTGTGTGTTAGGTAAAGTTGGTGAATTAAGTGTTGTAAGTTGGTGAAGTGAGTGTTGTAGGTAGGAGCAATACTTAATTCAGATTTTCACTTCCCTTAGGCCTATAAATAGTGAGTTTCTCCAAGCTTGTAAACACACCCCAAGGAGAGGAGCTCTCAAACACTTCTCTAGAGCTCCCCTCCCTTCTCTCCCTCAAATTTTCTTAGTTTTGCTTTCTAGTTCTCAATTCTAGCTTTCCTTTTGCTTCTTAGTTGTAATTTATTTTTCTTTGTAATGTAAATTCTTTTCTTAAGTTTTCAAGTTCGATTAGTTTCCAAGTTTCAATTATGGTTTTTGTTCTTATTCATTATGCTTATAAGTTAATATGCTAGTTTGAATGATTGATCACCATTAAGGCTTGCATGTTAGCTATCTTGGTTTGAATTAAGAGTAGACACTATGCTTTAATTCGAATTGAACTATGAATAGAAAGAGTATGTATGGACATTCAACAACAGAGATTAGATACATACTTGGTTGTTTAAAATATTTTTCTATGCTTAATGGATTCCTAATGCTTAATTTTAGGTTAGACAACAGATGATCAAATTAGGGAATTATGAATACAAGGTTAGGACCAGACACAGTGGCTTAATTATACTTTAGCTAGAATTAATCCGTTAATCTAAATTGAACTTGGGAACCTATTTGCTTGAGTTAGTTTTTCTTTTCTTTCTTTCTTGTTTTATTTATTTCCTTTCTTTTTCATTTCTGTTTTGTATAGGGAAAATGAATTGGATCATTCAATCACCAATCATCGTGGGATCGACCTCGCACTTACATATGTTATACTACCAAACGGCCCGTGCACTTGCGAGTATCACAAGTTGAGGATGCAACTGAATCAATTTTGGTGCAGCTAATCCGACGACAACATATGGTGTTTGGCAGTTTACTAATACTTACAATCCAAGTTATATTCTAGCTTTGTAGATAAGGTAGTTCCCAATTCCTCCAATCCTATACAACTTTTCTTGGTGAATTGACAAAGCTAGTATATAGCTATGCTTACTAAACATTTGTTTTTCTTTGACATGTAGTACACTAACAATGACTAAGCATATCAATTTATAATAGAATAGGATATTTATGTAATACACACATATATATAATAAGATATATATATACCAGGTACTGGCCCAGACTCTTAAGAGCAAAATTTTTCTCAATCAATTTTAAGCTTTCGAGCGGAAGGTAGTGTAGAGACGTAGAGAATAAACATAATTATTATGAGGAATTCAAACATACAAAGCCAAAACCAAGGATAATAATATAGAGAAATTAAATACGATATCAAACGTAGTATCATTAATATTTAACAAACTTACATAGAAGCAGGGAAAGCAGTAGTGCTTAACAGAAGCTTCGCAGAAGCAGCACTTGAAAACACTCAAAAACACTCCAAAACACTCAAAACACAAAGTTTATTTTCTGCTTGAGAGGCGATCTTTTTTCGGTGCTTCGCAAAGGAGGAGAAGCCCTTCATTTAAAGCCTCCTGGCTGTTGACGTGTCAATTAGAGGCAGAAGATCACAAAGCAGCCTACAGTAGAGCGGCATCTTCACTTTAATGATTCTATCCGAACGTTCACGCAAACGGCCAAAAAAGGAAAAAGGCAGACTCTTACAAAAGGCAAATAAAAACAGAGTAAAAGCAGGAACGTCTTGCTTTTACCAGAAAAACGTAAAAGTAAAAAGCTTTATCACAAATTACAGTAAACACAAATTGTCTTCTTATCAGACATAATATTACTTGGGCCCACCATAAAGATCAGAATGGAGATCTGGATGAAAGTGGTCAAGCATGTCTTCATTAGCAAAAGGGTCCACCTCATCTTCAGGTTGAGTGGTGGAAGCTGATGCCATCGACTCGTCATCTAAATCCAGGATCTCGAGGACTTTCTTTTTCAAATCTTCTTTTGATGAAGAAGAGCCTGGCTGATCTATCAGCATCTGTAGCCTTTGCGAAACACTTAGACTGGCAGAAGAAGTGACCAAAGGCTGAGCAGCAACAGGATCAAAGGAGGGAATAATTGCTGGGGTAATCTTGACAGGAACTAAGTGGTCTCTTGTGAATTTGTCCCACCAACGAATTAAGATGCTTCGGACTAAGTTAGGAATATAGGTCCATTCTTCATCAATGTCTTCCGAGATGACATATTCCCATTTTAATATCCAAGGTAGCTCATACATTATCATGAACCACATGAACAAAGTCCTTTGATCAGGATGATTCTTATTCCATTTACAAAATTTCATTTGAAAAGACTCCTTAATTTCAGGAGGAAGGTATTCCATAGTAGGACCCCAGATAAGGAAAAAGCTCTTGAACCAATTTGGGAGTTCTTTCAGAGCTCGAAGCTTAAATTGGATGAACCAAGTATGAGAATAGTTTTGATTTTGAAAACATAAGACATATTCCCATGCTTTTTTATAATCCCAGAAATTATATGAATATGGCCTAATTTCAGGATGGATAAATCTTTTAGCCCTTTCAGGGCTAGGACCCCATTCTTATAAGGAAATAACATTTAGAATTTGGATTTTGGAAAAGGCTATTGTGTTGGTATTTTCACCTCTATGACGATGAACTATATTAACAGATTTAGTTTCAATTAGGAGAGTTTCATAGAATAGACGGGGCTTATTTAAGGGAGGAAGGTTATCCCTTAAATATTTTTCAGCTAGAAAATTCGGATGTTTGTCCAGATCATTCATTTCAATAATTGCTACAAACATATTCATATACTCACGGAATGGATTTTCAGCAATTTGCTTCTCCTTACCCTTATTATATGGAGAAGAAGTCATCAAGGGCTTTGGATCAGTCGGGGAAGACCTAGCAAGAGCTCCTGAAGAGCTCCTACTTGGAGTCATTTGTCCGGAACTCCTGGTTCGCACCCTGCAAAAATTCTCGAGTTAAGAAATCAGGGAGCGCATTAGTTTCACCTTTAATAAATTCAATATCAAAATCGAAAGCAGATAGTATTCCTTGCCATCTTGTGAAAATTTGTTTTGATGCTAAATTTTTTACATCTTTAAACAGAATGTCTTTTGCAGCCTTGCAATCCACTCTTATCAGGAATTTTTTATTTAAAAGATCACTCTCGAATTTAGAAACAGCATGGACTATGGCTAGCATTTCTTTCTTAACAGTAGAATAATTCTTTTGAGCTGGTTTCCAAACTCCAGAAGTGAATCTAACCAGTTGTTCTGAATTATTGACCTTCTGTTTTAGGATTCCTCCATACCCGATTTCTGAAGCATCTGTTTCTACTATTTTAAAGGCTTCGGGGTTGGCTAAGGCTAAGCAAGGAAGTTCTTTGACTTTAATTTTCAACCTTCTTACCGCTTTAGTGTGTTCTTCTGACCAGGGAGTTGGGTTCTTTTTCAACCTTTGGTATAACAATTTTGAATCTTGAGCCAAATCTTTATAAAAATCTTTTATATAATTAAGACTTCCTAAGAACCTTTGTAACTGTTGCTTGTCCCTTATCTCATCAGGGAATTTTTCAGCAAAGGATATTGCTCGATCAATAGGAACTATCAGTCCCTTATTAATATTGTGTCCCAAAAAACGAATCTTTGAAGAAAATAATTTCATTTTCTTTGCCGAAACCACTAATCCTGCATGCTTCACAACTCTCAAAAAGATATTCAGATGTTTAAAGTGTTGTTCTAAAGAATTAGAATAAACCAAAACATCATCAATATAAACAATGGTGAAAGCTGTGTAAGGATTAAATATATCATTCATAATATTTTGAAACTCAGAGGGAGCATTTTTTAGACCAAACGGTAAAACATTCCATTCGTAATGTCCGAAGGGGACATTAAAGGCTGTTTTGTACCTGTCTTTTTCCGCAATTTGAATTTGCCAATATCCCGATTTCATATCAAATTTAGAAAAAATTACTGCCTTATTCAATCTATCCAAAAGGTCCTTTTTATTAGGAATTGGATATCTAACCCATTTTAAGGCTTTATTAAGAGGTTTGTAGTTTATCACCAATCTAGGTACCCCTCTTTCTAATTCTGCTGCGTTTTCTACATAGAAGGCAGAACAGCTCCAGGGAGATGAGCTTTTCCTAATTAACTTTTTCCCTAATAAATCTTGAATTTCAGATTTACAAATTTCCATTAGCCTAGCATTCATTTGAATTGGCCTAGCTTTGGTTGGGATTTTCTTTTCATCAAAATCAGGCTCATACGGCAATTCCACTATGTGTCTTTTCCTATTCCAAAAAGCATTGGGTATTTCGGCACAAACTTGATTTTCAAACATCTTTTGGACTTCTTCTACCTTTTCTTTTACCCTATTGTCTTGCAGTTGTTCCTCTATTCTTTTGTACTGCAATTCTTCTTTCAGGTGATATAGATAACTTTCTTTCTTCTTTATCTTTTCTTGAATTTCATTAATATACTTATGATTAGGTGGTTGAGAGAACCTAAAGACTATAGGTTGACCCTCTACCTCAGTTCTTATTCCCTCTTCAGAAACAGAGAAAGGATAAAGCATATTAATGAAAGCGGTTCCTAATATCAGGGACTGGTTTAATCCTTTCACCAAGACAAAAGGGGTTTCAAAGCAAATTCCTTGATTAAGTACAGCAGCGTTAGATAATTTAAACTGAATCCCCATCCTTTGACTATTGACTGCTGTGTGTAGGACTTGGGTAGTTTTCTGAAAATACCTCGTTGGTACAACACCTTCATTTATACAATTAAGATCGGCTCCAGTGTCTATCAGCCCTTCAACAGTAAACTTGTAGGTTTTATTAATAACAATAGTTATCATTGCATACAATTTTTGTGATATTACCTTATCTATGCTATTAATGAATCTCATAGTATTAACTTGCTCTTCCTGTAGGGTTTCTCTTGTTACAGGTTCTATTTTCTCTTGAAATTCTTCCATTAGGTTTTCGAATTCTAATTGCTCAGATTTTTCTTCTGTATCTTTTTCTGAAAAAGGACGATAGAGTTCTAAAACTCTAACCCTATTTTTTAACTCTCTAAGTTCTTCTTTCACATCATGGACTTCGCACTGAAGGTCGTTGAGCGTAGGTTCCTTTTTATGAATTTTATCATTCATTCTGTTTACTGTAGTCTTAAAACTATAGTTTTCAACTGGTTGTCTTACATTAGCTATGGCCGGTTGGGGATTATTTGGTCCGGTTCTAGCTAGCGAGATATAACTTTCCAAAGCTTCTCTCTTCTTTTCTGGATCTTCTATTTTATCAATTAAGTCTACTATTAGACTTTCTTCTTTTGTTAAGACACATATTCTCAGATCTTTAAATTGACAGGCGCACTCTTCCTCGCTACTTGAGCTAGTCTCAGTATCTGATTCAAACAATTCTTCATTTTCTAGTTGGGCTAGTTCGTCATCACTATCTTGTTCAGAACTAGATGAATTAAGCATTATTTGCAAAGCTGTTGCTTAAGGTCTTCACTAATGCTTAGGTTACTGATTTTATCCTTCATTTTGCACTCAGATTTATAATGTCCTACTTTTCCACACTTATAGCATGTAGGGACAGCTCCTTTCTTTCCTTTACTAGCCTTTTTGCTAGTATCTCCTGTGTATTTCCTTTTTCTGAAAGTTCTATATGGCTTCTTAGGTTCAGACTTCTTTCCCTTCTTGTATGTTTTATGTGAATATGATTTTATTGGTTCAAAACCAAATTGTTCACAAAAGTCACCTAATTCCTTTTTTCCTAGGGCCTTTTGCTTATCAAGCTGTTTTCTTAATTTCATATCTGTGCAAAGAGCTAATCCTTCTGCGCAGATTTCAGAGGACAATTCCCCATAGGTGTAAGACCCATAAGGAATGACACCACCATTTTTCTCTTTAATTCTATTCCTAACCTTTTCAGCGAATAGAAGTGGCAATCCTGAAAGAAATTTCTCTTTCCAAAAGTCAGCATTACAGTCTTGCCTAGTGAACACCTTGGAGTAAAACACGTCCTTATACCACCTAAAATGGGACAAGGTAGGACACTTAAGGTTCATTAAGAGTTCTCTAGACTTGTCGTGCTGTAATTCTGTAGTTCCTACAAAATGTAGAGTAATTGTGTAAATTAGTGAATTTACCGCATCTTCCTGGTAAATGTTTTCACTTTTGATTAATCCAGTTACTGGGTCTTGTACATTCTGCTGACCAATAGCCACCTGGGCGTTCAGGATTTGGGCTCTTGCTGAGTCGCTTAGGTGGAAATCCCACCATCCTTTTAATTGACCTACAAAGCCTGCGATGATAGCTTCAGCCACCCTCTTATCTCTATTTCCTTTTATCTTAGAGGCTGTAGCGTACATCATCATATGTTTCATTGCATTAATGATCTGATATTCCGTTAGACCATCAATATTTCATTCTACTATGGAGCTTCCATCATACTGAGCGGAATTCCACATTCCATCTTCCTCAAACTGTAAATCTACTGGAGTGGGTCTGGGGTGGTAATTTCTTGTTTTAGCAGTTTGAGTGAATTTCTTTTCATTTGTTAACTTATTAATTTCAGGTCGTTCTTCCTTAAACATCGTTTCAAGGTCTTCTATTTCTCCTTCAGTGAGAACCGACACTTGAGGACCTTTTCCTTTATCTGACAATTTTACTTCTAATAATTTCTTTGCCAGGATATCAACAAAATTTTCATCTTCTGACAATGTTCTTCCCATCTTAAAGTTTTTATTATCTAAAGGGGGAGGTGGTTTGAAGAACACCTGACTACTCATTTCCTTGATCCTTTTAGTTTCTGAGGGACCGGGGTCGGATTTCTGCTCCTTTACAGAAACAGACGTTTCAATCCTAGTGACTTGCTTTCCTAGAGACTGCAGAAACAGGTTGGTGTAATTATTCTGCTGAATAACTGCGCCTATATCCTCTTTACTAGCTGTGCGAGAATTATTGGCGCTATCATCAAGGAAAGTGGTTTCTTTGTAGGGAGCCGCTATCATATCTTTCTGTTTAATTACCATCTCGGGTGGATGTACGGCTTTTACTGATTTCCCATCTTTGGAAGTGTAAGTCGAGAATGGGCTTCCTATCATCTCTATATGGCTCCTATATTCAGGAATGTCATATTTCTGAGCACACCAATCTAACCACGTAAAAAAGAAACAATTGAATTTCTTTTCTTTCATAAAGGCGGTATGGGCTTTCCAGAGATGATTTTGCCTATGCTCCTAAAAGGCTGTTTCAAACCAGATTCTTTTATTAATATTTTCAATACTCAGATAATTCCTTTTTATCTTTTCGTGTTCTATTTCAAAGGATTTTAACATATTTATTTCAAATTCTACATCCGAGAAGGAAGGCTCGGGTTGAGGTGGATTTATCCTAATTCCTGGGTTTGGAAGGGTTTGCTCAAACCTGTAGGCTGGCCTTTGTGTCTGTTCCTGGGTTCTCCTAAGACCTGCCAAGATCATTCTGTCATGGTCTAGATCGTAAGCTATATCAGAGGAGGTGCTCGACCTATGGGGTTCTAGGTTGGATCTAGAGGGTGCTAGATCAATCCTAGAGGTACTCGACCTATGTGGTTCTAGGTTAGATCCAAAGGGCGCTAGATCAATCCTAGTTTTTCTAGCGTTGGAGAATTGTATTTCTACCTCTCCATCAGCGAATTGGGAGATCCGAGTAGGTTCTTGATTTTCAAGGGGCTTCTTTGGGACTATTTCATCCAAAATCCACTTTTCTGGTAGGGTTATATCACTCCACTTTATCATTTTTGGGACTGCTACGTTTGATTTTTCAAGGTTGGTTTGGAACAAGGTAGTTTCACCTTTGCTGTCTAAATCTTTAGCTTTGGGACAGACAGTGTTCATAACCTTATATGAAACCCTATAAATGATCGCTAGATTTTGGGATCCTGGGTCCATATCATAACCCTGAGTTTGAATATTCAATGTTAAAGCTTTTAAGACATTTACGTCGGAAAGTGCAACAGAAAAGTTTGGGAAACAGTTAAAGTATATCGGACCTTCCCCTAAGGTTGACTCAACTATTCCTAACAAGGAATCCGTGAACTTTCTATGTCTTCCATCTTTTACACAAAGCAAGATTGAACTGGGCAATCCTGTTCTGGTAAGTGGTTTCACCGCTACCTGCACCAATCCTATGTGCAAATAGTTATAATTTCTCTCCAGATGCTGGTCGATTTGACTCTGGGTGAATAGCTGAAAACTATCTTTTTTATCAATGACAGATATCGTTTTTTCAACAGTTTTTATTGCGTAATCAGATCTGAACTTGAAAGATCCTTTATAGTATATATCAGTGATGGGTACTCTGGGTATATCCCAGTTGCACAACTCCTTTTCTACGTCCCGCATGATTATTTCTTGAGAGTTTTTAACTCGTAGGGTTCTATGGCTAGGACTGTTACTATAGCTTGCTTCTCCAGAAGAACGGATAGACAAGATTCTCCTAAGGCTTGCCATTTTAAAATTCTGGATTTTATGCTTTCCTTCTGTTCTCCTCCTAATTCAAGGTTGCTAGTCCCTGCCTAGGCCTCTCAACGCCTTAGCTTAACGGGCAACGGCTAATGAGCCTATCTGACAGCTAGACAACTCGATGACTAGTGAGTAAAGGAAACTTGACAGAAAAACCAGAAGATTAAACCAACAACTTAGTTTGAACCTTAAACTTAACAACTCTTCTAGGGACTTTAGGCTCTGATACCAGGTACTGGCCCAGACTCGAAAGCTTAAAATTGATTGAGAAAAATTTTGCTCTTAAGAGTCTGGGCCAGTACCTGAATATATATATATATATATATAATAGAATAATATATGTAATAAGATATAAATATATAAGTATTACTATAATAATATTCAAAATAATGAATAGAAAAGTATAACAACAATATTTACATATACTGATAGGACCCGACTCAAATTCTATTTTGGAATCCGAGCCGAACCTTGTGCGTGTCCGACACCTGGCAGGTGCCGGGCACAAATACCTATTTGCCCTTCTAACCAAAATTCAATGAAATTCAAGTGCAACTTCTGCTGAAAATTTGGCAGAGTCTCCCTTGTAAATTGAACATTTCCCAAAAATTTCCACCTGTAAAACAAGCATATATTTATATATAACCCAACTGCCAGCATGTATCGAATTATATCCAAAAATCAAACATCATATCATTCTGGCCTCAGGCCTCAATAAATCGAATAAATTATTCTGCTAACAATATTCAATTCAATTTCTTAGAACATTTCCCAGAACAAAGTTAGATTTCATAATAACTTAACTGGACTACCTTTTTATTATTTGACCTCGCGGCTGCACCTATTAACTCTAGGCTCCCTACGTACTCTTAACAAGGGATCAAGCCACACGTAGTTCTTCCAAATATTCGTATCAATCATAAACTGAATATAAATATGCCAAACATTGAACTCCCTTTATTTTAGTTTAAGAATATCTTAAAACTGAAACTCTCTCCACCTAGGCGTGTCTATCATTATCTATCATTTCCTCGTGTCTCAGTTCATGACATGTCCTCGCAGGTCTCGATAACATAAGGTCGCCCGGGCCGAAATCCTCGCAGGATTCAGGGGATGTTTAGTCGACCTGGTCTGCATCCCTCGCAGGTCTCGGAGAAACCACTTCTATCCGAGCCACGTGTGAGATCCCACATCGACCAACGGAGAGTGGGTGATGTGCCTTATATGTACACACCCGCATCCATATAGCACGAGGCCTTTTGGGAGCTCACTGACTTTGGAGTTGTGGGAACTCCGAAGTTCAGCGAGTTGGGGGCGAGAGCAATCCCAGGATGGGTGACCCACTGGGAAGTTGGTCGTGAGCTCCCAGAAAAAAACCGTGAGGGCCAGAGAGGGGGGGGGGGGGGGGGGGGCAAAGCGGACAATATCATGCTACGGAGGAGCCGATCCGGGATGTAACAATTTGGTATCAGAGCCACTCTGCCGTGTGGTGCGAGTGTGCCGACGAGGACGTCGGGCCCTTAAGGGGGGTGGATTGTGAGATCCCACATCGACCAACGGAGAGTGGGCGATGTGCCTTATATGTACACACCCGCATCCATATAGCACGATGCCTTTTGGGAGCTCACTAGCTTCGGAGTTGTGGGAACTCCGAAGTTAAGCGAGTTGGGGGCAAGAGCAATCCCAGGATGGGTGACCCACTGGGAAGTTGGTCGTGAGCTCCCAGAAACAAAACCGTGAGGGCCAGAGAGGGGGGGCCCAAAGCGGACAATATCGTGTTACGGTGGAGCCGATCCGGGATGTGACACCACGTCACTTATTAAATTCCCTCTAGTTCATACACCAATGTATATATAATTTATACGTTATTGGCTTAAATTATATATATATATATATGTAATAAATAAAGATAAAGATAAAGATAAAGATAAAGATAAAGATAAAGATAAAAATAAAAATAAAATCAACAAGCTCCGAAGACCCTTTTTATCCTTGCTTTGAAACTATATAGATATATACATGTAAATATTTTCCTCTTCATTTGTAAAACCATTTATCGCTTACGAAAATAATGGCACTGTATAAAATCCTCCATTTTAGTTTAAAAGGATCTCAAAACCTAAACTCTCTCCACCTAGGCGTACCCCCATTTCTGATCAGTCAATTAAATCCTCGCAGGCCTCGGAGATACCACTTCTATCCAAGCCGCAATCCTCGCAGGCCTCGGAGATACCACTTCTATCTGAGTCGTAATCCTCGCACCACACGGTTCAGGGGTCCTCGAAGCACGTGGGGCATTATTTATAAATGACACCGTTTCAAGCAACTAGGGGGTACCCTTGTGATGGGTTTGAAAAATCGTATCCCAACCTATATCAATTCTTTCCTTTTATTTCACAATTTATTTCTTGGCCTTTATATCAATTTTCTGATTATTTGCTTCAGATAACTTATTCCCGGTCGGAACTCGTTTACAAGGTCTTTCTAACCCTTCTCAAAGGATATAACTGCCTCGGAAAACTTACGGTCCACTGTGGGTCAAACCGCCTAAACTTGGTCAACTGGGCCTGCGTGGCCCACAACCTCTTATCACAAAACCGAGAGTCCTTAAAGGTTCCAATATGCCTAGGACACATGTCCCGAAAGTTTGGTCTCGATCGGACGGTTGGATTAATCACAATCATACGATCGTACGATTACTATAAAACTAGCCCTAGGGTTGGCATTTCTGGAGTATCCGGGACTCCCTATTACGATCCGTTGAATCCTATACTATCTTGAGATTACCTAGATCAACATATATGGAATGGACTGTGATCCAACGGTTCAAACGTATTGCACTCGGAAATCGCACAATATGCAAAATCCGTTTGAGCCTTAAACAATATCCGAATTGGAATCTGAGCATACCTACGCGCTTGTGACAACTAGGGGATCGCATTGGGACACAATGCCCCTTTACTACAGTGTCCACGCGTCGCCACAAGCACCGGCAGCGCGTGGGTGTCCAAAGCGATTCCGATCGCCAGAAAATCTCAAAATTATGGGCCAAGCTTCCTACCCTAGGTTTAGGACATTGATTGGAGCCACTTTTGTTCTTGGACCTACCCCAAAAATTGGTCGGAAGTGGCCGAAATTTCATCCCGAAATCCAACCAAACTTTGAATCCAAAATCGAACTATCAACACTAGAAATTTATCAAATCCTACCCAACAAGCAGCTAGAGCACGAAGAATAGATGAAAATCCATACCTTGATCTTCGGAATTGGTGGCCGAATGACGGAGAACGAAGCCGGAGAAAACTCACGAAAAACCAGCCGTCACAGCGGCTTTTTCCAGCGAATCTGAGGGCGGCTGAAGACGATAATGGCCGGGGTGAGACAGCAGGGCCAGGGCGAACCCTTTGGCACCGGTGGCGTGGCCTCTGGTGGCCGGAAACGACGGTTGCCATGGGAGGGGGGGTGCCGGCTGAAGCAAAACGAAGGGGGGGGGGGGGGGGGGGGGGAGGGGGGGAGGGGTTCCTGGTCGAGGGGTGAGAGAGAGAGAGAGAAAATGGGTTTAAAAAAAAACATAGTTTCCAAAATTACCATTTTGCCGCTTATAAGTTTTGATTGCATCTCTCTCGTTACATCTCGGATTCGAGCCCACTACATGTCTACGGGCTCGTCTCGACGTGTTCAACGCAACTGTCTAATTGAAATTCCCAAATTCCTTCCCGATCATAAAATGACCTTTTTGCCCCTTTTATACTAATTAATATTTTAATTTTCAAAAACCTTAATTAATTCAAATCATTTTATTTTCTTATTTAAACTTATTTCCTCTTATTTTAATTATTTAATCATTCCCAGGGTAAAATTGTCTTTTTCCTGAATAATTTAATATTTAACTATTAATTTAGGACCGGGTTGTTACATATACATACCAAGATAATTACACATATAAATATAACTAATATATATACAGAGAGCTTCTATTGAGGGATCCCTCATTTGAGGGACACCCCGTGTAGGCCCCACTCCGGATTGTATTTCACTAATCCAAACCGTCTATTTTGTAGATACTCATTCAAAGACCATCTCTACAAAAATTGGATGTCAAAGACCATCTCTATTGAAATTTTAGTATTTTCTTGAAACTCAGTATTCATTGATTTTGTAGGACACAATTGGATGTCAAAACGGTTTCGGATTTGACTAATTTTTTGTAAGGATGATTCACCTACAAAATAGATGGTTTGGATTATTGGAAAAAAATTATAAGGTACCCTAAAGGGCGTCCCTCAATAGAAGGGGACTATATAATGTCTAGCAGGAATCTTAAAGGATTGACTAGGCGTTGGTAATTGTTCTAATTGAACTATGGATTTAACTGGCCTATCAAAACTAATTTTTACTGTACCATCTAAAAAAGGTTGAATGTAATAGCAATATTTGGACATCTTTTTCTAAAACATGTTTTGCTGACTTGCAATCAACTCTAACTAAAAACTTTTGATTTAATAAATCATCTTGAAATTTACTAATGCATAATACAATAGATAAAATTTCTTTTTTAATAGTACTATAGTTACTTTGTGACTTTGACCAAACACCAGAATGAAAATGAACAATTTGCTCAGGTGACTCTGGGGTGACTCTTTGCTTTAGAATACCTCCGTAACCTATTTCAGAGGCATCAGTTTCAACAATTTTAAAAGAATGAACTGAAGGAATACCTAGTTAGCAAGTCTCCCATTGGTATCAGAGCCCAAAAGTGCTTTAGAGCCAAAAGAGTTAATATGAGTTGATTCTAAGTCTGCTACTCATATCGCCCAAGTGGCTGATTTAAGTTATCCGAGTTAGCAAGTCTCCCACGTATCTTCTGAGTTAGTAAGCCTCCCAAAGTCTCTTATGAGTCTTCTTTGAGTTATCTAGTTCCTTAGGTCTTATCTCTCGAGAGTCTGAACCCTTAAGTCCAGGACCAAACAGTAAGTCCCGAGGTAGTGGCCTGAGCGGTTGCGGCAGGAGATTGGTGAGAGAGAAAACGTCCTAGGTTAAAGGTACCTTAAAGCCAGCCTTAGAAGTCACCCAAGAGTCTTTCTAATTAAGATGATTTAAGTCAAATACAAAGATTCAGTTTGAGCCAAGTACCAGACATAGTTAATGAAGAACAATTAGAATTTGAGTCAACTAGTAATGAATTACATTGTAATGATTGGAATATACCCAAAGTCCCTAGTAAAGAAATTTATAAGCAAAAATGGTCAATTAATGCATTTAAGTCAACTACGCATATTAAGACGGTAGAACAAGTTTCTGCTTTAGGAAAAGAGCACGAAACATGCCAATTACTTAATCTTGAGTCAAGTAAGAAACATAGAAAATAAGGTAATAATTTCTTGCATATAGGATTAGTCCAAGTCGCAGTTAAACCCTTAACTAAATTAGGTCTTCGTGCATCAATTCTTTTAAGTTTAAGAGATGCTAGATTTAATGATTTCCAGGATGGAGTTTTAGGAATAATTGAGTCAAGTTTATGCCATGGTCCAGTTCACTTTGATTGTTACCCAGATTTTACAGTTAGCCTAAGTGATCCCCACATATTAAAAGTTTTAACTTTAAATATTAAAACCCACGGTTATAATGTTTTACCTGGTAGTCAACCTTTAGCTTTAATTTACAGAATTTATTACAAAGTCACAGGCACAAATATGAATTTTCAAGCCTTAAGTAAAAGCCCAAAGAATCAAACACTTTTAATACAAAGTCATACTTCAAATGCTAATGTCATAGTTCCTCAAATGATTAGGTGGTCTGATATTAAGTTACCCCAAGATTGGTTTTTAACAACTGAATGCCCTCCGAAGCCGGTTCAACATAGTCTAAATGATTTAGATTACATTCAACCTTTTTTAGATGGTACAGTAAAAATTAGTTTTGATAGGCCAGTTAAATCCACAGTTCAATTAGAACAGTTACCAACGCCTAGTCAATCCTTTGAGATTCCTGCTAGACATTCGTCTGCTGAGTTATCCTCAATAACAGAACGCGATTTAGAAGCCGATAGAGCCCCACTTGATTTTAAAACTAATGAATTAAGAAAACAAAAACAAGTAGTTCAACCAAGTTACAGAAAAGCCCCTACTGAGCCTGAGTCACCCGCTAAAACAGATTTTGCAGATTCATCCTTTGAAGCTTATGCCGTAGACAATCAGTTAAGCACACTTAGTAAACCCTTTAAAAATTCATTGGTCTAAGTTAGAAAAACACTTTGAAGCCTCAGAAAATAAGTTAAGAATAGCCGAGTATCATGTAGCTTTCCCCAAAATTCAAAGAAAACAAATTTTCAATGAATGGAAAGATTTCATGAAATCAGTAAAAACAGAGATATTTTATCTCAATTATGTAGAAAGTAAATACATGAGTCAAAAGTTAACAACTTTAATACAGGAAAAATGGGAAAAGTTAGATAATATCAAAGTTACCTCCACTCACCCCCCGATCGAGTCAATCATCATTAGTCATGGAAAAGCTAAGGTCACTGCTAGTCCTTACAAAATAACTGAGCCAAATGATACTGCCAAAAGAATAGTTGAGCAAAATAATTACACCAACGTAAGCCTAGTCACAATAGGAAAACAATTAGATAAGATAGAAACAAAAGTTGACAAGTTAAACCCACAGGATGTTACCCTTAAGCCAAAGAAAGAAAAACCTTTAGTTACTTTTTCTGAGTCAAAACCTACACTTAGAGTTAACCCAACAATGAAAAAGATTGAAGAAATGTTTAAAGAGTTAACCCCGGTTAAACCTAACAAAGATAAAGATAAAGGAAAAGAAGAAGAATCAACCAGCGTCAAAGTTATCCAATTCGAAGTTAACATTGATAGCGAGTCAATTATGTCTGTTGAGTTAGCCTCAAGCCAAGAGTCAGACACCAGTAATATTAGTAAAATAGAAAAAGCCTTTTGTAATCTTCAAGTTAACCAAGATTCCCAGAGTCTTAAGTTACTCGTCTAAACAAGGTTAATCCTACAAGTCTTACTAAGAATTGGTATCCTAAGCCTACGCCCCCAGATATCCAATTTGAAGAAAGGACCCAGAGTCAGTTTTCAGTGTCTTCTGATAAGCTATATGAATGGAACATCGATGGCTTGTCCGAACAGGAGATACTTAACAAGTTACAACATATATCCATGGTTGCCAATAGTTATGCCACAAATCATCAGCTAAGACAGTCAGAAATAGTCAGCTTATTAGAAACAGGTTTCACTGGAACCCTTCGTTTCTAGTGGGACAAGCACCTCACAGAGTCAGCTAAAAGTCAAATAATACATGCCATTAAAACAGATGCAGAAGCCTATCCAATTTTTAATGAACGTATAGGAATGGGTATAGAAGATGGAGTTAATGTCTTTTTATATACGATTATTGAGCATTTCATAGGTACACCCAGTAGCACAACAGCTAGAATTCACGATCAGTTAAGTAATCTAAGGTGCCCTAAGTTAAGCGATTTTAGATGGTATAAAGATGTTTTCATTTCTAGAGTTATGTTAAGAGATGATAGTAATCAACCGTTTTGGAAAGAAAAATTCATAAACGGTCTCCCTAATTTATTTGCCCATAAAATTTGAACACTCTTAAGCAACGAGTTAGGAACAATTAATTATGATGAGTTAACATATGGTAATATAATTAGCAAAATTAACCAAGAAGGTATGAAAATGTGTCTCGATTTAAAAATCAGTAAATCAGTCCAAAATGATAGAAAGTCAGCCAAGTATGAGTGAGGAAACTTTTGTGAACAGTATGGTCTAGCGCCAATCCCGCCGTCTAGACAAGTTAAAAAACATAATGATAGATGCTTTAGTAAAAAACGTTATTACTCCCGTAAGAAAGATTTTTTCAGAAATAATAATGATGAGTTTTATAGTAAAAGAAAGTTTACCCCTAGGAAAAATAAATGGTCCAAAGGATATTCAAAAGGTTACAAACATAGTCCTCGACAAAGTAAAAAGAGTCACTTTAAGAAAAGCACAGATAAAAGTAAAATTAAGTGTTATAAGTGCAAAAAGATAGGTCACTATGCTAATGAATGCAAAGTTAAAGACACAATTAAACAGTTAAAGTTAGCATCCGATGACGAAGCTAAGTTAATTAAAGTCCTGGAGTTAGCTAACACTGAGTCAGACCCTATGTCGATAGCCAGTTACAGTTCTGATGAGTCAAAGTCTAGTTCACCCACAATCCAGTTAGGATGTAAAGATAAATGCTGTAATGTTTTGAGTAAAACAATTAGTGTTTTAACTAAGCAAGATGAACAAGAAGAGTTATTAATAGATTTAACTAGTAAAGTCTAGGATCCCGAGTTAAAATCTGAGTATCTTAAAAAGCTTAGAAAAGTATAAGTCAGGAAGAACCCAGTCCTAGTAAAGCCCCTAAGATCAGTCTTAATACTATTTTAGAAAGATTTAGTAAAAAGAAAGAAGTAACCCTTCAGGATCTTGAGTTAGAAGTCAAAACAGTTAAAAAAGAAATCTTAGAGTTAAAACAATTAGCCAAAAATTACAAACTGAGAATTACGAAATAAAACAAGATTTAGTTAAATTGCTAGAATCTAGAGCAGAGTCTAGTAATCCTTTTGGAAAGTCTAGTTTTGAGTCCGAACTTGAGTTATCCGACAAAAATGAATTTGATAGTGATAAAAGTAACAAAGTAATTAAGTTAATTAAACAAATTAATTTCAGAAAATGGTACGCCAGAGTTAGTATTTTTATAGGTGAATTTGAGTTAAACACAGTTGCCTTATTTGATTCAAGAGCAGATTTAAATTGTATTCAGGAAGGTTTAGTTCCTACAAGTTATTACAAAAAGTCAAAAGAAGTCTTAGGTACTACGTCCGGAAAAGCCCTTAAGTTAAAATACGAATTACCAAAGGCCCATGTATGCCAAAATAAAATATGCTTTAAAACGTCTTCTGTCTTAATTCAGAATATCACGGATGAAGTAATTTTAGGTTTACCCTTCATATTGTTACTTTACCCCTTCCAGGTAGAGTATGATGAAGTCACGTCTAGTCACCTAGGTGAAAGAGTTAAATTTGAATTTTTAACCAAACCAGAGTTACATAGTTTAAAGCAACTCCAAAAGAATGCCGTGTCCAAATCAGTCAGCTTAATTCAGAGTAAAACAAAACAAGTTAACTTTTTAAAAGAAGAAATTAAGTTCAAAAGAGTAGAACAATAGTTAGCCGACAAGTCACTTCAGAGTAAAATAATTGAATTTGAAAATAAGTTAAAAAATGAAGTTGGTTATGATATGCCTAATGCTTTCTGGCACCTGAAGCAGCATGTCGTTACTTTACCTTATGTCAAATCATTTAGTGAAAACAATATTCCCACTATAGCCCGTCCAATTCAAATGAGCCAAGAGTTAATGGAATTATGTAAAGCAGAAGTCACAGACTTAGTTAACAAAGGAATAGTTAGAAAAAGTAAATCACCCTGGTCTTGTCCAACTTTTTATGTTCAGAAAAATGCCGAGTTAGAAAGAGGAGCCCCTCGCTTAGTAATCAATTATAAGCCCCTTAATGTCGTTTTGGAATGGATTCAGTATCCAATCCCTAACAAAAGAGACTTAGTCAACAGATTAAGTAAAGCAGTCATCTTTAGTAAATTTGATATGAAAAGCGGGTTTTGGCAAATCCAGATTAAAGAGTCAGATAGATACAAAACCGCATTCGTAACCCCTTTCGGTCACTACGAATGGAATGTTATGCCTTTTGGATTAAAAAATGCGCCGAGTGAATTCTAGAACATAATGAATTGAATTTTTAATCAATATAGTCAATTTTCCATAGTATATATTGACGATGTCTTAATCTTTTCTGAGTCAATTGAGCAACACTGGAAACACCTAAGTAAATTCCTTCACATAGTTAAATCTAATGGTATAGTTCTTTCTGCTAAGAAGATCAAATTATTCCAAACCAATGTCAGATTTCTAGGATTTAACATCAGTCAATCCCAAGTTAGCCCAATCAATCGAGTCATCGAGTTTGCCGATAAATTTCCTGATCAAATTCTTGAGAAGAGTCAACTTCAAAGGTTTTTAAGATCTTTGAATTATGTTTCTGATTTTTATCAAAACTTAAGAAAGTTATGCAAGCCCCTGTTTGATCGTCTTCAGAGCAATCCTCATGCCTGGACTCCGAGTCATACAGAAATAGTTAAACAAATCAAAATTCATGTCAAGTCACTTCCATGCCTAGGTATTCCTTCAGTTCATTCTTTTAAAATTGTTGAAATTGATGCCTCTAAAACAGGTTACGGAGGTATTCTAAAGCAAAGAGTCCCCCCAGAGTCACCTGAGCAAATTGTTCGTTTTCATTATGGTGTTTGGTCAAAGTCACAAAGTAACTATAGTACTATTAAAAAAGAAATTTTATCTATTGTATTATGCATTAGTAAATTTCAAGATGATTTATTAAATCAAAAGTTTTTAGTTAGAGTTGATTGCAAGTCAGCAAAACATGTTTTAGAAAAAGATGTCAAAAATATTGCTAGTAAACAGATTTTTGCACGTTGGCAAGCCATTCAGAGTGTTTTTGATTTTGAGATAGAATATTTGAGAGGGAGTGAAAATAGTATTCCAGATTTTCTTACCAGAGAGTTCTTGCAGGAAAATCAAGAATCAAAATGTCCAAGTCAAAAGACAAACAGAAAGCCCCGAGTTCCCAAAGCAGTCAACCAAGTCAACCCAGAATCCTTCCAGCTTCCATAATGCCAGTTAAACAAGAGTCATCCTCCCAAATTGTGCCCTTCCCAGGTTGTTCTCCAATCCCAGTTAACAACAGGTTTAATCCCTTGAGTCAACCTTCTTTACGCCCAAATTATCAGTCAGCCTTTGTCTCTAATTATGATCCTTTCATAGTTAATTCTCCTGCTCCAGTTCCTATGCAGAGTCAGAATCCAGTTGCAAAGTCCAAATATGCCCACAGAAGCCATTGCACCCTTTTTTGTTGTTGAGTCAATCTATGAAGAATTAGGTGATCCAGTCAAAATTGCCAAGAAATTCTTCCCTCCTAATCTTCATTATTTTCCAAGTCATCCATCAAAGTCAATCAAGTTTTACAGAAATATTCTCTATGAAACTTAGTCAATTGATATTAGGCCAATCAAAGACAAAGAAACAGATGCCACTCTTTTCCATTCTCTTTACATACGCCAAATCCTTAAGCCCAAAGATTGGAGTAAAAATCCCTATGACCAGTTACCCTTTCAGATTGATCCCCAGTTAGGCCTTACTTACAACTATGGTGATTATATCGATGCCTGGTATACAATTTTTTATCATCAGCATCCTGATTTTAGTCACTCATGGTTTATTAATTTTGATGCAAATTCGAAGCCAAGTTTCCTTCTTGGTTTCTCCAATGGTGGAATATCCATGGCCCCATTTGGGAAATCATTCCAGTAAATCTCCAACAGTCAATTAATTATTTTAGTCAGAAGCACAAGTTAACCAAGCTAGAAAAGTTTTTCCCTACGCTCCTCCATTTCGTAGCCAAATACAAAGTCCCCTGGATTATGAAATGGAATTATCAAGTTAATTGGGATACCAGAGTTTTATCATGTCATTTTGCAGTAAAATGTTGGGATAAATTCAGTGCCGATAGAATTATTTACCAAGTTAACACAGAGTTTCCGCCCCTCCTGGCGCCAGTCAACCCAGTCAAAAATGCTTCCCCCAGCAGTTCCAATGCCTCTCTCAAAGGAAAATCCAAAAAAAGAGTTAAAAGAATTAGCTGAGCAAATCCTTGCCCAAGTAACACAGATGAAAGATGAAGACAGTGATGATGCCAGTCCAGGGTCTGAATCATCCTCCAGTCAAAAGCCGAAGCCCAGGTGGTCAGACTATGCTCCCGACAGTCAGGACCCCTATGATTTGAATGAAGACTAGTCTTTCAGCTAAAGCAGCCGAAAGCAAGAGTGAACACAAGTTACCAGAGTTAAAGTAGATTCCCCTGAGTTAAAGCAGCTGAAAGCAGAGTTAAAGTTTTCTCCAACTTAAAGCAGTTTCACCCAGAGTTAATTCAAAAGTTATTTCGTCTCCTTTTGTAAGCCAAGTCTATAAATTAGAAGTCCAGAGTCATTTGTAAGCAAGCTTGATTAAGTAAGCATTGTAAACACTTCAGATTGAGAGTAGTGAGTGTCCGAGTGGAACCACTCCTGTTTTCAAAGATCTTTGTAAGTTTTACTTTGTTTTTTAAGCTTCACCAGTTAACAAAGTTAAATAAAATTATCATATTTTGAGTTAATCCTTGTTTGTGCTTAATAAATCACGGCCATAAGCTGGCCGAAGGAACCCCTTCTCTCGGCCTTGGCACTTGTTTGTAAAACTAAAACGCGGCGTTTCGCCAGGGTACTTCGCCTTTCTAAAAGACAAAAGAAGAAATGCTAAGGCATGATCATCTCGGCCTTAAGTGCAGGCCGAGGCCGAGGCCGGGCAATTTCATGGCCAGAGGCATTAAAAGCAAATCATCACGTGACAATAGGGTCCCAGGCTTCATTTAATGAAGTAGTGCCTGTTTAAATGCAGCAAACCCACTGGCCACAAAGGAGCATTTAATGCACGAGGGAAGGTGGGAAGTGATTGAAGTCAGGATTTGGTGATACGGATCAGAGTGATTAGACGTGGACATTCTCACAAAGAATTCTGACAGCTTGAGATATTGGTTCACCAGCTATCCAGGCCATAAATGCGTCTCCACGGCCAGAAGTTCAGAACCCACGATCGAGAGCGGCGGTCGAGATTCACCAGGATTTCGGGGGTCACACCACCATACTTCACGATCCCAAATGTCGATTGGACTGCCCACTTGCTCTAATCAAGCTCCACCACGCAGATTTTCAGCCTCGATTACTCCTCCAGGGACTCTCCCTATAAATACAAGGCTCGAGCTACATTCAAAGGGTTCAACACCAAAACAAAGCCTCCCACGGAGCAACTTATTTTTTCCTGTAATGCACTTTCAATATCTTTACTTGCTTTCCTAGGAGTAGTGTTAGGTTGTAAGGAAAATCCATTCATCAATATATCATACGACCCTTGATTTTCAAGGCGCCGGAGCACCATCCTTGTTGTTCGTTCACTCACCCCATATATCACACGACCGCGCTCCCTGAGTAGCGCGCCGGAGCACCGCCCAAAACCCACCACCAACACCATCACTCAACGGCCTTGTAGTTCAGGCCGTGAACCTAACGGCCGAGACCAGTTCCTCTCTCGGCTACAATCGTTTGATTAAGAAGATGAGTTCAAACAGGCGCACCACTTATCCATCCAACACTCATCAACATCTCGACGCACGGTAGACCGTGCTGGCACGCCCGCGCACAACCGCATCGCACCCAAAAGCAGGAAACCGCGTGTCAAAGCACATCCCCTCGGCCCGGAACTCCAGGCCGTGAGATTTGCGCGGCAGACAATCCTATTTTCGTTCCTAATTAATTTATGAGTTTTCATCTTCTAATTTCAGTTTATATTTTCTCAATAATTTATTTTATTCATTATTTTTCAGTTTTCTATTATCTAGTTGCCGAAGTCAATCACTCCATAATTCTCTCTATTCTATTTCCTGAGTCTTCTCCTTCGGCCATTCTAAATAGTCTTCATTCTTGGTGTTAGAAATGGCACTTTGAATGCTATTTTGTGGCCTTCCACCTTGGTAGTCTCTTATTGGGTGGCTCATTTACACCTTGTTGGACCTCAGTGAGGCAACATCCAGTACTTGTAACCATCCAAGGGAAGCCTATTACACATACTTGATGTAGTGCGGATAGATAACGAGTGTGGCCAACAAACTGTTAGGTTGAGGACATACTTGAAACCCTATACCCACAAGCATGGTGGGAATAACTTAACTAAGACGAACGAAACCAACAAACTGTTAGGTTGAGGTCTAGTTCTCTAGAGGCCATAGTGATGGGTATTCACATTAATGATGTGATTGGATAAGAGTATCCTCTCATTAGTATCATAGCAATCCAACAAACTGTTGGGTTGAGGAAAACTATGTGAAAGTGAGACTCCCATCCCCACTAAGAGTTTCAACGGAAACTCTCGGATTTCAAGAGGGATATGAAATTTGCCAAAAATAGTGGGAGCTACCATCATGACTTAAAGACCCTAAGTCCTTGGTAGAAGATTAATCTAAATTAAATTCTATTTACGTTTTGCATAATTTCAAATTAACCATCACAAACCCAATCTCAAAGATACTTGACTCAAACGTCCAAGATGACACGAACTATCCGGTTTGATGCACAAACACCAACTTGTCCTATAATTGGATGAGATTAGTTGTGTATAAGAAAAACCCCACCACATATCCCTCTTGGACCATATGCCATTGAGGAGGAAACAAAGGCTTATAAGAAGCATGTGTCAGATGACAACCGAGGTAAAAGTTACATGTTGGCATCCATGAAAAGGTGAAGCTACTCCTAGCTTACATTACCATATGTGAACTTGTTATGACAAGAATGGTAAGTGGGTCCCCGGTTAATCAACATGATCTCAAAGTAATATAATTACTTGAGATATTGGAAAATATGGATTTTTCTTTGATGTTGAAGTTCAACAAGATTTTTTCTTTCATCCCCATCATCAGTTAATCCCAATATGTTATGAACTATAAAATGGGAAAGATGAATGAAACCCTATATGAGCTACTCAACATGGCTATAGTAGCTTAAATGAATATCTCAAAAGATAAAGGGTTAAAGGGGATAAGTTGCAAATTTTAGAAGGGTTCTTCTTCTTCCAAATCCAAACAAAAGGTAAGGATAAAAGAAGAAGAAAAGTTTTCTAAAAACCCAAGGAAGAAAGAATACAAAAGAAAGGCAAGTAACTGAAAGGTACTTGTTTTCACTGTGACAAGGATGGACATTGGAAGATAAATTGCAAGAGATGTCTTGCAAGCCTCAAGAGAAAAACCTTCAGAAGGTAACTCTCTTGTTCTAAAATTAGTAATTACAGTTAAAGCTTCTAAACTGAATAGTTGATTCAGGAGATAGTCAACATATATGCAATTGTGTGCATGGACTAGTGGGAGTAGAAGACTTGGAAAACGAGAAATGGTGCTAACTGTGGGAGATAGCACTAATGTAGTTGCCAATGCAATAGGCACCTAACATCTCAGACTACCCTCCGAAGAAGACCTGAATTTGAAATAATTGTTATTTCATTTATGGATGTGTAAAGAACTTAATATCCGTCTCTATATTTTAAGAGATGGATTTAATGTTTTGTTTGACAAAATGCTTTGTTCTATTTCACATATCAATCAAATCGTTGCTTATGCAATTTTTATTGATGGTCTCTTTTCTATTTTAGAAATGAATGGTAGCATTAACTGTATATGGATATAGACGCAATTAGACCCTAGAGGCCTAGAGATGTGGATACCTCAACTAAATTGTGACACCTAAAACTTGGAGACATTAGCCAAGATAGAATTCACCGGATGGCAAACAATGGAAACTTTGGATCATTTGATCACGCTCCTATGCCTACTTGTGAATCTTGTCTACATGGCAAAATGACCAAGTCTTCTTTCACTGGTAAAGGGGAAAGAGTTACAAAGGGTGGTTATTCATACTTCATTATCTTTACCGATGATCGTTCATGGTTCAGGTATTTATACTTAATGAAGCATAAATCTGAATTTTTTGAAAAATTTCAGGAATTCAGAAATGAAGTTGAAAACCAAACAGGCAAGATTATTAAAATCCTTAGATTCGATCGAGGATGTGAATACTTAAGCACAGAGTTTCTTGATTACCTCAAGGAACATGGCATCTTATCACGATGGACTCCACCAGGAATTCCACAACATAATGGAGTTTCTAAAATGAGTTCCATGAGCTGTACTAATTTACATATATCCTTTTAGGGATATGCACTTGAAACTGCAATTCATTTGCTAAATAGAGTGCCTTCCAAATCCATTCCACAAACTCCATTTGAAATGTGATTTGGGAAGAAACCAAGTCTTGATTAGATCAAGATTTGGGGTTGTCCAGCATATGTCAAAAGGCAAGATGCGGATAAACTAAATGCAGTCCCAGATCCACAACCTGTTGTAACACAGACTCCACGTAGTTCAAGTAGGGTTAGCAGAATGCCTAAAAGGTATTATGGTTTCCTTCTTGACAACAAAGGAGAGTTGAATCTCCTAAGTAATTATAAGGATATCGAAGACCCTTCGAACTACAATGAGGCAATGTCAGACATTGACTCATAGAAATGGCTTGGAGCCATGAAATCCGAAATGGATTCTATGTATACCAACTAAGTCTGGACTCTAGTGATCCCCCTCCTAGTATTGTACCAATAGGGAATAAATGGATCTTTAAGAGGAAGATAGGCTCAGATGGGATAGTAGAAACCTACAAAGCAAGGCTAGTAGCAAAGGGCTACAAGCAGAGAGAAATGATTGACTATGAAGAAACCTTTTCTCCTGTCACTATGACAAAGTCTATTCGGATTTTGCTTGCAATAGTTGCATACCATGATTATGAGATTTGTCAAAATGGATGTGAAGACGGCTTTTCTGAATGGCCACCTTCAGGAAGAACTATATGTAGATCAACCTGAAGGCTTCATTTCTAAAGTTGATAATCATAAGGTATGCAAGCTACATAGATCCATTTATGGGTTGACGCAAGATTCTAGGAGTTGGAACTTTCTATTTGATGAAGTTGTCAAATCATTTGACTTCATACAAAAATGGATGACCAATGAGTGTACATAAAGGTCAGTGGGAGTTTGGTAGTATTCCTAGTGATGTATGTATATGACATACTACTTATTGGAAACGATATAGGAATGATATCTTCAGTGAAGCTGTGACTCATTAAAATCATTCTTAATGAAAGATTTTAAAGAAGCATCTTACATACTTGAGATAAAGATTTATCTTGATAGATCTAAGAGAATAATTGGATTATCTCAATCCTTGTATGCTGATAAGATGCTAAGGAGATTTCATATGGAACAGTCTAAGAGCATGTGTCCAAAAACTCATTATGAGATACAACAGTTGAGTAAAATCTCTTATGCATATGCGATAGGGATTCTCATATATGTCATAGCATGTACAAGACATGATATTGGTTATACGAGTATAACTAGAAGATATAAATCAAGCCTATGATTATATCAATTGGGAGCAGTCAAGTATGTTCTTAAATACTTAAGAAGCACTAAGGACATGTTCCTTGTCTGGGAGGAACATCAGAGTAGCAAGTGGAAGCATTTACTGATTTGGATAATATATCTATTATCAATGATTGCAAATCCACCTAAGGGTACGTCTTCATTTTGAATGGACACATAGTTAGTTGGAGAACAACTGAAGTTGATTACATTGTCGCTTTAGAAGCTACAATAAAATCTGTTTGGATAAAAAGGTTCATTACCGAACTAAATATGGTTCTAACCATAATGTCACAAGTACCTTTACTGTGTGATGACAATGGGGCGATAGCTCAAGCCAAGGAACCTAGGTCTCATCAGAGATCCAAACACATAGAAAAATGTTACCATTAGATGGGGCATCTTCAAACAATGTAACAGATCCACGCACTAAGCCTATGTCACAGTTACAACTGGATAGACATACAGAGATAATGGGTATGAGATACATGGCTATATGGCTCTAGTGCAAGTGGGAGATTGTTAGAAATGTGCCCTAAGAGCCAATACATTTGATGTGATCTCCTTAGAATACATTTCATATATGATATATAAAGGGCAAACTTATTTGTTATCTTTTACATCGTCTAAAGAAACAAATGTCCAGGGTATGCTAAATAAGAGATAAAGTAATCTAAAGAAGATTAGATTCATGAGACCTTTAATCTCTAACTGTAGTATCCAAAAATGTTCCTAATCATAGGTTATCAAATGGGCATTGATAAACCGTCAAGATTAGCACATATTATGTATGCTCAATTGGGAGGATGGTTAGTCTCAAACCATTTGTGTAGTTGACACTAATACAAGTATGTGGATGCTCATTAGTGAATGAGTACACTGAACGCGATCAACCGTAGTTCTCATATGGAGTATTTATCTACATGTCAAATGAGAACTCATAGTTGCAATAATGCAAATTAGTCCTTAGACCTGAGGCATCATAGTTGTCCTGTGATGCGTTATTGATCTTTGATAGTTCTGAAAGGCAAGCCGTAAAAGATTTGTCTTAAGTGTTGTTGGGATCTCTTAATTCATCATAGGGGCATGTGAATGTACAATAAGGAATCTCTACTTTCGATAAAGAAGGAGAATGTTTCAAGATGTGATTCAGCAAATCTTTAGCCAAAGTATTTTGAGCTTGATTTAGAAAGTTGTTCTTAATCATGTTCTTTTGAATCACATGAGGTTATAAATCATATTAGGGGTTTGACATAAACAATCCGTACCCTAATAATATGATTTGAAACATTGTATAAGAGAAGGACCGTATTGCATTGCAATTCCAACTGAATAGGTTCTTCATCTATTTTGGTTAGCTTGGGTAGCCTTGATATATTGCTAGATGTCACTCTTGGCTTGTGGAAGTCCTAGGATTGATTGTGATCGATCCAAATAAAGGATGAATTAAAAAGGGGTTTTAATTCCAGTTGGTTAGAAAGAGTTCTAATATTTTCCCACTGCCTTGCTAATTAGAACCTAATGGATCGCACACCTTAAATGGTTAACTTTGAGTAATACAAATGAGAATGAGGAAATCAATTTGATTGATTTGATGTGGATGATTTACTACGTGTAAAAACGTATTTGGGCCTCGGTAATAGTTAACGGGAAGCCCAAATGGTTGGGTATCAAGCCCAAGGGCTTAAGACAACTAAATATTATGGTTTAAGTGTCATAAGGCCCAATTTTGGAAGCCCAATGGGGTTTGGCCGAAAATGCTTAAGTGAAGGTGTATGGGAATTGTTTCCATAAGCTCATTCACACACAAACACAATCCAACATCAACCAAATGGGTTTGGGAGATCAAAGAGAGATAAAAGAGAGTTTTCAAGAGTGAAACACTTTCATCTTTCAAAGTGGTTTAGATTGAAACCAATCTTGAGAATCTTGCACTAGCATCCAAGTATTTTCAAGTTACTTCTTCTCATCTCAAGGTTCCATTGGTGTGGAGACTTAGAGGCCATATACTTTTGTGGCTCACATGGAGGAGAAAGATCAAGGAGCAAAGATCAAATATCAAAGAGGAGATCAACAAAGAGGAAATCATCAAGAGAAGACCAAACACAAATTGGTTCATCAATTAATATTCAAATGAACTTCGGAAAAATGTTTTGAAAATCCTACACTTGGTACAATCGTAATCTTTGAGTTAATCAAGTCTTCCGCATAACTAGTTAAAAAGCCTGTTTTCTTTTTCTTATAGGTTCTAGTCCCCTATTGGTATGACTGCTTTGGTAACTCGGGGCTTTCTGTTTGTCTTTTGACTTGGACATTTTGATTCTTGATTTTCCTGCAAGAACTCTCTGGTAAGAAAATCTGGAATACTGTTTTCACTCCCTCTCAAATATTCTATCTCAAAATCCAAAACACTCAGAATGACTTGCCAACGTGCAAAAATCTGTTCACTAGCAATATTTTGGACATCTTTTTCTAAAACATGTTTTGCTGACTTGCAATCAACTCTAACTAAAAACTATATATATATATATTTTAAAATATAGGTAGTCACAATCTATCCTCCTTAAATGAAATTTCGTTCTCGAAATTTGCTAACACTTAATCAAGAAAACCTACTCCAAAAAGTTATGCCCCTAACTCATTCTATCAATTAAAACTTATTTTGTACTAATACATGATCACAGTTCTGTTTGTGCCTAATAAATCACGGCCATGAGCTGGCCGAGGGAACCCCTTTTCTCGGCCCTGGCACTTGTTCGTAAAAGCTGAAACACAGCGTTTCGCCAGGGTACTTCGCCTTCCTAAAAGACAAAAGAAGAAATGTTAAGGCATGATCATCTCGGCCTCAAGCGCAGGCCGAGGCCGAGGCCAAACAAAATCGCGGCCAGAAACATTAAAGTCTGATCATCACGTGATAGCAGGGACCCAGGCTTCATTTAATGAAGCAGTGCCTGTTTAATGCAGCAAACCCACTGGCTACAAGTAAGCATTTAATGCATGAGGGAAGGTGGGAAGTGACTGGAGTCAGGATTTGGTGATGAGAATCAGAGTGATTAGACGTGGACATTCTCACAAGAATTCTGACAGCTTGAGAGGTTAGCTCACCAGCTATCCAGGCCATAAATGCGTCTCCACGGCCAGAAGCTCAGAACCCACGATCAAGAACGGCGGCCGAGATTCACCAGGATTTATGGGGTCACACCACCATACTTCACGATCCCAAATGTCGATTAGACTGCCCACTTGCTCTAATCAGGCTCCACCATGCAGATTTTCAGCCTCGATTACTCCTCCAGGAACTCTCCCTATAAATACAAGGCTCGAGCTACATTCAAAGGGTTCAACACCAAAACAAAGCCTCCCACGGAGCAACTTATTTTTTCCTGTAATGCACTTTCAATATCTTTACTTGCTTTCCTATGAGTAGTGTTAGGTTGTAAGGAAAATCCATTCATCAATATATCATACGACCCTTGACTTTCAAGGCGCCGGAGCACCATCCTTGTTGTTCGTTCACTCACCCCATATATCACACGACCGCCGCTCCCTGAGCAGCGCACCGGAGCACCGCCCAAAACCCACCACCAACACCATCACTCAACGGCCTTGTAGTTCAGGCTGTGAACCTAACGGCCGAGACCAGTTCCTCTCTCGGCTACAATCGTTTGATTAGAAGATGAGTTCAAACAGGCGCACCACTTACCCATCCAATACTCATCAACAACTCGACGCACGGTAGACCGTGCTGGCACGCCCGTGCACAAACGCACCGCACCCAAAAGCAGGAAACCGCGTGTCAACGCACGTCTCCTCGGCCCGGAAACCCAGGCCGTGAGATTTGCGCGGCAGACAAGTTCCCAAGGGCGTCTAATCCCTATGCTCTGATACCATTCTGTCACGCCCCGGACCCTGGGGGTCGGTGGAAACCTCGCGCTCAGTGCGTGAGAAAATAAAAAGTAAAATAAAATGAAAAGAAACAAGAGTTTAAAATAAAATTCTCTTATAAAAATAGCTCTCAAAATCTGACAACTTTACAATTAAAAATTAAAGCTCTATCATTCTCATCTAATTCAGCCTCAATTGGTTTAGTCCTTGTCTTGCCCACTAATTGATTTGAAAAAAATTATACAGGGTAAGGGGTGAGCAACCACGGCTCAGTAGGGAATGAGACCTTACCTCAGTAGATTGATAAAACTAAATTAAGTGACATGCAATCAAACAACCAAATATCACATTAATAATGTTAATGCATGAATGCTCTTCATCTAATCTCGTTAATTCATATAACTGGACAAGCAGAGCTGCACGTCCCATACCATGCTTATACCACTTGGTCCCGAATGCCCATTTATATGAACTAACACCCATCTCAATCATCCCATAATTCCCCTTTTGTTAGTCATCTTGTCTAACTCCCTGTTGCCAGTCCCGAATCACCCAATAAAAACCATGTGCACTGTGGGATCCCTGAGGCCTGGTACTTGCCAAGAGTTAGACTCAACTACACAAAAGTTCCTTCCCATTACCCTCTTTGCCATACTTTCTTTATCAACCCAAGAGTTCCAGCCATCACCGATAACATATGATTATGTCGATATTAATAAAATAAAATAATGATAATTAATAACACTTAAACACCCAATATCAATAATAATCAAATAATAATATCATGCATAATATAGTGCTCATGACATTTAATTAGATCAATCCCCATAAAGGCCCTCAAGAAACCCCTACCTTGATTCCAAAGCATTGCTCCAATTTAAGAAAATACAAGCTAAGCCCTATCTCTCTCTCTCTCTCTCTCTCTCTCTCTCTCTCTCTCTCTCTCTCTCTCTCTCTCTCTCTCTCTCTCTCTCTCTCTCTCTCTCTCTCTCTCTCTCTTGGTTCATTTGCTATGCACATAATGTCCTATATATATATATATATATATAGGGAATATGTCGGCAGTGACTCCCTTCCTATTGGATGGTGTTTGGTGGTTTACTAATACTTACCATCCAAGTTATATTCTAGCTTTGCAGATAAGGTAGTATCCAATTCCTCCAATCCTATACAACTTTTCTTGGTGAATTGACAAAGCTAGTATATAGCTATGCTTACTAAGCATTTATTTTTCTTTGACACGTACTACACTAACAATGACTAAGCATATCAATATGTAATAGAATAGGATATTTATGTAATACACATATATATAATAAGATAGTATTATTATAATAATATTTATAATAATGAATATAAAAATATAATAACAATATTTACATATATGTACCAAGATAATTACACATATAAATATAACTAATATATTTTAAAATACAGGTCTTCAGATGCTTTGTTTGATGAGATGTTCTTACATAAGGCAATAGAAACACCTCATAGGTTGCTTAAGCCAGAAGAGCTCAAAGGCAGACAGTATTGCAAGTGGCACAACTCCTGGAATCACTCCACCAATAGCTGTGTTGTTTTTAGGGACATTATGCAGGAGGGAATAACCACAGGGAAGCTGAAATTAGTTGAGAAGCCTCCTACAGTCACTGCAGATCCTTTCCCTCAGCCACAGGTAAACATGGTCAATCTAAACTGGCCAGAACAGGAAAAAGGCAAGTTGACAGTGGAAGTCAGCCTCGACAGAAGCAGAAAAGTCACAAGAGGTCCTTATCAACTACCAAAGGCCACTGTCTCAACTGGAGTAGTTATGTGCAACAATTGTAAATGTGAATGTGAGCTAGAAATAGCTTTGGATAAACAGATTCCACTTGCCAGAAGTGTCTTTGACAGAATTGGAATTTCATATCAGCAAACCCCAGTACCAATTCTATCCAAAAGCACAGTTAGACAGAAATCCTATACCAGGCCTGCCCAGCAAATCAAGAAGGTAGCTAACCTAACAAAGAAGGAAGTACCAGTCAAATTGCCTGGAAATAACAAGCCTTTGGCTACCATCATAGATGGCAGGTGGTATTCTGTCGAAAAACATGGCAGGCCAACCATGGAATTAACCAGAACACAGAAGAGGAGAATCCAGAGACAATATTGCACTTTCCTGAAGAACAACGAAGACACAAAGGTGTTCCCAGACATCAATTTTGCCAGAATTGAGAATGATCCAGAGAAGAGTATCCAGATAGAATAGCTAACACACCAACAGGACAGGTTAACTGGATCCTCTTTCTACCAAGGTTCATCTTCGCGGGAACAATCCAGAGTTTTTCCAATCAATGATCAGGAAGACTGGACAGAAGGATATGGAGAAGAACATGTAGATTATGAACCATCTGTAGATGACCACACTGGATTACTCGAGACCGAACAGTAAGAGGACTAGGTTGAAGGATATAATAGAGAACTTGATGAAGGGACACAGACCTTTGGAGCAGAACTGGAAAGCTTGCTGCAGGGTGACTTAGATGTCAACATGGTCTTTGTCCTACTAGAACAGTTCAGAGCAGCAGTAGGACAAGAAAGTACTTTGGAAGGAGATGTGTTCTCTGAAGAGGGCTTTGAATGCAGGTTGGCTTTAATGAGAGAGATGCCAGAACAGCATAATTTTTCTGCCATAACAGACAGAACTGCTATCAAAACGGCTACAAAAGGAGTATGCTTCTCCAAACCCACCAAGGAAATGGCCAACCATCTCAGACCATTGTTCATTACTGCAAACTTTGGAGGAATTCCTATTCCCAAAGTGATGGTAGATGGGGGGTACAACGATCAATATGTTATCTCACAAACTTTTGGCCAAAATGGGCCTCATTGGCAATTTTGCTGGGGGCATCACCAAGACTCACGAAATACTAGATGTGGATGTCATAGTAGGAACCAAGATGCTAAAAATTGCTTTCTTTGTGGTAGACACCACTTCCACCACTGACAATGCATTACTTGGCAGGGACTGGATTCACCAGAGCCTATGTGTTCCTTTCACTCTACATCAACAACTGGCCCTTTGGCATGAAGAGGGCTTCATGGAAATAGTAGAGGCCGATCCACGGCCATTTCTACCTTCTGCAATGTGTTTTGAGGCTAGGTATTATCATGATGACCTTGGTCCCTTCACATTCTTTAGAGTCAACCAGAACGGCCGCCCCCATGGTGTCACATCCCAGAGACTCATTGAGAAAGGTCTAGCTAGCTCTCTAGAGGACTGGAATAGACCTCTTGTTATGAACCTCCAGAACTCTGATGTCTAGCCCCAATCAACAAGAAAAGGATCGAGCTGCAACAATCCGATTCATTATAAAAAGATTGTTGATATACTAGAGAGAAAGGAAGCTCTTTATGCAGAATCCAGCCATTAATATGGCAGAGTTCACACATGAGAGTATTGAAGAGCAGGAAGAGAGTTTACATGTGGAGAAATTAGAATTCACACCACCAACATTGGATGACCCTTTGCCAGAAGTGGAAGATCCTCTACAGAAGAAGATTCTAGACCTACTTTTGTTAGTGCGCTGCTAGAAGAACAGTTGAAGAGTGAAATCATTGCACTTTTACATGATTTCAAAGACTGTTTCGCATGGCATTATCATGAGATGCCCGGACTGGATAGAGAATTAGTAGAACACAAGTTGCCAATCAAAGAAGGGTACCTTCCAGTCAAACAAGCCAGAAGAAGAATGTCCATGGAAACAGAATTAAAAGTCAAGGAAGAGATAGAGAGATTGGTCAAGGCAGGATTCATCAGACCAGCCATCTATGTTGATTGGCTATCCAATATTGTACCAGCTCTCAAAAGAAAAATAGGGGCTGTCAGAATCTGTATGGACTATAGAAATATGAATGAAGCATCTCTCAAAGATGAATATCCTATGCTAATGGCAGATATGCTAGTAGATGGAGCTGCTCATAACCAAATGCTATCTTTTATGAATGGCAATGCAGGGTATAATCAGATAGTGGTGGCAGAAGAGGACATCCACAAGACTGCTTTTATGTGTCCAGGGCACATAGGCGCATTTGAATATGTTATAACGCCATTTGGCCTAAGAAATGTAGGAGCCACTTACCAAAGGG